>NC_053026.1:157669678-158021478 GCF_003073215.2 Triticum urartu | reverse complement strand
TGTTAAGATGATTAATAGATAAATTCCTCACGTCCAACAATTTATTTTAGAATTTTTGGGGTTCCAGAAGTTTGCGTTAGTTACAGATTACTAGCTATTGTTCTATTCTTGACAGATTCTGTTTATCGTGTGTCGTTTGCTTATTTTGATGAATCAATGGCTAGTAAAAGAGTTTATAGACCATAGAGAAGTTGTAATACAGTAGGTTTAACACCAATATAAATAAATAATGAGTTCATTAAAGTACCTTGAAGTGGTGTTTTTTTTTCTTTCGCTAACGGAGCTCACGAGATTTTCTGTTAAGTTTTGTGTTGTGAAGTTTTCATGTTTTGGGTAAAGATTTGATGGATTATGGAACAAGGAGTGGCAAGAGCCTAAGCTTGGGGATTCCCAAGGTACCCCAAGGTAAAATGAAAGTACACCAAAAAGCCTAAGCTTGGGGATGCCCTGAAAGGCATCCCCTCTTTTGTCTTCGTTCATCGGTAACTTTACTTGGAGCTATATTTTTATTCGCCACATGATATGTGTTTTGCTTGGAGCGTATTGTATGATTTGAGTCTTTTCTTTTTAGTTTATCACAATCATCCTTGCTGTACACACCTTTTTGAGAGAGACACACATGAATTGGAATTTATTAGTATACTCTATGTGCTTCACTTATATCTTTTGAGCTATATAGTTTTTTCTCTAGTGCTTCACTTATATCTTTTAGAGCACGGTGGTGGTTCCATTTTATGGAAATAATTGATCTCTCATGCTTCACTTAAATTATTTTGGGAGTCCTTTAGAACAACATGGCAATTTGCTTTTAGCATAATAATAAGCTTTCATATAAGTGCATTGAATACTAAGAGAAGTTTGATACTTGATAATTGTTTTGAGATATGGAGATAGTGATATCAAAGTTGTGCTAGTTGAGTAGTTGTGAATTTGAGAAATACTTGTGTTGAAGTTTGCAAGTCCCATAGCATGCACGTATGGTAAACATTGTGTAACAAATTTGAAACATGAGGTGTTATTTTATTGTATTCCTTATGAGTGGCGGTCGGGGATGAGCGATGGTCTTTTCCTACCAATCTATCCCCCTAGGAGCATGCGCGTAATACTTGGCTTTTGATGACTTGTATATTTTTGCAATAAGTATGTGAGGTCTTTATGACTAATGTTGAGTCCAAGGATTATACGCACGCTCACCCTTCCATCATTGCTATCCTCTTCGGTACCATGCATTGCCCTTTCTCACCTTGAGAGTTGGTGCAAACTTTGCCGGTGCATCCAAACCCCGTGAGACGATACGCTCTATCACACATAAACCTCCTTATATCTTCCTCAAAACAGCCACCATACCTACCTATTATGGCATTTCCATATCCATAATGAGATATATTGCCACGCAACTTTCCACCGTTCCGTTTTTTTGTTTAATTAGTGTTTGTGCCAAGTAGAACCGTTGGGAAGACTTGGGGAAAGTCTTTTTGATCTTGCTGTAAAAAACAGAAACTTTAGCGCTGACAAGAATTGTTTCCATTTTTTATTGGATAGCTCTATTTAATTAATTATTTTTTAAGATGATTAATAGATAAATACCTCGCGTCCAGCAATTTATTTTAGAATTTTTGGGGTTCCAGAAGTTTTCGTTAGTTACAGATTTCTTCATACTGTTCTGTTTTTGACAGATTCTGTTTTTTCGTATGTTGTTTGCTTATTTTGATGAATCCATCGCTAGTAAAAGAGTTTATAAACCATAGAGAAGTTGGAATACAGTAGGTTTAACACCAATATAAATAAATAATGAGTTCATTACAGTACCTTGAAGTGGTGTTTTGTTTTCTTTCGCTAACGGAGCTCACGAGATTTTCTGTTAAGTTTTGTGTTGTGAAGTTTTCAAGTTTTGGCTAAAGATTTGATGGATTATGGAACAAGGAGTGGCAAGAGCCTAAGCTTGGGGATTCCCAAGGTACCCCAAGGTAAAATACAAGGACATAAAAAATCCTAAGCTTGGGGATGCCCCGGAAGGCATCCCCTCTTTTGTCTTCGTTCATCGGTAACTTTACTTGGAGCTATATTTTTATTCGCCACATGATATGTGTTTTGCTTGGAGTGTATTGTCTGAGTTGAGTCTTTTCTTTTTAGTTTATCACAATCATCCTTGATGTACACACCTATTTGAGAGTGACACACATGAATTGGAATTTATTAGAATACTCTATGTGTTTCACTTATATCTTTTGAGCTATATAGTTTTTTCTCTAGTGCTTCACTTATATATTTTAGAGCACGGTGGTGGTTCCATTTTATAGAAATAATTGATATCTCATGCTTCACTTAAATTATTTTGATAGTCCTTTAGAACAACATGGCAATTCGCTTTTAGCATAATAATAAGCTTTCATATAAGTGCATTGAATACTAAGAGAATTTTGATACTTGATGATTGTTTTGAGATATGGAGATAGTGATATCAAAGTTGTGCTAGTTGAGTAGTTGTGAATTTGAGAAATACTTGTGTTGAAGTTTGCATGTCCCGTAGCATGCACGTATGGTAAACGTTGTGTAACAAATTTGAAACATGAGGTGTTATTTTATTGTCTTCCTTATGAGTGGCGGTCGGGGACGAGCGATGGTCTTTTCCTACCAATCTATCCCCCTAGGAGCATGCGCGTAATACTTGGTTTTTGATGACTTACAGATTTTTGCAATAAGTATGTGAGGTCTTTATGACTAATGTTGAGTTCATGGATTATACGCTCGCTCACCCTTCCATCATTGCTAGCCTCTTCGGTACCATGCATTGCCCTTTCTCACCTTGAGAGTTGGTGCAAACTTTGCCGGTGCATCCAAACCCCGTGAGACGATACGCTCTATCACACATCAACCTACTTATATCTTTCTCAAAACAGCCACCATACCTACCTATTATGTCATTTCCATATCCATTATGAGATATATTGCCATGCTACTTTCCACCGTTCCGTTTATTATGACACGCATCATCATTGTCATAGTGCCTTGCATGATCATGTAGTTGACATCGTATTTGTGGCAAAGCCACCATTCATAATTCCTTCAAACATGCACTCATGAGTCATTGCACATCCCGGTACACCGCCGGAGTCATTCATATAGAGTCATATCTTGTTCTAGTATCGAGTTGTAATCATTGAGTTGTAAATAAATAGAAGTGTGATGATCATCATTAATAGAGCATTGTCCCAATAAAAAATGATAAAGGCCAATTAAAAAAAGGCCCAAAAAATATATAAAAAGGGGCAATGCTACTATCCTTTTTTCACACTTGTGCTTCAAAGTAGCAGCATGATCTTTATAATAGAGAGACTCTTGTTTTTTCATTTTCATATACTAGTGGGAATTTTTCATTATAGAACTTGGCTTGTATATTCCAACAATGGGAATCCTCAATTGCACTAGGTCTTCGTGAGCAAGCATGTTGGATGCACACCCACTTCGTTTCTTTTGTGGAGCTTTCATACATTTATAGCTCTAGTGCATCCGTTGCATGGAAATCCCTACTCCTTGCATTGACATCAATTGATGGGCATCTCCCTGGCCCATTTATTAGCCGCGTCAATGTGAGACTTTCTCCTTTTTTGTCTTCTCCACATAACCCCCTTCATTATATTCTATTCCACACATAGTGCTATAACCATGGCTCACTCTCATGTATTGCGTGAAAGTTGAAAAAAGTTTGAGATTACTAAAGTGTGAAACAATTTCTTGGCTTGTCATTGGGGTTGTGCATGATGAGAGCATTCTTGTGTGACGAAAATGGAGCATGACCAAACTATATGATTTTGTAGGGATGAACTTTCTTTGGCCATGTTATTTTTAGAAGACATAATTGCTTAGTTAGTATGCTTGAAGTATATTATTTTTATGTCAATATTAAACTTTTATCTTGGATTTTTGGGATCTGAACATTCATGCCACAATAAAGAAAAATACATTGAGAAATATGTTAGGAAGCATTCCACATCAAAAATTATGTTTTTATCATTTACCTACTCGAGGACGAGAAGGAATTAAGCTTGGGGATGCTTGATACGTCTCCAATGTATCTATAATTTTTTATTGCTCCATGCTATTATATTATCTATTTTGGATGTTAATGGACTTTATTTTGCACTTTTATATTATTTTTGGGACTAACCTATTAACCGGAGGCCCAGCCCAAATTGATGTTTTTTGCCTATTTCAGTGTTTCATAGAAAAGGAATATCAAATGGAGTCCAAACGGAATGAAACCTTCGGGAGCGTGATTTTTGGAACAAACGTGATACAAGGGACTTGGAGTGGACATCAAGCAATCAACGAGGCGGCCACGAGGCAGGGGGGCGCGCCCACCCCCCTAGGCACGCCCTCCACCCTCGTGGGCCACTCGTTGCTCCACCGACCTACTTCTTCCTCCTATATATATTGACATACCCCGAAAACATGCAGGAGCACCACGAAACCCTATTTCCACTGCCGCAACCTTATGTACCCAAGAGATCCCATCTTGGGGCCTTTTTTGGAGCTCCGCCGGAGGGGCCATTGATCACGAAGGGCCTCTACATCAACTCCATGGCCCCTCCGATGATGTGTGAGTAGTTTACTTCAGACCTTCGGGTCCATAGCTAGTAGATAGATGGCTTCTTCTCTCTCCTTGGACCTCAATACAAAGTTCTCCTCGATTCTCTTGGAGATCTATTCAATGTAATCTTCTTTTGCGGTGTGTTTGTCGAGATCCGATGAATTGTGGGTTTATGATCAAGTTTATCTATGAACAATATTTGAATCTTCTTTGAATTCTTTTATGTATGATTGGTTTATCTTCGCAATTATGTTCGAATTATCAGTTTGGTTTGGCCTACTTGATTGATCTTTCTTGCAATGGGAGAAGTGCTTAGCTTTGGGTTCAATCATGCGGTGCTCGATCCCAGTGACAGAAAGGGAAACAACACATATTGTATTGTTGCCATCGAGGATAAAAAGATGGGGTTTATATCATATTGCATGAATTTCTCCCTCTACATCATGTCATCTTGCTTAAGGTGTTACTCTGTTCTTATGAACTTAATACTCTAGATGCATGCTGGATAGCGGTCGATGTGTGGAGTAATAGTAGTAGATGCAGAATCATTTTGGTCTACTTGTCTCGGACGTGATGCCTATATACATGATCATTCCTAGATATTATCATAATTATTCGCTTTTCTATCAATTGCTCGACAGTAATTTGTTCACCCACCGTAATACTTATGCTATCTTGAGAGAAGCCACTAGTGAAACCTATGGCCCCCGGGTCTATTTTCCATCATACAAGTTTCCAATCTATTTTATTTTGCAATCTTTACTGTCAATCTATATCATAAAAATACCAAAAATATTTATCTTATTATTATCATCTCTATCAGATCTCACTCTTGCAACTGGCCGTCAAGGGATTGACAACCCCTTTATCGCGTTGGTTGCGAGGTTCTTATTTGTTTGTGTAGGTACGAGGTGACTCATGCATGGTCTCCTACTGGATTGATAACTTGGTTCTCAAAAACTGAGGGAAATACTTAAGCTGCTTTACTGCATCACCCTTTCCTCTTCAAGGGAAAACAACGCAGTGCTCAAGAGGTAGCATTGACCTTGCCGTGGTTACAGGAGGAGAACGGCAGCAGGAGGAGCCACTAAGGGCCACTCTCGACACGCCACCCGCATCAACCACGCCGCCCCGAGGAGCGTCCCCCGCAAGAGTTCCAAGCACCGAGCCCATGCGCACGGAGGAAGAGGAGGCCCCGGGCGGCGGTGGCTCGTCCCAGCACCGAATGTCGGTGTGGAGGGGGCCACTTCATCCTAGCTTGGCACAGGTGAGTTGTTTGCCTCCCGTTCCCTCTCATTTTTATTCTTTCAAATTTTGATCTTAACTTCGCCTCATTTTCCTTCCCGGTACCCAGATCCTTCCTCGGTGGACCGTGAGGACGTGGACACCGTCATAGGAGAGGTCGCCAGAGAGGCCGCGGCCGAGGCCGACGAGATCGCCGCTGAGGAGGCCGCCAAGGACGTTGCTGAGAACGCCGCTGAGGGGCCTGCCGGGAAGGCCGGTGAGGCCGCTACCGAGGAGGCTGGCAAGGGGCCTGCCGGGGAGGCCAGCAAGGCGGCTGCCAAGGAGGAGGAGGTCGACGACCAGCCTTCCTCCTACGCTGCTTCTGGCTCAGGAAAATATCTGAAGGTGGGCGACGACTTGTTCGTCCACCCCTCATGGACGACGAGCACTAGGGCGCCCGCCGAGGGGGAGGTTTTCGACGACGAGTGGCTTGCCGCTGCAGGGCTTGGGGTCGTTGACAGGCCGAGCGTTGGTGGCGGCGGTTCATAGGAAGAGCGGCTCCTCCAAAGCATGAGCACCAACTTCCACAAGCTTCAGGCACTTCATCGTGCCGACCTAGACAAGACCAAGTCCAGGATGGCAGCGGTGGACAAGGCGGAGGCGGACCTCGAAGGGCACGTCGCCGAGACGCATGCCCGTTTCTGCTAGGCCTATGAGGAATTTAAGGCCGCCCAGGACCAGCTGGCTGAGCGCAAGCTGGAGCTTGTCATGAAGCAGACCGATGTTGAGAAGGCCCAGGAGGTGACGTGTCGACAGGCCGCCAAGGAGGAGGCCGCTTGGCGTCAGCACCAAGATAGCTGAACTCCTAGGAGGAGGACCTCGCCGCTCGCGAGGAGAAACTTGCCGCGACGCTCCGCGGCAAGGATGAGGAGGTCAAGTAGCTTGTCATGCAGCGTACCCCGAGAGCTAGAGTAGAGGCACGAGGAGGCCTTCAATGCTCAGGCCCAGGCCCTTGCCGGCAAGGTGAATGAGCAGGAGGTGGAGCGGGACGAGCTGAAGAAGTAGGTCCTGGAGCTGACGAGGGAGAGGGACGCGGCCAAAGGCACTTTGGCTGATGCGCAAGCCACGGTCCTCGCCAAGGCCGAGCTGGTCTCCATGGACAACGAGTCCATCAAGGACCTGAAGCTAAAGCTAGAGGGCCTTGAGGGGACGCTCTCTGAGGTCAGGGCCCGGGAGGAGACCCTGACCAAGAATCTAGAGGAGAGGCAGCTGCGGAGGAACGACGCCATCAGCCACGCGGATTTCGTGGCGGGCAAGAAGCTTTGGATCAGCCGCCTTGCCGATGTCGCCGGCAGGATCACCACGCAGCTGGCTACCATGGGGATGCCAAACGTGAGGTACGTCCCAGAGCCGAACGTGAGTCCTAATGCCAGGGTGAACATGTTCTTCGAGGGTGTTCTCGGGGCCCTGGAGCGGTTCCACTCCAACAGGGCGGCCTCTTTGGCCGAAGAAGCCCGGAGGCTTTGCAGGGGTGCCATGACCAAGTTCCTCACCAAGATGGCGTACTGGAACCATGACCTCGACTTCGAAGCTTCATTGGATAGCTTGCCAGACGACGTGGACCCCGCGCCGCTCGAGGAGCACATCGAGCCCGTCATCAGCAGCATTGACGGAGTTCGGAGGGTACATGGCCAGCGCCGGGACTAGGCACCCCGTTTCTTATCGCCGCTGCAGGTTCATGACCAAGACAATTTTATCTTTAGTTATAACCACAACAACAAATTATGTAATATAACCCTCAGTACTTTCGAAACAATGCATGTTATTTTCCCATTTGATCTCCCTTTGTATGTCCACCCTACGTTAATCGGGTAGGTTCGCCGGTGCGGAAACCCACGTGACGCCTTGTGGACGGATCCTCAATGGCCTGCCGGGTATTCTTGCTGCCGGGCAAACCACCTCACCGCTCTTGACGTGGCTGCTTGAGCTGTCGAGCGGACTCGAGACAAAAGAGAGCGTTGCTAATCACAGAAGTCCACCCTGCCGTTCTCGGCGCAGCTGCTCGAACTATTGAGCGGACTCGAAACATAATGAGGGCATTGCTAATAGTGCTAGGGCCCCATTGCGTGCATGTTTTCCATACACAGGGCAAGATCATCGAGGACAATAACCTTATATATAGAAAGGAATTACTCAAAGTTTTGCATGACTTAGCTTTTCTGCCGCTGCGTGAGCGTTCGCCGCGTCCACCGAGGGTGTCATTTGTTCGGTCGTCTTTCTTGCTTGAAGGGACGACCTCGATGAAGCTGTTGCTTCAACCAGACCGGATTTTCACAACTGCGCATCCCCTACCTTGCGCCAGAGATGTCGGTGGGAGACGACACCTATGGGGTCACTGGGATCCCTTCTACGGTTCGCAGGTGCGGGGTTGCGCAAAGAGCGGGTCTGGCGGTCAGCACACAAATCGTTTACCCAGGTTCGGGCCGTTGAGATGCGTAAAACCCTAGTCCTGCTTTGATGTATATTTCGGTGTTCTTGTGTTCTTGAACTAGCTGCGGTGGCTCTCTAGTCCAAAAGATCTGAATCCCCCTCCAGTACGCCCCGGGCCTCCTTTTATAGACAAAAAGGGGTTGCCACAGTTGCACACAAGAGGTGGAAAGGTGTACAGGGGCTGAGCCTATCCCCTGGCATCGTCGCACAAATGCATTTAATGCGCTGCCAACGTGCCCCTCTTGCTTTATTGGGGACGGCAAAGAAGCTCGTCCCAGTTCTTGTTGCCTCGCCTAGCTCCGACGCGCGTCCAAGCTAACGAGGCGTTGTAGCGCCACGTTGGCTGGCAGCTGGGCTGGTGTGGTGGTGGAGCCATCACTAAGATCTGCATGCAACCACGCAGGTGCTTGATGAGTTGGTCTAGAGGCCGTGCGCTGCCACGCAGATGCCTGCCTAGCTGGTCGAGCTGGCATCTGTGTGGGAGTGGCGGTGGAGTCTTGGCAGACGCGAGCATGGCTGCAGCCCCGCAGGAGTCCTCAAAAAGGGTCTTGCTGTAATGCCCACGATGCGGCTATATCTCCCACGTGTCGAAGCACGACTTAGAGGCATAACAGCATTGTGAGCAATGTCGCAAGTGAGGTAATCTTCACAGCAACCCATTTAATAAATAAGGAAAAGTGGTGCATAGTTGGCTTACACTCGCCATGTCACACAAATGGCATAAATATCATTACATTCATCCAGTTACACTCAAGGTCCGACTACGGAACCAAAATAAAGATAAACCCCAAATGCAACAATGTCCCTGATCGCCCCAACTGGGCTCCACTACTAATCGTCAGGAATGGAAACATAGTATCGTCCTGAGTCCTCATCGAACTCCCACTTGAGCTCAGTCGAATCACCTGGAGCGGTATCATCGGTCCCTGCATCTGGTTTTGGAAGTATCTGTGAGTCACGGGGACTCAGCAATTTCACACCCTCGCGATCAAGACTATTTAAGCTTAAAAGAAGGGTAAAGGGTATGAGGTGGAGCTGCAGCAAGCGACTAGCATATATGGTGGCTAACATACGCAAATGAGAGCGAGAAGAGAAGGCAAGGCACAGTCGAGAAACTATGATCAAGAAGTGATCCTAGAACAACCTACGTCAAGCATAACTCCAACACTGTGTTCACCTCCCGAACTCCGCCAGAAAGAGAACATCACGGCTACACACGCGGTTGATGCATTTTAATTAAGTTAAGTTTCAAGTTCTCTACAACCGGACATTAAAAAATTCCCATCTTCCCATAACCGCGGGCACGACTTTCAAAAGTTCATAACCCTGCAGGGGTGTCCCAACTTAGCCCATCACAAGCTCTCACGGTCAACGAAGGATATTCCTTCTCCCAAGACAACCCGATCAGACTCGGAATCCCGGTTACAAGACATTTAGACAATGGTAAAACAAGACCATCAAAGCCGCCCGGATGTGCCGAAAAATTCCGATAGGATCTGCACATATCTCGTTCTCAGGGCACACCGGATGAGCGCTCCGTACAGCTAAAACCAAACCTCGAGTTTCCCCGAGGGGGCACTGCAAAGGACTCTAGTTTGGACCAACACTCAGAGGAGCACTGGCCCGGGGGGCGGGGGGGGGGGGGGTGGGGGGTTAAAATAAAGATGACCCTTGAGTCTGCAGAACCTAAGGTTGGGCATTGCTGGAGGATTTTTATTCAAGGTGAACTGTCAAGGGGTTCCCATTATAATCCAACCGTGTAAGGAACGCAAAATCAAGGAACATAACACCGGTATGACAGAAACTAGGGCGGCAAGAGTGGAACAGAACACTAGGCATAAGGCCGAACCTTCCACCCTTTACCAAGTATATAGGTGCATTAAAGTAGTCAAGATGTAATAATGATATCCCAACAATAAACATGTTCCAACAAGGAGCCAACTCCAATCTTCACCTGCAACTAGCAACGTTATAAGAGGGGCTGAGAAAAGCGGTAACATAGCCAAACAACGGTTTGCTAGGACATGGTGGGCTAGAGGTTTGACATGGCAATAAGGGAGGCATGATAAGCAAGTGGTAGGTATCGTAGCATAGGCATAGCAAAAGAGCGAGCATTTAGCAAGCGAAGATAGAAGTGATTTCGAGGGTATGATCATCTTGCCTGCAAAGATCTCCGAGAAGACGAAAGCTTGATCCTCGTAAACGTACTCAACGGTTCCTCGAACATGAACTCGTCTCCCGGCTCTACCCAAAGCAAGAACACAAGCAAAGGGAGACACAATCAACCACGTGCAATGCACAAGCAACATGATGTGAAACAATGCATGACATGCGGGATGCGATATGCGGTGCATATGCATGATTTGGAAAGGAAAGATTGAACCTGGCCTCAACTTGGAAATCCAAGAGTGCCACTTGAAAGAGGAGTTGATTTCGGTCGAAATCGATATAAAGATCACCGGAATCGGATGCACGGTTTGGAAATGACAAGCAAAACAAATATGGCACCGGACTGCGATTAACAGCACGAGACCATCTAAATGCAACAAGAACAACATGCTACAGCACTCTAACATAACAACAAAATACAAGGCAGTAATCCACTCAAGATGCTTGGCAAAATATGAACACTGAGCTACAGCTAATTCACTCAAAAGCAGGTTCAAACAAGCATGGCAAAAGTGCAAAAGATATCAGGTTACAGACTTAGTGAAAATAATAACATGTCAGGAATTTAACATCAGGAAGCAATGTTTAGAGCAAGGTAACAACATGCTACAGGAACATATCATGGCAAAGCAAGAAATGGGATGAAGCTACTCAAAGCATACAACAAAAGTCCCTTACTGACCATAAGCCAAAAGGGATTAGAAAATACAATGGCATCCATGTGAACATAGCAATTACCGTTAACAGATTCAGACTTTGTGGAAAACTGGAACATGGCAAAACAGATATCAAGTAGGCATGTTTACGAGCTCGATGCACTCACCACAAGGCATTGCATGACAAACTAAGTATACACGCAGCAAGTAGAAATGGCATAGAAGCTAGACATGCCAAGAACAACATCATAGCATGCATGGATCAACTACAACAAGCTCGACAAAAATGCTTAACACGTAAACATTCTGCCAGGAACATTTTATAGCAAAAGTAGGGCTCGATTCACTCAAGCTATGCTGCTCCATCATTGCAAACAAAGACATGGATGGCTAGAGCACCACAACATCTACAAAACCTCCTTACTAATCATGCTCAAAAGAGGCATGGATCACTTGGTATCAACAGGAACACATGGCATAAAAATATTGACAGGACAAAGACTTAGAATATTTCTAAGTCCCTGAAATCAGTAACATTGAGAGGGCTACTTTGCATGCTTGTGCTAGTCACCACAGAGATCACAAAAATACATGGCATACACCCCTGTACAGATGGCATGGCATACTTCAAAACACATGTAGGGCTCAAGTTCATAGGAGGCACACATTAATCATGGCAAAAATTACAAATGCCCAATCTGTGATAAGAAATCTGAAACTAATATAAACTAGCACTCTTGCAACAGCATTTAGGGCATCAAGATGAGCTCAAAATAACATGGTGCAATGAGATGAAATGAAGTACTCATCGAGACGAACAATCTGATATGCTACACGCACGAATCGGAGCAACGGTGATGAAGTTATGACATGATGAACATATGAAAAAAAACTGGGGACTTAGACGAAAAATTAGACCTCCGAGAAGATGAAGCGGTGCGGGACGACGAGATCCGGGACGGGGACGATGCATTTGGATGAACGAGTGGGTGGATCTGATCCCACTCTCTCCGGATCCAGCCGAAGAAACTCCGGTGAGGGGCGGCTCGCCGGCGAGGCACACCGGCGCGGCTGCCGAGGCGCGTAGAGGCGAGGAGAGGCGACGGGAGGCCAAACGGCGGAGCAGCGGGCCGGCGATGATGGGCGGTGCCGGCGACATGGGGATGGTGGTGGCGGGGCGATGTGTAGCGGCGAGGTGAGGCGGCCGGCAAACCTCGGGCGACGATGGCGGCTGGCAAGCGCCGGCGAAGGGCGGCGGCCTGCGGATGGCGCGGCGGGGCGAACGGTGCCAGGCGGCGACATGGATCTGGGCCCATGACGGGCTCCGCGGGCCGGTGGCGGTAGTGGGACGGCGGCGGCCACGTGGCGAGACACGATTTGACGGGGCGTCGGCTGGACGCATCCGGCGCGGGGTCGGACATGTCCGGCGCGGCGCGGAGGGAAAATTTAGGGTTCATCCGTGAAAATGGAGGGGGAGGCACCTATTTATAGGTAGATGGAGCTAGGAGTGTCCAAATGAGGTGCGGTTTTCGGCCACACGATCCTGATCGAACGACCGAGATGATGGAGGGGGTTTTGGTGGGTTTTGGGCCAGTTTGGTGGGGTGTTGGGTTGCAACACACACGATGACTTCTCGGTCCCTCGGTTAACCGTTGGAGTATCAAACGCAGTCCAAATGGCATGAAACTTGACAGGCGGTCTACCGGTAGTAAACCAAGGCCGCTTGGCAAGTCTTGGTCCAATCCGATAACGTTTAACACCTACACACGAAAAGAGGTAGAGAGGGACACCGGGTGACACAGGAGCACCGGATTGCAAAACGGACAATGGGGAAAATGCTCGGATGCATGAGACGAACACATATGCAAATGAAATGCACATGATGACATGATATCAAATGCATGACACGCAAGCAAAAGACATGGCAACGACAGCGAATAACTGGAAGACACCTGGCACATCGGTCTCGGGGTGTTACAACACTCCACCACTACGAGAGGATCTCATCCCGAGATCTAGAATGGCACCGGAGGGAAAAATGGAAGAGAAAGAGAAGAGGTAAAACTAAGTTGCTTCTTTGACAAAGAGTGAAACCAAAGAACCTTGCGAGGTTGAACAAATAAAAAGGAAGAAAGCCACGGAGATGAATAAAGTTGAAAACACTTCGTTAGGACAAAGGAACAAGGAAGAGCAAATTTGGGCAGCACTCCGGTTGAAAAGTGATATGAAACTTGATAAAATGAAAAGAACATGAGCAGAGGGAACAACACTCCGGTTAAATGGATAAGCACGAAAAAAACATGATGCTGACAAAACAAGAAGATGGGTTGAAGAGAGCAACATCACAATGGCTCTGGAAGAAATGAGAGGATGAGATGGAATGAACGGAGGGAAACAAGATCTTGAGAGAGCACGCTTACATCAAATGCTAGAATGGAGTTGTTGGAAAAACAACAACGAAAAGAATAATATTGATATGGTCTTATGGAATACATCTCAAAAAATTTAGGTGACACCCTGCCACTCACAGAAAAAAATTGGTTTGATAAGAACAAGGAGACGAGAAACTATCTCACGGGGAGGATAAAAGAAGAACTTGGGTCATTTATAAGCATCATAAATAGCAACAATCCTTAGGGAAGGCTTTAGGTGAAATAAAACCCAAGATAACTTGAATGAACAGATTGGTGGATTGAGAATAGCTCATACTTGAAGAGATTGATGGGTTTAACTATCTCACACTAGACAACTTGCGAATCATGAAACACGAAGGTAAATTATCAAGAATGACATAACACCACCTCAAAAGATGAGATATGAAAGAATTGCACTTCAGAATGCAAGAAGAGGAATACTTGAAGCTCCTCCGAAAATAATCTCGATGAACACTTCGAGAAGGAATTAAATCCTAGATGAACCTTCATGTAGAGCCTCCATGAAGAACTCCGGTAATAAAAGAATGAACAAATGAAATGAAGGATGAAAAGAGTAAGGTTGAAACCTTGCAATGATTTAGATGGATCTTCATGATGATATAATGCGGAAAACATGGAACTCCGGAAAAGAAAAGATGAAACAATTGACACCGAGAATTTGATGAACCTCCGGAATAGGGAATTGAATTCACTCGATGAAACAAGAATAAGAATTATATTATGCTTATCCTTCACCAATTAAATTGATGAGAAACCATGGATTTGGCATACTACTTATTCTTGTTGAAGAGGATTAAGAGAGATATAGCACAAACTTGGGAAGGTCTTCAACGAACCACCGGTAGGATTTGCAAGAACGAATGAATTGATATGATAAACGAAGGAAGAAGAATCTTGAACAAACCACCATAAGAATTGAAAATGAACGAATAAAAGATGAAGAAAAACTGGGAAGGATTATCAAATAAACGAAGATGCTTGAGAGAATTTAGATACAAGTGAACGAAGAGATCCTGAGCTGATTAGAGAAATTTGAATGGTGCACCGGTAAGATTTGGATAACGAGAGCTAAAAGCTGGAATAAATAATATTTGAAAATATGGCCTTCGGAGGAAAGAAATGGAAAGCAACTCCTGAAATGCTCCAGATGGGTGAAAAGAATTCTCACAAACAAAATAATTATGAGTGGATGGCGGTAAGCTAGCATCATGAATCTTCAAGAGAACGGATAAGGATTAGAGAGGAACTCTTGTTCGGTCTTCAAATGAAGAGAATGACGATGAGAAACACCACCATGAATTGTTGAGATGCTCTGGGATGAAAATTAGAAAGGTTGAGCCAACGATGAAAAGAATTTGAAAGATCTTGGAGAAACACATTTGACTGATGATAATTCATTCTTACGTCAAACTTCGAAAAGAAATTTGAAGATAGCTTCATGAAAATAAGAAGAGTCGGGTAAGATCCTGGGAAAAGACCTCTGGGTTAGGGCCCACTGAAAAGAAACACCTTTGGAATGATTTAAAACAAAGATAGCACTAGTTGAATTAAATGTCTTGAATGACATAACATCCTCAAAATAACTTGAGCGAATAGGGAATGGAAACTTGAATCTTATGAGATATCTTCAGCACTCTAGAACAATTGAATAGAGAGAGGTGAATGATAAAGAGGTGCACCGCATGAGAAATCCTTTGAAACAAGGAAAAAGGATATGATCAACACCGAAAGATTGAATTGAATCCACCGGAGAAGGAAAATAATGAAGAATGATGAACTTGAAACTTTGTTAGTATCTTCCTGAGAATCACCGGATAAGAACATAGAAAGAAAAGAAAGAAGAGACTTCACATGAATAAGATAGATACTTGATCAAGAAATCTGAATCCTTGAAGAAACAAAGGGAGGGAGGGCGGGTAAAACAAAGACAAGTTGGAGACGGATGAAGCAAACACTGTCGAGAAGAACTGATAATTGATCTTGCTGATGTTGAAATGATCGGATCCACTTGAAGAGAAAACAAACCGGTTGAAAAGGATTGACATGACAATCTCGATTATCATGAGGGATTAGTATTCACATAGGAGTATGAGAACACCGATTAGGAAAGGCATGGAATCAACATTTGACCTCGAAGCAACTCGAATACCACAACTCAAAAACAAAACAAAGGATTGGCTTGCAAAATAAGCTGGAACAAACATATGATAGAGATTTCGTCCGAAGTTTTTGTGGTGGGCCTACACGGGCTCGATCGTACAACACCATCATGTACAAGGCAGTAAACATGACATACGAAGCGTCCCCAAGTTAGCATAGCCAAGGACTCTTTAAGAGAGAATGAGACCACTGTAAAACCAACCGTGGATAGGCGGACCACTAGACGTCGAACCCCAATTTCATATCATACATCTGTCGGAAAGATATCCTAAGAGCTACTTGAATTCCCACTTATAAACTCCCAAAATTTTCCGGTTATGCAATCAGGTGTTGGGGATACAGGGGAAGCATAATATCTCACCCAAAGCTAGCAAATCCTACATCCAGCTGTATCCATCCTTCAACACATAACCAAGAAAAACTTTAGAAATCATTTACCTCAACCTTCGAAAAGCATCTGTTATACGAGTTATGGAAATACTCCCGAACTCCCACCCCAGTATTGGGTGGCATCGAGGTTATCTCACCAACAACTGCATAAAAGAGATTTTCGATGTCGGCGAACTCAGGTATTCCAGAACTGCAACGAATTGTGATGACAACACCTCGGAGCTCAACTCCCTGGGACACTGCCACAACCCCTAAATGTCAGGAGGCACCAAGAACAATGTTCTCGTCACAAAACCATCGGAACGATTCCAAGATACACGCGTGATGCTACATTTTCTTTTGTGAAATTTGAGAAGAGAAGAGTCAAAACTCTACGCCAGGATGCCTCACCAGAGCGATGAAGGGACCGAGGAGTAAAAGGAATCCTACTCTCTGATATATACAATCCTAAACGACTCAAAACATTTTTCTAGACTCAACAACACCAACGATTCGATCAAGCAGGGGGATCCTAAGTCGGGGAAGGCTCTGATTACCAACTTGTAACGCCCACGATGCGGCTATATCTCCCATGTGTCGAAGCACGACTTAGAGGCATAACCGCATTGTAAGAAATGTCGCAAGTGAGGTAATCTTCACAACAACCCATGTAATAAATAAGGAAAAGAGGTACATAGTTGGCTTACACTCGCCACGTCACACAAATGGCATAAATATCATTACATTCATCCAGTTACACTCAAGGTCCGACTATGGAACCAAAATAAAGATAAACCCCAAATGCAACAATGTCCCCGATCGCCCCAACTGGGCTCCACTACTGATCGTCAGGAAAGAAAACGTAGTATCGTCCTGAGTCCTCATCAAACACCCACTTGAGCTCAGTCGAATCACCTGGAGCGGTATCATCAGTCCCTGCATCTGGCTTTGGAAGTATCTGTGAGTCACGGGGACACAGCAATCTCACACCCTCGCGATCAAGACTATTTAAGCTTAAAAGAAGGGTAAAGGGTATGAGGTGGAGCTGCAGCAAGCTACTAGCATATATGGTGGCTAACATACGCAAATGAGAGCGAGAAGAGAAGGCAAGGCACGGTCGAGAAACTATGATCAAGAAGTGATCCTAGAACAACCTACATCAAGCATAACTCCAACACCGTGTTCACCTCACAAACTCCGCCGGAAAGAGACCATCACGGCTACACACGCGGTTGATGCATTTTAATTAAGTTAAGTTTCAAGTTCTCTACAACCGGACATTAAAAAATTCCCATCTGCCCATAACCGCGGGCACGGCTTTCGAAAGTTCATAACCCTGCAGGGGTGTCCCAACTTAGCCCATCACAAGCTCTCACGGTCAATGAAGGATATTCCTTCTCCCAAGACAACCCAATCAGACTCGGAATCCCGGTTACAAGACATTTAGACAATGGTAAAAAAGACCAGCAAAGCTGCCCGGATGTGCCGACAAATCCTGATAGGAGCTGCACATATCTCGTTCTCAGGGCACACCGGATGAGCGCTCCGTACAGCTAAAACCAAACCTCCAGTTTCCCCGAGGGGGCCCTGCAAAGGACTCTAGTTTGGACCAACACTCAGAGGAGCACTGGCCCGGGGGGGTTAAAATAAAGATGACCCTTGAGTCTGCAGTACCCAAGGGAAAAAGAGGCTAGGTGGCGAATGGTAAAACCAAGGTTGGGCATTGCTGGAGGAATTTTATTCAAGGCGAACTGTCAAGGGGTTCCCATTATAACCCAACCGTGTAAGGAACACAAAATCAAGGAACATAACACCGGTATGACGGAAACTAGGGCGGCAAGAGTGGAACAAAACACCAGGCATAAGGCCGAGCCTTCCACCCTTTACCAAGTATATAGGTGCATTAAAGTAGTCAAGATGTAATAATGATATCCCAACAATAAACATGTTCCAACAAGGAGCCAACTCCAATCTTCACCTGCAACTAGCAACGCTATAAGAGGGGCTGAGCAAAGCGGTAACATAGCCAAACAACGGTTTGCTAGGACAAGGTGGGTTAGAGGTTTGACATGGAAATAAGGGAGGCATGATAATCAAGTGGTAGGTATCGTAGCATAGGGATAGCAAAAGAGCGAGCATCTAGCAAGCAAAGATAGAAGTGATTTCGACGGTATGATCATCTTGCCTGCAAAGATCTCCAAGAAGACGAAAGTTGGATCGTCGTAAACATACTCAATGGTTCCTCGAACACGAACTCGTCTCCCGGCTCTACCCAAAGCAAGAACGCAAGCAAAGGGAGACACAATCAACCACGTGCAATGCACAAGCAACATGATGTGAAACAATGATTGACATGCGGGATGTGATATGCGGTGCATATGCATGATTTGGAAAGGAAAGATTGAACCTGACCTCAACTTGGAAATCCAAGAGTGCCACTGGAAAGAGGAGTTGATTTCGGTCGAAATCAATATAAAGATCACCGGAATCGGATGCATGGTTTGGAAATGACAAGAAAAACAAATATGGCACCGGACTACGATTAACAACATGAGACCATCTAAATGCAACAAGAACAACAACCTACAACACTCTAACATAACAACAAAATACATGGGAGGGATCCACTCAAGATGCTTGACAAAAGATGAACACTGAGCTACAGCTAATTCACTCAATAGCAGGTTTAAACAAGCATGGCAAAAGTGCAAAAGATATCAGGTTACAGACTTAGTGAAAATAACAACATGTCAGGAATTTAACATCAGGAAGCAATGTTTAGAGAAAGGTAACACCATGCTACAGGAACATATCATGGCAAAGCAAGACATGTCATGAAGCTACTCAAAGCATACAACAAAAGTCCCTTACTGACAATAAGCCAAAAGGGATCAGAAAATACAATGGCATCCATGTGAACATAGCAATTACCGTTAACAGATTCAGACTTAGTAGAAAACTGGAACATGGCAAAACAGATATCAAGTAGGCATGTTTACGAGCTTGATGCACTCACCACAAGGCATTGCATGACAAACTAAGCATACACCCAGCAAGTAGACATGGCATAGAAGCTAGACATGCCAAGAACAACATCATAGCATGCATGGATCAACTACAACAAGCTCGACAAAAATGCTTAACATGTAAACATTCTGCTAGAAACATTTTATAGCAAAGTAGAGCTCGATTGACTCAATCTAGGGTGCTGCATAATTGCAAACAAAGACATGGATGGATAGAGCACCACAATATATACAAAACATCCTTACTGATCATGCTCAAACGAGGCATGGATCACTTGGTATCAACAGGAACACATGGCATAAAAATATTGACAGGACAAAGACTTAGAATATTTCTACGTCCCTGAAATCAGTAACATTGAGAGGGCTACTTTGCATGCTTGTGCTAGTCACCACAGAGATCACAAAAATACATGGCATACACCCCTGTACAGATGGCATGGCATACTTCAAAACACATGTAGGGCTCAAGTTCATAGGAGGCACACATTAATCATGGCAAAAATTACAAATGCCCAATCTCTGATAAGAAATCTGAAACTAATATAAACTAGCACTCTTGCAACAGCATTTAGGGCATCAAGATGAGCTCAAAAGAACATGGTGCAATGAGATGAAACGAAGTACTCGTCGAGACGAACAATCTGATATGCTACATGCACGAATCGGAGCAACAGTGATGAAGTTATGACATGATGAACATATGCGAAAAATACTGGGGACTTCGACGACAAATTAGACCTTCGAAAAGTCAACGGGATGAAGCGGGGCGGGACGTCGAGATCCGGGACGGGGACGATGCATTTGGATGAACGAGTGGGTGGATCTGATCCCACTCTCTCCGGATCCGGCCAGAGAAACTCCTGTGAGGGGCGGCTCACCGGCGAGGCGCGCAGCGGCGAGGAGAGGCGACGGGACGCCGGACGGTGGAGGAGCGGGCCAGTGACAACGATGGGCGGCGCCGACAACGAGGGTAGGTGGCGGCGGGGCTATGTGCAGCGGCGAGGCGAGGAGGCCGGCGAACCTCGGGTGACGATGGCGGCTGGCAAGCACCGGCGAAGGGTGGCGGCCGGCGGAAGGCGCGGCGGGATGAATGGTGCCAGGCGGCGATGCGGATCTGAGCCCAAGTGGGCCGGTGGTGGCAGGACGGCGGCGGCCACGCGGCGAGATAGGATTGGACGGGGCAGCGGCTGGATGCGTCCAGCGCGGGGTCGGACATGTCCGGCGCGGCGCGGAGGGAAAATTTAGGGTTCATCCGCGAAAATGGAGGGGGAGGCACCTATTTATAGGTAGAGGGAGCTAGGAGTGTCCAAATGAGGTGCGGTTTTCGGCCACACGATCGTGATTGAACGACTGAGATGATGGAGTGGGTTTAGGTGGGTTTTGGGCCACTTTGGAGGGGTGTTGGGCTACAACACACACGAGGATTTCTCGGTCCCTCGGTTAACCGTTGGAGTATCAAACAAAGTCCAAATGGCACGAAACTTGGCGGGCGGTCTACCCGTAGTAAACCAAGGCTGCTTGGCAAGTCTCAGTCCAATCCGATAAAGTTTAACACCCGCACACGAAAAGAGGTAGAAAGGGACACCGGGTGACACAGGAGCGCCGGATTGCAAAACGGACAACGGGAAAAATGCTCGGATGCATGAGACGAACATGTATGCAAATGAAATGCACGTGATGACATGATATGAAATGCATGACACGCAAGCAAAAGACATGGCAACGATAGCAAATAACTGGAAGACACCTGGCACATCGGTCTCGGGGCGTTACATTTGCCGAGGGCCCGGCAAGGGTCTCACTGCGGCACCACGGTCGTCCCCGGCAAGGATCTTGCCGGAGGATCTCATGGATTTCCTTGGCAAGGATCTCGCCAAGGATCGTCACCTTCTGGTTCTCATCTTATCTTGTGTATCTATGATGTCTACAAAGATCTGCAAGCCACCACGGAGGTGCCTCCCGAGCCTTGGTTCCAATATGGTTGATGGTGTTGGAACCCCTTGGGCTCAAGGGTGGCGCGCTCTGCTGGCGTCAGGCAAGTTGCCCTGGCAAGGATCTTGCCGAGGCTGCGGAAGCCACCCCGACAAGGGTCTTGCCGGGGGAGTCCACCTCGCCATCTTGCTCTCTTTGCGTCTCTGGTCTTAGCGTTGCTTTGGTCGCCTTGTGCTCCGGCTTCCCTCCTCCACCCTGCTTAGCGTGGCCGTGGGCGCGGCTCTGACTGCCCGCGGCACCTCCGATATTTTTTTAAGTGACCGGGAAATGTTCTCGGAATGGTACGAAAGTTTCCATGCGCTGTTGTTATGTTGTTAGTAGGTCGCCTGCCAAGTTTCATCGCATTCGGAGTCCGTTTGACGCCCCAACGGATAACTATAGCGGCAGTATAGCCGGTCAAATGTCGGACTTTTTCGGTCTGCGGAAGCAGTCGCCGGGTCTCTCTCTTCTCTTCTCTCAGCCCAAGGCTTTCTGCACAGCCCACTACCTACCGCCAGGTCCAATCTAACCTCTCTCGTCAGCCCACGGCCCTCCTCGCGCGTGTCCGAAAGCTGTCCCGGACCCGACCCGGATAGTCATCACACTACAAAAAAAAGACACATCCATGACATTTTGGGCCGAACAATTTTTTTTCTGTCATATATATGACACTTCTAGGACGATAATTGTCACAAAACCCGGTATCATCATAGATGTGGTGGGCTCCTACTTCTATGACAAAAAATAATGACAGAAAATGGGCTTTTCGTCCTGGGCGGGCCGGAGACGCAGCTGCATGACATTCTTTGGGCCGTCCATGACGGAAAAAACCATGGTAGAAGCGAGGGGGAGCAAAATTTTGGGGAGTTCCCGGTTATGGTGGGAGGTCGAGGACCGAGCGATGCGTGTTTCTCTCGTACACGTACGCGCGTGTGTGCGAGGCGTTGGCTCTAACTAAACCCGAGCGAGGCGTTGGGCTCTAACTGAACCCGAGCGATTGCACTGCAGGCTACGCGTTACTGAACCCGAGCGATCAATCGATGGCTGGTAACTGAACCCAATCGAGCGATTCCTTGGCTACTACTGCTAACTGAAGCCGATCAATGGGATGAATAGTGAGCGTTGCGGGGGGGGGGGGGGGGGGGGGGGGGGGGGGGGGGGGGGGGGGGTTGGATGAACAATGAGCGGTGGCGTTGCCTCTGGATGAACAGGACCCCGTGGTGTGGTGGAGGGCTAGATGAACAGTAGACGGTGGAGGGGTGCCCGTGGAGGGGTGGATGAACAGGACCCCGTGGTGTGGAGGGCTGGATGAACAGTAGACGGTGGAGGGGTGCCCATGGAGGGGTGGTTGAACAGGACCCCGTGGTGTGGAGGGCTAGATGAACAGTAGACGGTGGAGGGGTGGTTGAACAGTAGCCGGTGGAGTAGAGCGCGGTGGAGGCTGGATGAACAGGAGCCCGTGAAGGCTGGAGGAGGTCGACGGTGGATGAACAGTAGCTCGTGGAGGCTGGAGGGGCTCGACGATGGAGATGAACAGTATCCCGTGGAGTGCCGTTTTGCGGTACGCCACACCCCTCCTGATGAACAGGACCCCTGTTTCGACCGTAGAGCTCCAACACAACTTCGTTTCCTCCGTTTTGCGGTACGCCACACCCCTCCCGATCAACAGGACCCCCGTTTCGACCGTAGGAGGTCCGTTTCCTCCGTTTTGCGATACGCCACACCCCTCCCGATCAACAGGACCCCCGTTTCGACCGTAGGAGGTCCGTTTCCTCCGTTGTGCGGTACGCTAGGCCTCGTTTCCATCGCCTCTTCCGTCCAAGCCCTCTTGATGAACACGACCATGCATTCCGTTCCGACCCATGAACACGACGACGACGTTGTTTCTCCGTTCCGACCCAGCCATGTACACGAGCCCTCGCCGTACATATGCGTGAGTAGGCGTTCGAGACCCCCTCCCGTATGTACACATACGTGGCCGTATTTTCTTTCTTGCACCCTGGCCGCTGTACGTACATGTACATGCTACGTGCGCGCCTCTAATACGACACGTGCGCGCCTCTACTACGACACATGCATGCCTCTACATCAACCAGTATGTATGTACACATTCGCGACCAGAATGTCAACGCTACGTACACTTCGACCAGGTGGGTCCCGACTGTCAGGCACTTCCTTGCCTGCGAAGATGTAGATGGTGGGTCCCAGCAGTCAGAGGGCGAATCGTTTTTTTTTCAGACGCACTTCCTTGCGTGCGAAGGTGTAGCTGGTGGGTCCCAGCAGTCATGGGGGAAACGTTTTTTCGCAAAATAGTGGCCCGTCCGGTGGGTCCCTGCTATCAGGTGGAGGAATCATTATTTTCCGCATAATAAGGAGGCACTTCCTTGCTGCCACCATGGACCCAGATGTCAGCCTCTCCACGTACAGTCCATGTCCGATGGAAGTCGTTCCTTGACCACGTTGACCACGCCGCACCGAGAGCACCAGGGCAGTGGACAACGGCGAGGCCTAGGAAGGGGATGACACGGAGGTAGGGAAGACTCGGCAGTTGTTTCCCATGCGGAGGGGAGTACGACTGTACGAGGGTTTACTGGTTCGTCTGCCGTCGCTAGAGAATAACAGCAGGTGTGGGTGAGTAGAGGGATGGCTAGGCCAGCGACGGGAGTACGGTCGGGTGGTGAGGCCTGCGCGGCAGCACAGCCGCCCGCGCGGAGGAGGGAGCAGGCAGTCCCGCCGGTGCTTGTTTGAGCGGCTAGAGAAGAAAGAACAGAGATTGAAGAAGCACGACGGCCGTTGGATGGACATCCACCATCGGTGCTTGTGCGTCAACCTTTTTTTAGGAAAGCCTCAAATCTGTGGAAAACAGCATACAACCCATCTGCCATTATTTCTAATAATTTACAGCCCATTTGCTAATTCTTAAGGTTTTCTTTGGAGCCCATATTCTTTTTGTTAGCATTACAACCCATATTGTGGTAACGGTTAAAAAATTATACGAAAATTTGCATATTTCGGTGCGGTCTGAACTGTTTTTAATCCCGAAATTTCGACTCACATTCAAACTGATTTTAAAAATAAATGTACATCAATATAAAATCTAACAAATTCTCCACGCATAAAAATTAATGTCATTTAAAAACTTGAAATGAAAAAAAAGATATTTGAGACTAATTGCCGGTTTGATGTGTTTTAAAAATGTACAATCCATTTCTCATTACTGATGGGCCATTTTCTCGGCCAGCCGAACGAAAGCACTCCTCGTCTTCAAAGATTTGCAGCCCAATAGGCCTAACAAAGCGACTTACTTGGCAAATCACAAAAAAACTGGGCTGTGGCCGTGGACCCAGCTGTCAGCCTCTCCACGTACAGTACTCTTCCAATGGAAGTCGTTCCTTGACCATGCCGCGCGGAGAGCACCATGGCGGTCGACGACGGCGAGGCCTAGGAAGGGGACGACGCGGCAGTGGAAGCCCGCGCGGAGAGGACTACGAGGGTTCACTGGTTCGGCTGCTGTGTGGGGCTGCCGTCACCGCAGGGCCTGGCCGGCGGTGGCAATAGTAGGGGGCGGTGAGGCCTCTGCGGCTGGACAGCAGCCACGGGAGGCAGGAGCATGCGGCACGACCGACGCTGCTTTGGGCGGCTGGAGCAAGAAGACTAGAGGTTGAAGAAGCACTACGGCCGTTGGATGGACATCGTACGGTCACTGGAGCTAGAATCATTCATATTGACTAAGTTGACAAACCCTTCGTCCCCGTCAACTTAGTAGGCCCACAAGTCAGCCTCCCAGCAAGGTGGGTCCCAGCTAGCCGGGGGAGTATACATTTTTTTATGCGTAATAAGGAGGCACTTTCGGTGGGTCCGAGCTGACAGCGGGGGGAACGTTTTTTTCATGAAATACGATGGCCTGTCCAGTGGGTCCCAGCAGTCAGGGGGAAACGATTTTTTTCACAAAATAATGGTGGCCCGTCTGGTGGGTCCCCACTGTCAGGTGGAGGAATAATTATTTTCCGCGTAATAAGGAGGCACTTCCTTGCGGCTACCGTGGACCCGGCTGTCAGCCTCTCCACGTACAGTACTCTTCCGATGGAAGTCGGTCGTTGACCACATTGACCACGCCGCGCCGAGAGCACCCCGGTGGTGGACGACGGTGAGGCCTAGGAAGGGGATGCGGAGCCATGCAAGACGCGGCAGTGGATGCCCACGCGGAGAGGAGTACGAGCGTTCACTGGTTCGACTGCATTGTGAGGCTGCCGTCGCTGCAGAATAACAGGCCGTGTGGGTGAGTGGAGGGATGGCATGGCCAGTGGTGGGAGTAGTATGGGGCCGGTGAGGCCTCCACGGTAGCACAGCCGGCCACGGGAGGCAGCAGCAGGCGGCACGACCGACGCTGCTTTGGGCGGCTGGAGCAAGAAGACCAGAGGTTGAAGAAGCACTATGGCCGTTGGATGGACATCATACGGTCACTGGAGTATTGACTAAGTTGACAACGCTCTCCGTCCCTATCAACTTAGTAGGCCCACAAGTCATCCCAACAATATGGTGGGTCCCAGCTAGCAGGGGTATTCATTTTTTGGGCGTAATAAGGAGGCACTTCCTTGCGTGCGAAGATATAGCTGGTGGGTCTGACCTGTCAGCGGGGGGAACGTTTTTTTCGCGAAATATAGAGGCCCTTCCTGTGGGTCCTAGCTGTCAAGTGGAGGAATCATCATTTTGCGCGTAATACGGAGGCATTTCCTTACGTGCGGCCGTGGACCCAGCTATCAGCCTCTCCACGTACAGTCCACTTCCGATGGATGTCGTTCATTGACCACGTGGACCAGGCCATGCCGAGAGCACCAGGGCGGTGGACGACGGCGAGGCCTAGGAAGGGAACGACACCGAACCAGGGAATACTTGGCAGTTGTTTCCCACACGAAGGGGAGTACGACTGTACGAGGGTTTACTGGTTCGTCTACCATCGCCGGAGAATAACAGCAAGTGTGGGTGAGTAGAGGGATGGCTAGGCCAGCGATGGGAGTACGGTCGGGCGGCGAGGCCTGCACGGCAGCACAGCCGGCCGCGCGGAGGAGGGAGCAGGCAGTCCTGCCGGTGCTTGTTTGAGCGGCTTGAGCATGAAGAGCAGAGATTGAAGAAGCACGACAGCCGTTGGATGGACATCCAACAGTCACTGCTCTCATGTGTTGACTAAGTTGACAGGGCATTGCGTGTGCGTCAACCTTTTTTTTATGAAAGCATACGCGTCAACCTGTAGTAGGCGCACAAGTCATCCTCAAATCTGTGGAAAACAGCATACAACCCATCTGCCATTGTTTTTAATAATGTACAGCCCATTTGCTAATTCTTAAGAATTTTTTTGGAGCCCATCTTCTTTTTGTTAGCATCACACCCCATATTGTGGCCACGGTTAAAAAGTATACAAAAGTTTGCATATTTTGGTGCGGTCAACTGTTTTTAATCTAGAAACATCGATTCACATTCAAACTATTTTGAAAAATAATTTATATAAATATAAAATCCAAATAATTGTCCACGCATAAAAATCAATGGAATTTATGATCTTGTAACGAAAAAAATTGAAACTAATTCCCGGTTTGATGTGTTTTAAAAATGTACAACCCATTTCTGGGAAAACCGAATGAAACTCTCCTCGTCTTGAAAGATTTGCAGCCCAGCAGGGCCGATAAAGCAAGTAGGCCTTGTTTGGGTATTTCTTAAAAAAAATAGAACTGGGCTAGCCATTTTCAGCAAGAAAAAAACACAACTGGGCTCATGATGTGGTAAACATAAATAAAACCCTGGCTAGATGGGCCACAGCCCCCGCACAGCCCTGTTGTTACCCTGATCCATCGCTAAAACTAGTATAAATAACAACTGCTTGTTCCTAAAAAAAAACTACGCGACTTGCTGTGTCCCTGGTGTCAGCCGCTCGTAGTGTAATTCTCTCGTTTATTGCCTACGTTGACAATGGCGTAAGCCCCAGATGTCCAGCCTTTCCAATAAAAATTTAGAGCCCATTTGATGTGCTAGTTCGAAATAAGTTTGTGGGTGCTGGTGGGGGCTAATCACTTGGCTTCTGTAATGCACAGTGAGCTCAAGCAGCCGGCGAGAGTGATGTTATTTCCTTGGTTTGGATTTGTTACAATATTTCACTCTAAATTAAACGAATGGCAAGCCATTTGCCTTGTTTCAAAGAAAATATGACAGTCACAGCCGAGTTGAAAAGGGAAGGAACATCTAACTCCAGCTTACAAACTGTACAAAAGCACGAGGGTTAATTGTTCATCAGGTTTACAAAAAAACCAGATTGAAAAGGGCAACAACATCTAACTCCAACACTGTTTTCTACAGTCACAGTCAAATGCATCGGTCAGGTCCATAGAATGAACATCCTGGGTCGTAAAATTTACTGGATTATGACCACAATATGTTGTAAATAGAAGCCCGGCACATTCAGAAGCTCTTTTTCCCACCTGAAACTCCTTTTTTTGCTCTTCGACATACCCATCCGTCAAAACCATGCTGCTGATAAACTTAAGCCTGATGGACAATAGTAACCTCGCATTCAGCAGGAAGAATGTGACAAATCTTGTGTTTGCACGGTTGGCTACATATCGTTCTAGAGTTATTGTCTTCAATCGAGTCTCATGAGAGGTGAGAAAATCCCGATGCTTATGAATCCATCGATTGGTTAGAAATTTCTTACCCCGTCCTGTTGCCTAAATAGACATGAAGATTGAAAACAGTTAAGGTCTAAAAGAAGAGTGTCGAAAGAGCAACAGCTGAACGGTTAATTCTAGTACAGTATATGCGGGCTTCCAATGTGCGTGAAATTATCACCTTTATATACAACTTCTCCAGACATGGAAAGCATTGCAGCAAGCCAATAATCTTGTTCAGATCAAAACTATTCATTTGGATATATAAGATCTTGACAGAATCCAGCACCATTGATAGGCCATCCATGGAGAAACTCTTCATTGAGCATATAACATAATATTAGTACAAAATGTGTACTCCAAGATGATATATAAATTATGCGCAGAAATTTAAAATGCAGCTTATGGTTACAAGTGTAGATGATAATATAAATTACTTGAAGAACTGTGGAGCCAAACACCATATTGAAATGAGCACAGAGATCATGTATTACACCCAAGGTCTCCAGTTTAGGCGTAGAGAGGATGGTTATTTGCAACGGTGAATAACTAGAATCAAGGATCAACCTTTGAAGTGAAGGGGCATCTTGGATGATGAGCTGCCTTCCGTCAAAAGAAATTCCAATTCTTACAAGGTTAGGCGACTTTATTTGGAGACAACCGATTCTAACTGTGTAAACAAGCACCAAGCACTCCAGCGCAGGGCAACTAGAGTGGATGATGATGTGCAATGAGGCCTCCGATATACGAACCCGCACAAGTGAAAGTTTCTTGAGAAATGGGAGTCAAAGGTTTAGTACCAGATTGTCTGGTAGGTAGCACTGCGCAAAGGTGGCGGTGTGGAGAGAGGACGAAAACCCCGAGATGGACGTCGGTGCTGAGGGCACAAGTTCATGGCGTTCGGTATGTGGTATGTGATTTCCAGGGGAATAGTAGAACTCAAGCAGCTGTAGTTCTATGAATTCAGGGGATTCCAGCCAGGCGTCCACCATGCAGGGCATGGTATGCTTGCTCAGGTAGCATGACGGGATGCAGAGGCTTTGAACGGAGCCCTGGTGGGAGGAGATGATGGCTCTGGGGATTTCAAAATCATTGAAGAGAGATTGCTGACGACAGTCGAGATTAAGGGGAATGGCGCGCCATAGAGGGCGCCACCAAATTGAGAGGATTTGGGTGCGGCAGCAATCCTTGGTGGGGAGAAGCGAGATGATCTCCCCAAGGATGGCGTCCGGGAGATCGCTGATGCGGTCCACCCGAGATTCTACGGGTTCCTGGGATCCGGTGGGGGCGGGGTCGCCGCTTCTCCCTGCGCTGCCGGGTGCGGGATCTACAACAGGCGTCGCCGCTGGCGGGAGCCTCATCTTCTTGGCGCTGGGGTCAGCCGACTCCATTTTCCTCGAGGGCGTCGCGTCGCGCTCACGGATTTGAGCAGAGTAACGAATGACGAGCCTAGTTATAGTGCGAGCGAAGAAGAAGGGAGCTGGGGGTTTTTCTTTAGGAGCGTGGAGGAAGAAGAGCACCCAGGTTTTTTTTGGGGGGGGGCGGTGTGCTGGGTGTGGGTAGCGCATCTCATTCACTGAATATATGGGCTTTTGAATTGATTTTACTATTTACTAGTGTGGATGGGCTGTTTTGTCTTGGGACCCGAGAAAAAATTACTACTAGTACAGTGGAGACACTCTACAGCTACCCAACAAAACAATTATTACTAGTACAATGGAGACACTCTACCACTTCTGGCTCCTCCTAGGTCATTGAAACGTCTCCCTCTACTGAATGCCGTTATACTTTTGTTCACCGACATGCGGGCCATGCAACGCGCGGGCCCAAATGCCATCCACCAAATTAGAAGGCAGTATGCAGGTGGAGAGTCACCCCGGTCGTAGCGCGGCAGTAACGAGCCGTCGTATCACAAAACCCCACCTCCCCGCAGTCTAAGTTTGACGGACGAAGCAACCATCATTTCACTCTCCGCTAAATCCCCTTCTCACTCGCCGTCTTCAAGAAAGGCAACACTTGCATCTGCCATTGTTCTTCTCTCCGAACGAAGGGAAGGTAAGCGGATCCGTGATGTTGGTATATTTTCGTTCAGAGGAAAAAAGAACTTTTGCAAAGCAGTAAACGATCCTCACTCTCTCTTTTGTTTCATTGTCATTGCGATTGTGTTTTCCTTTCAGTGGTCACCTAGTATTCGTCTGTTTCATGATGGACCAAGGAGAACCAGGCAAAGATCTGCCGATATTGGAGCAGACGCAGGAGGCTGATCCCCACGAGACAGAGAGCTCCAAGAAGATGGAGGCAACCACCAAGGCGACCCCAGATACTGAGATGGTCAACGCCCCGTTTGAGGTTACAGCCCCCGTGGCACTGTAGGAGCAGTTTTCCCCCTTCGAGGATGTGTGTCCCCCCTGCTGAGCTGCCCAAGGTGATTTCCTTCTTTGTCGATCTCGATTGTGGTTTTTCATCTAAGTATGTGGTGATTTTTTTAGAAAAGGAAGTATGTGGTGATTAATAATGCAAAATTTTATTAGCTTCGATGCCATGGTATATGTAGTGGTTTAAATAACTTGTGTTTCTTATACTGAAAAGTAATTCAGAATTTGTTTCTGTTTCAATTAGAGCCCTGATGCAGACAAGGATTGTGTGGTTGTACATGTCACTCGCTATGAGGCGCACGACCTGAATATATGCATTGGGAAAACAGAGTTCTTAGGCTGTTGGATCCTGGAAGCCATTTGCGGTTATACCAATGAAGAGTTGTATTCCAGCCTCACTGTTGTCAGGCGTGTTGTCCAGGGTGTACTGAAGCACAAGAAGTTCAAAGCTACTCCTTCGTTTTTGAGGAATACTGTTCTTGTCAAACTTACGCAGGAAGATGACGTGGCATGCCTCCACAATCAAGTTTATCAGTGGCAAGGCCAAAAGGTTGTCTTGATGAAGGTTCATAGGATTGAGCTGCTGCGAGACGTCCTCGATGATGTTCATGGCAAGGTCCGTCTTGTGTCCAGCCCAAATTAGATCGAGGCATGAAATAGTTGCCCCAGCTAGTGTTTAATAGTAGTTTGGATTGTGTCTAATTATCCGAACCTTGCCTGTTATCGACCCCTCTGGGCCAGTACTCTGTTTGAATCTGTCTATGGGAACTGCTGCTACTTTTGTGTGCCCGTGAATCATGTGAGAACCATCGTAATTGTTGCCGAAACATATGCGTCCTCACTAGTTTTTTCATGAATATGGCATGGTAAGACATAAGTTGTCATGGTTTATCATACGAGCAGTGTGTGTTTTGATGAAATAGAGCACTCGTTCGAGAACCGTGCGCCGACGTATACATAAGTACTTGTAAACACTGTTGGTGCTACCACACTTGTAAGCAGTTGTGCAAAACATGGCACATTGGCTCAGCTCGCTTCAACACTAGGCTATCGACCAGCTAACAATCAACAATCCGCTGTCTGACATATAAGCAACTATTTATCTTGTTACAGTGGTTCATGCAGTTAATTGAGGCCACAATGTAATAAATTCCAAACGTTCACACGCTAGTCCAACGCTCATGTGGAACACTCACATTAAACTCATCTTCATAAAAAAGTTGAAAAGCATAAGTTCAGCAATTTTATACATTTCAATGATTCATAGAACATATCAAACATATACTAGTTCACATCAAAAGACAAAGTTGTGAGAAGGTTTACAAATCAGGAAAAAGCAAGCAAGGCTTCTCTCTGAGCAAAGGGCCTCCCGGCAGGCTTAAATTTCCTGGAGTTCACTCTGGTTTTTTCTTGTTGCCACCATTCAGGGTTAGGTTCTCTCATTCCAGAATAACCAATTATAATTGTGGTCTCAGCTGGAATGCTGAACTGAACCATGCAGTGTACTGACCAGGTGAAATTCTTGTGCATTCCACTAAATTTAAGCACCGCTATTTGCAAAAATAAGCAGACCACAATGCCTCTTGTCCGCGCACCTGTCCAAAAAACCGCCGTGTAGCCGTGCCAGCTAGTCCTCGTTCCATGGATGAACTGGTAGAAAGTGCATTACAGACTAGGATGTAGTTGTTTTCGCTCGTCCCTCTGCAATCAGGAAGTAAAACATACGAATCAACTTCTTTTAGATTGCGTTGGTCATTCTACCTTAGTTACTACCAATGTAGGGATACCTTGAAGACGGGAGGTTTGACGACGGCAACGAGGGATAGCCATCTCATTTTGCGCGGTTGTACTAAAACTGAGGTGTGTGCTTTTGATTGCGTGGATAGAAATGATACGGAGACAGACATCCCGAAATGATATGGAGACAGACATCCCTATTTGCGCAAATAAGAACTACGGTTATTTAAACAGTGACATATATTACTACTTTCTCATGTTTCCTCTTAGAACCAAGTCCTAGATTCATGCTACAACTTTCCCACTTTCTTCCCTGTTTGAACCAACGCTTTGAGTCGACTGTATGAAACAGCTTTACTTCTAATAATAGTAGAAGCCTAGATGGCTTTGGAACAGTGGACGAAAGTAGAAAAGGATCCACACGAAGGGAGCTGGGGCAGTAGAGCAAGGCAGGTTTCGAAGGAATATATACCTGAGGGTCGTCGGCATGTCGCAAAGACGGCGTCGGGAGGCTGCATCTTGGCCACAATACCACGGGGAGGAAGAAGGGGTCGGAGGCCCTCCCGAGCCAGCGCTCTCTCGGAGAGAACGGCACGGCCACCGATTGGGACGCGCAGGCAGCCGTTGGTCTCCTCCCTCGCCGCCGACGACAGCATGAACGATGCACCTACACCCCTGCCCTGGTCGAGGTTGTCCGGCCGGATTTGTGACCAGCCGTGAGCTGAGAGAGAGTGTGGCCACCTATGTGTTGCTTAGATCTGGAGAGCATGAGAGAGTGAACGAGAGCAACCCTAGTAAAGGAAGCGCTAAGGCTCCTGCTTTTATATATAGTGGACTGATTTTGTTGTACCAGCTTCAAAAAAATGCGCTCCTATGTGTACCCGCGAGTTGGTGTGAGAGAACTAGTGCGTGCGTGCACCGCTTCTCTTTCTGAGAGTACAATATACTATGCCCAAAGAATGTTCGCCGCAAGAGTAATAGTACAAGTGTGTGACGTGTGAGCTAAAATAAAATGTGCGCGCCGTCTTTTGTTTTTTAGAAGTTCTGAGGGTAGGGTGTGAAGAGCACATATGTGCGTGACGTCTACCTGCAGATAGACGGTGGGTGCGACATGCGAGTCTGCGAGAGGACTCGGGAGGGTGCATGTGCGTGAGAGAGAGGGGGGCACGTATCAACGCAATGCATGTGTCCGTGAATCATTATCCGACAAACGTTTGCCACAAGCCTTTTCTTGACGAATGCCGTAAGAACCATTAGATCGGCATCCGACAGTGTCAGTTTTGCCATGTCATTTAACAGAACAGCCACTCCTCCTACACACAAATCTTCCATGTGAGTGTTAGCAACTGCCGTATGCTCCATCCGTTCCGAAATGCAGTGCATATAGCTTTATTGAAAATTCGAACCTCGCAAACTTTTACCGAGTTTTCGTGTACGAAATTGCACATGTAGAATACCATCTATATGTCATTTCATTCATCTTCGAGAGGTAACTATAAAGTTGGGTGAGGAGTCTACAAAGAAAGACCATCGTATCAGCCACAGCAATTTCAAGCATCCTTTAGTGTCGAGGAATATCATAGGAACTCTATATGATATGATTTTTATAGGATTTTTTCCTTTAGAGCCAATTGGTTTATAGGAATATATTCATATACTCCACATTTCAAAGGAAATAAACATGATATCATTTTTATAGCTTTAGAGCCACTTGGTTCATATGAATGGATTCCTATACTCCCTTAATTTCAAAGGAAAATAAACATTAGCGTATATTCAATAGAAAAGTTCCTATGATATGAACCAAATTACATCTCTTTTCTAATCCCTCCTCATAGGAATTGAGATACATGTCATCTCTAGATTCAATAGAAAAGTTCCTATGATGTGAACCAAATGACATCTCTTTTCCAATCCCTACTCGTAGGAATTGAGATGCTCCATGTCATCTCTTTCCCTACAACTTCCATGTATACATCTTCTATTTCTAAATAGATAGTACAACCCACTAGTAGCTTTTTTCCAAAACATGCAACTATGGCACAAGAACTATATAGTGTGCCAATAACTTTGAAAGATGGTCGCTGGATGAAGCTAACCCGACAGTGCAGAGATAGGCAAATCCGAGCACTAGTGGCCGTTGGATATCATCAACATTCCACCAGATCTGCCACATGTACAATTTAGAAGACTCCATGGTTGAACTTAAGCATAATGCACAAACCTCAAAACACAAGCACTTCTCCTTTGTTCTAGAATCTTCTGTATCATAATTGATTATTTTTTTCTAAATGAATTGCCATTATTTGTTTTTTACTTTATGATTTACTCCCTCCATTCCAAAATAGATGATCCAACTTTGCACTAACTCAAAGTTAGTGCAAAGTTGGGTCATCTATTTTGGAACGGAGGGAGTACAATGCACAACCCCATGAATCTTAACATTTTTATAAAACTTATTGATTTTGAATGAGATGAACTATAAGAACTAAACGAACATCTACATCATGCATATATGACTCAAAGCTTTACATGCTATAGTGTGTATTTGTTCATAATTTGGTTTCGAAATCTCATGCGTTCAATACATGTGTACTCCCTCCGTCCATGAATAAGTGTACTTCTAGCCTTTGTTCTAAGTCAAAGTTTTAAAATTTTGACCAAATATATACAAAAGAGTAGTAACATATATGACATAAAATTGATATATTATGAAATTACAATTCAAAACGAATCTAGTGATACTAATTTAGTGTCATAAATGCTGCTACTTTTCCCTATAAAGTTGGTCAAACTTTTAAAACTTTGACTTAAGACAAAAGCTAGAAGTACACTTATTCATGGACGGAGGGAGTACCTTACTAGTAGTTTTGAGTAGAGTAGCAAATTTTACGCGGCCCCGGGTATATCAAAATGCAGGGCCCATGCATCATTGCCTTTCAGTCGAACCTACGTCCACAATTTTTTGTGCGTACTATATCTCCACTGGTCCCCGAACCCAAAATGTTGCCTCGTTCCCGTAAAACCAAGCGGCCCACACATATTTAAGGCATCGGCTCAAACCCGTTTACTACGACGTGGCCCCGCACGCCGTAGTACTCCTACAAACCCTACCGCCGCACTCATCATAGGTTTTCTTCAAGAGGACGAGGGAGAAGCCGATTTGTAGTGGAGGCGCTTTCAAGAAAAAAGGATCTGTAGTGGAGACCCCTACCCTAGGGTGCCCTAGGTAGCTGCCACATGCATCATTGTTTTATCTTTTCTTTATGCTCTTGCGCCCTAGAGTGAAATGATGGTTGCTTCGTCCGTCCAGCTTAATGCGGGAAAGGTGGGGCTTTGTGATTTGACCCCTCGTCACTCATTTTCTACTACTGCGGCGCTACGACCGGGGTGCCTCCAATTCCAACCGCTGCTCCAAACTGTAATTTGGTGCATCGCACGTGGAACAAGACGGTGGATGAGCCACATGTCGGCCAAAGGGGTCCTGTTAAGTGTGTCACTATTTCGTGTGCAGACTGACCCTGCTTGAGTTGCTACGCCAACACGACAGGAGCAGCCTACCACTTGGTTTTGCTCCTTGGTGAATCCCGACTATATTGATCTAAAAAGATACGTGCTGAAGTACCCTCTCCGTCTCGTTTTTTTATTTTTAGGCATCTCGGTTTATAGGGACTGCACGTAGTTCTAGGTCATCCATTTGACTAACTAAATAGGAGTTACTATGTCACAAAAAGTATATCATTGGATTCTTAAGCGGATGTATTTATATTTAAAAGTTGAGGGCGGGGCTTTTCCTACGCGGTAGGCGGCGGGGCAGTTCCGCCTAGTCGGTTCGACAGAGACGCGAGAAGACGAGGGAGTAGCTGCTGCAAACGTAGGGCTGTGTGATTTGACAGCGAGTTACTGCTGGTAGGTGGGGCCCCGTGATTTGACTTGACATTATCATTTTAACTGCGGTGCTACGACCGGCGTGAGTCTCCCAGATTCCTGACCACCTCCATACACGTGCCTCTCCCAATGCTCCACCATGTAGTAGAGACTGGCTCTTGCATGAGAGCCCACTTCTCCACTTTTCCTTGCCTCTCTATCCTCCACATATGCAAAAATGCCATGTAAAGCTCACTATTGTACTTACTTTTACTTGCTCCTACAGGTGCTTAAGCTTTCTACATAGGCATAAAGTCGGATGTGGCAAGTTAATCAAGAAGAGAGAGACTAGTTTGGTGACCCAAGGAAGAAATGGTGCTAAGCACGTGTACCTAGGTGAAAAGACAATTTTGAGTCTATAGCTAATTAAATGAAGCAAACTTAGCAACACCATTTCATTGGAAGAGGTCACTCCTTGGCAAATGCAATAAATACACGCGCTTACTAGCACCATTTCTTCCTTGAGTACGAAGAAAGAGATAGAGAGGAGTAACAAAAAATACACTTATAGCCAACCTTGTTGTAGTATGAGTGACTAAGTGATGACTATGTATGACGTGCCAACATCAGATAGCCTAACGCACCGTGTTAAATCTCGAAGGGCGCGACCACATGAGCGACGCGACGGTCATGGTAGGCGCGACCATGATACGGGCTGTTGGCATCCCTTGGATCTGAGATCAAACGGTCCCATGCTAAGTTGCTGAAAATTTGTAGAATAACCCTCCACGATAGGATATTCACCCATAGGTCTAGAATCACGCCATGCAACCATTCAATCTCAGATCCGAGGGCTCTCGGAAGCCCGTATCATGGGAGAATGGAAAGCCACTACCCTGCCGTTCGCACGCTGGCAGTTCGCTCCTACTCGTCCCTGCACGTCCTTCAATACTACGGCAGTTCGCTCCTAGTCGTCCCGTCCATTCACATTACGGCAGTTCCACAAATCCTAACCCTCCTCCCAAATCCATGGCATCCCAAATCTCCATGATCGGAAGTGAGTACAAGGTTAGAACCATCACCAGCAATGAGTTCGACGTCATCTACACCCGTTCTTCCACGAAAGTGAAAGGATGCCTTTCTCGCTTCATACGCATGTTCGAAAACTCAGATGATGAGTGGGTCGCTGGGCTAGATGTTGAGTACACCACAGTCCTGGGATGAGAGAAGGATCTAAAGGACGAAGAGAGGAAGAAGCCTGCCGTGATCCAGGTTTGCGTGCATGACTTATGCTTGGTCTACCACATATGCCATGTCGACGTTGAGTGCCAGGATTTTGAGGACTTCCTCGGGAGCAACCTAGTAAAATTCGTTACTGTAGACTTTGGTAACGACAAAGAAATCCTAGGTCGGATAGGCCTCGTTGTAGGCAACCCCTTCGACCTCCAGAAGAATCGGCTGGGGCCCTCTCGTCAGCCTTTAGTGCTGACCCTGGCAGGAGCCATGGTTCATCCTTCGTACAGTAAACTGGTGAAACCTCCATACACGTTTCATCGTCATGCATGGCAACGGAATTTACTAGATATAGACCACATCCACTACGCTGCAATGGATGGCTACCCTTGCTTCAATATCTACAAGGGTTGGATGAAGAGCAACAGCCAAGTGTGCGGTTCAAGCAAAGAAGTATCGGCCAAGAGGAATAGGGACAAGGACGAAGCTGAGGACGTGGACGAGGACTCCGAGTAAGGTGGCAGTGTCGTTGCTCATGGTGGTTCTAAACTTCTAATGCAGTGTCTACCGGATTAGTTGCAGAGTTTAATTTCAGGTGTGCTTAGTTTAATTTGAGGGGTTTGTTGTGCGGAGCCCCCAGCAGAACTATGTTATGTTTCTTCTCGTTACTTTAACTCTTTAGTATGTACATACTACTAGTATTTCTTTAATTGAATTTAGCACCCCAATTAAGCACGTACTAGCTTTTTTAATAGTACTATGTGCATAATTTGGCGACGAGCGCTCTCTATATGTACCATCTTTTTTTAATTTCAAGTTTCGCTCCATGGCGCAATCCATCGATAGTACTACTGTACAAAAGTATACATTTTTTAAAAGGGTAGAGTACTGTTCATCACATATATAGCCAGTTAAATTCTCAACCTAGAACGATGTGCATGCCATGTAGTAAACCGATACGGAGGAAGTATAGTAAAAATGACGTGATTTTACCGAGTGATCGGCGGGGGAGCATGGCCTGTCATGCGGTCCCACGTGTCATGATGTACCAAGGCGATCCGTGTGTCTCTCTTGAGGCAGAAGTGATACTAGTACATGGTTTGAGATGATGGCGAACTGAAGTGTGAAATAAGGGCTGCTTCGTCCGTCTGGGAAAGTGCGGCATTGTGATTTGACGTCTCATTGCTCATTACTACTACTGGGCCGGTACGAGTGGGGTGCATCCCCCCTGCTGTTCTGCACTGTTATTTGGTGCTTGACACGTCGACCCGGTTGCTATATGTCCCACATGTCGGCGACAGGAAGTACAGAATTCATGAAAGGGAGCGTCGACGGAGGAGTATACTACTACAGAATTCATGAAAGGGAGTGACTTAGTTTTGGAAAAATCTGTTTTTACGGAGTACGTACCCACTAGGGTTTATAGGGCTCATCTAAAAAACATTCGTTTTTCCGTTTGATAAGTCTCAATTCTACTCCCTCCATCCCAAAATATAAGAACGTTTTTAACACTAACATAGTATAAAAAACGTTCTTATATTCTGGGATAAAGGGAGTACTATACTAGTAGTAGTACAATTACATGTTGGATTTCGAGGTGCGTTAGATCACCCGATGCAAGCAGTGTCAAGAGGAAACTAACCAATGCATGTACAAGTTCATGGAAATTTAGTGGTCATTCATGCATTCGTTCTAATTAATGCCTCGGTAAACACAACTTCTTGAGAAAAATGAGCGTACTAATTACTTGTGCAAACTACGAAATTAATTTGACCACTCACCGTCTACCTTGGTTGGAGAGATTTTGAAATTGAGCCATAAACTGGAAAGGAGGGAGTAGTAACTTTTGTCTCGATTACTATTTGTGGCCTTGTATAGATGTAAAATGTATTTTTTATAGTGGCCTTGTATAAGTAAATGGAGGGAGTACTAACCAAAGTACGTAGTAGGGATGAGGAGTAAACGGAGGGAGTAGTAAAATTTTATCCTCGGGCTAAGAGCCACCGCGCGCGTGGGCGAGGGAGCGGGCGTAAGGCATGGTAAGCAAGCTTCACCTCATCCTGCGAGCCACCGCGCCCGTGGGCAGGGGAGACGACGTACTAAGCAAGCTTCTCCTCGTTCTGCGAGTTGACGGGACACATCAAAAGTACTCAAGTGTATAGAGCCTTGCCTCTAAGGTAGGCCCCACATTGTTTGCCACTTTTTTTAATTTAACATAACGCGTCAAGTCGCAATTTGTTTGTTCACCCATGGTAGACGATCCTCCCTCCACCAAGTGGACAACCAGTACACATGCCAAATTACCAAGTGGGCTGCCTTTTTCTTACATAAATGAGCTCCACCATGTACCCGCGCGGGTGTGGTTGGGAAAGAGACGGGAGTACGTGCGCCGTGCGTGCACCTCTTCTCATCGTGAACGCCCCCCACCTACGTGGGTGTGTGAGAGAGATACAAACCTAGACATAATGCGCCGTCCATCCCCATGCCTCCGCCCAGTCCGACCACCAGTCACCACCACGCCCCACTCCTCCTCGCCTTATGTCTCATCTTTCTCCCTCCATTTTTATATACAAGGGGCCACTATCAAAATTATAATTTGCAGACATACAAGGCCACTAACACTAATCGATGCAATATTAATGGTGTTTGCCTCGTGGTACTAGCAAAGGAGGACATTAATTATCCCTTGCATGCATGCGGGCGTTTGTAAAAAAATGCATCTTGATGTTCCGTGCAATGCACGGGCATCTTGCTAGTCCATGAAAACAACACATGGCAAAATTCCACGGCGAACGAGGGATTTGAATCTGTTGGGAGGGGCTGTTTGGATCTTGCCCGGGGTAGCCAAAATATTGGCGACTACTTCGCCATGGCCGGCACCGGCTCGAGTTCATCCTAACATTGCCCTCTTCTGTGGAGCCCATGCGGGGTCGACGAAGGTCCTCACAACAAAAGGATCCGGCAAGAAACCTACTGTGTACGCCGGCGTCGCCTCCGCGGTGGCCTTCATGGGACCCAAGCGGCGGCGGCCTCCCGTGTTCTACTTCTACTCGATGATGGCGGCGACGCGGAGGCGCTGGCCACTGACTCGCCGCTCTCCACGCACCCGGCTTCTGTCGCTGCTTGCATGGCGCGGCCGCCGGCATGGGAGTCTCGGCCACAGAAACGGGAGACGCAGTACGAGGCGGCGGCGTGGACGGCAACAAAGACGCCCGTGTGCCGCTCCTCATTGAGCTGGCCTGGAGCGGCGAGTTGCTGAACCACGTGCCGGCTTGGGGCGGCAACTGGCTCCGTCGGGCGAGGGGAGGGAGGTGGATCAGCGAGCTGCATAGCTCGTATCCGGCGGGCTACCCAGCCGGCTTGGATGCAGAATAACTACTCTTCGTAAACCATTGTAAGACTGGACAAAATGGTGGAGGAGATAGGGGAGCGGCGGAGGTGTGCGATTCTTGGCTGGCGTTTGGCCTCATTTAAATAGGAGATTAAATAGATGGCGGACGGGAGGAGCTCGGCCGGCGTTGCGTTTAACGTCGGCCCGGTCATTAACGGACGTGTGTCCAGAGTGGGTTTCTCGGCTTCCACACGGGCGGGTTTCATGGAGGCATTTGAATGCGGCACAGAGGCATGTTCAGCCGGGCGTGCCGCGAGTGGCGCCCTCGACTCTGACCTAGGACACCGCGCCGTTCTTCCACTGACGTGTGGGCTCTTTGGGTGCATGGCCTGCATGTCAGTGACCCAACGCAGGCAGCACACAGCAGAGGAACCTTTGGTGGGCCAGGGCGGTCAGAAGCAGGCATTTCATAAACCGATGATTGTTCATTGAGTGTGATGTCATCTTTTTCATGTAGATAAGCCTACTATGTTCATAGCCCGTTCGATACGTTGTGATTCATAAAGACCGCTACAAACATCAATGTTCTGCTTATCACAGATAAGATTGATTAATACCCGTAACAATCCATGTCCTTAACAAAGGGTGCATGCACGTATAGGTTGAACATGTGTCTTGCGTCGTGTGTTGTGTGCATGCAGGCGTGCGAGTGTTGCGTGCATGCAAGGGTACGTTTCAGTGTTACATGCATGGGTGCGTACGTGCGTGTGTTCGTGAGTGCATGTGTATGTGTCAGTGTTGCATGCCAGCATGCGTGCGTGTGTACGAGTCAGTGTTGCACACCTACATGCGTGCGTGTCTTGCGTGCGTGCATGTGTACGTGCGGGGTGAGGCTACACGTCAGTCGATTGACTTTTTCATCTCTGGTCATTAGATTTTCCAGCCGTTGGATACGAAATCAAGGGCCTCCAGTTTATCATCAAACTCCACCCCTTGGAGCCGCCAGCCACCACCGGCCGAACCGCCAGCCCCCGCCGCCTGCGGCCGGCCCGCCCTCCCCGAAACCACTCCCCACCGCCGGTCCGCTGCCGCACCGGCCATCCCTCTAGCCCCCCCCCAGCCAAGCTTTTTCTCCGGGGATCCCCACCCCACCGCCCAATGAATGCCCCCAACCGCCGGTGACTGCCAACCAGATGTCTCACGACTTCGAATACCCGCCGACCACTAATTTATTACCATTTCTGTCCTTCATATACGCGATAACAGGTGGGCCATATGGTAATGTGCGCTGCTGAGTGTGGACCGTTTGACTGGTCAATTGATCGTGTTATAAAAAAATTACGGAGCTGTATGGTGAGCCAGTGACCGTACGATCACCCTAAAATGTACTCATATTTTATTAACACAGTACAGACTCAAACTACCATTTCTTTCTTTGATATACGGGCTGACAGGTGGGCCCCACGGTTACACGCCCCGATGGTGCAACACTAGTTACACCGCGTGGAACGTTTGACTGGTCAATTGATTGTGTCATCAACAAAATACGGAGTTGTACGGGTGAGCTAGTGACCGTAAAATCATGATATGTATTTGTTTAACACGGTATAGACGCAAGGGCTCATATATACGCGCAAGCACTCACCGCTATAAGCGCACACACGCGAACCCGACCCCTATGAGCACCTTCGAGAGAGTGGGCCAGCATATATGATCTTGAGATTTTACGAAGTCACCATAGGTGCATCGTAGTCGAGTGGAACGTCTCCTCCCACTGAACGTACGTTGCCGGAAAATACTGAAATTAGCACAAGATAAATGCGAGCACCGGGACTTTAACCTTGGTGGGCTCGAGAAACCACTGTCCTCTTACCATCCAACCACATGTTGGTTAGCACGACAAAATTATAACGCCGTCGATGCGGCTATATCTCCTACGTGTCGAAGCACGACTTAGAGGCATAACAGCATTGAAAGCAATGTCGCAAGTAAGGTAATCTTCACACAACCCATGTAATACATAAGGGAAAGAGATACATAGTTGGCTTACAATCGCCACTTCACACAAATACATGAATAAAGCATTACATCATCCAGATACAATCAAGGTCCGACTACGGAACCAAAATAAAAGAAGACTACCCCAAAAGCGACACAGATCCCCGATCGTCCCGACTGGGCTCCACTACTGATCAACTAGAACGAAACAACACAAAGGGCAAGATCTTCATCGAGCTCCTCCTTGAGCTTGGTTGCGTCATCTGCACGGTAACCTCAGCACCTGCAAGCTGGTTTTGGAAGTATTTGTGAGTCACGGGGACTCAGCAATCTCACACCCTCGCGATCAAGACTATTTAAGCTTATAGGTAGGGACAAGGTATGAGGTGGAGCTGCAGCAAGCGACTAGCATATTTGGTGGCTAACAACGCAAATGAGAGCGAGAAGAGAAGGCAAAGCACGGTCGAGAATCTATGATCAAGAAGTGATCATAGAACAACCTACGTCAAGCATTACTCCAACACCGTGTTCACTTCCCAGACTCCGCCGAGAAGAGACTATCACGGGTACACACGCAGTTGATGTATTTTAATTAAGATAAACTTCAGGTTTTTTACAACTGGAGATTAACAAATTCCCATCTGCCCATAACCGCGGTCACGGATTTCGAAAGATCATATCCCTGCAGGGGTGTCCCAACTTAGCCCATCACAAGCTCTCATGGTCAACGAAGGATATTCCTTCTAGCGGGAAGACCCGATCAGGCTCGGAATCCCGGTTACAAGACATTTCGACAGGTAAAACAAGACTAGCAAGACCGCCCGATGGGCCGACATCCTGATAGGAGCTGCACATATCTCGTTCTCAGGACAACACCGGATGAGCACTCCATACAACTAAAACCAGCCCTCAAGTTTCCCCGAGGTGGCGCTGCAACGGACTCTAGTTCGGACCAGCACTTAGACAAGCACTGGCCCGGGGGGGTTAAAATAAAGATGACCCTCGAGATGTGCGACTCCCAAGGGAAAAAGTCTAGGTGGCGAATGGTAAAACCAAGGTTGGGCCTTGCTGAAGGAGTTTTATTCAAGGCGAACTGTCGAGGGGTTCCCATTATAACCCAACCACGTAAGGAATGTAAAATCCGGGAACATAACACCGATATGACGGAAACTAGGGCGGCAAGAGTGGAACAAAACACCAGGCATAAGGCCGAGCCTTCCACCCTTTACCAAGTATATAGATGCATTAATTAAATAAGAGATAGTGTGATATCCCAACAAATATCCATGTTCCAAACATGGAACAAGCTCCAATCTTCACTTGCAACTAACAACGCTATAAGAGGGGCTGAGCAAAGTGGTAACATAGCCAAACAACGGTTTGCTAGGACAACGTGGGTTAGAGGCTTGGCTTAGCAATATGGGAGGCATGATAAGCAAGTGGTAGGCATCGCAGCATAGGCATAGCAAAAGAGCGAGCAACTGGCAAGCAAAGATAGAAGTGATTTCGAGGGTATGGTCATCTTTCCTGAGATCCCGCAAGGAAGAAGAACGAGTCCATGAAGAAGACAAACGGATGTAGTCGAACGAATCCTCACAAACGCGACGTTATCGGAACCAACCTAAAGAAGAAACACCGGAAAGAAGCAAACAACATAGTAAACAACCATCACATTATCATGGCGTGATGCATAACCAAGTATGATGCATGTCCCTTTTAATTATGCATGGCATGGCAAAGTGCACAAACAACACTACAAGTTAAGTGGAGCTCAATATGCAACGGGTTGCATATTGACGGAACACCACATCAATTATTCAGTTCTCTCTCGTTTATGTACCCCAACAATATTAAATGTTCTTAACATGGCAAGGGTGAAGCAAAGTAAACTACCTATCTAGTCAAGTTTAAATGAGGCCGGAAGCAACGAACAACAATTTTGGAAACTCCTCATGAGCATATTATAGATTTGGTACTGTTCTGCCCTAAACATTATTTTAGAGTTGTTAAACATGCAAGATGAGTGCACCAAGTAAATCTAGGCATTTTTCTACCCCATTTGCATATAAAGATTATTTAATTTGGAGCTACGGTTATTTAGTTATGAAATAAAGCATTTTAGCAAGTTATTTAAACAAATTTAAACAAACAACATTTTAAACATTTCAAACATGGATGAAAGTTGGATATTATTAAACTAGATGAAATTCTAAGCATTTTTCATATATAAAACATTTTAGTCCGATGCACGGTTGTGGAGTTATTAAATGCATGAAGTTGGAGGGCTTTACTGCAAATCTATTTTTTAATGGATAAAAGACAAATTCACAGACAGGAAAAAAACGACTATGGGCTGAATCTACACACGCTGGGCCTATAGAGGGGGCTGCGGGGAAACTCACCCATGGGCTTTGGCCCAAGGCGGTGGAGAGGAAAACCAGACATGGGCCTCGCGGATCTGGTGGCCCACGCGAAGTCGAGGCAGAGGAGGGCGCTGGGCCTTGGGAGGCACCGGCCCACGATGGCGCTGGAGCGGGCTCTTGAGGTGAATGGTTCGAGGAGCTCGCTGGAGAGAGGTCATGGCAGGGACGCCAGCGGGGGTCCACGATGAGGCAGCGGCGTAGGCGAGCAGCGGAGGCCAGGGCCGACGAGGATGGATGGATCCGAGGGCGAGGGTTCTAGATCCGGCGACAGTTCAGGGCGAGGAGGCCGGCAACGACCTCGACGACGGTGGAATGGGCGACTCCGGCGACGGGGATCTCTCCTGCGCGAGGGAGAGAGCGAGGTCTGAGAGAGGCGGCAAAAAAAAAGGAGGAGGAGGACGGGGTCTGCGAGGGAGGACCTGGGGTCGGCGACGAGGCCAGCGTGCTCGGCGGTCTTGGTCGCCGGCGGCGGACGGCGGGACGTGAGGGAGAGGTCATCGGGGCTCTCCCGATCTGAAACGAAGGCGGCGGCGTGCAAGTTCGGGGACGGGTTCGTATAGGCCTAGATCTGGCCCGATGCGGGCCACCGGCGGGCTCCGCGGGCCGCGGTGAAGTGGGGCGCAGGGGGGAACACGTGGCGCACTAGGGTTGGCTGGAAGGCGGCTGAGAGGTGAGGTGGCGCGACGTGGTTGGCTGCGGGGGCGCTGGCGGCGGCACCAAGTGGCGAAGATGGGTTTGGCCAGTGCGAAATGCTATGAGGGCGGCGGTGGCTCATGATTGGCACGCTGAAAACAAGGTGGGGGGGTTGGAGGACGCCAAAAATGTCATGTGGGGGTATTTATAAGGTAAGGGGGCTAGGGTTAGAGGTTTTGAGGCTGTTCTCGGACCCTCGGATCGAGATCATGCGGCTCCGGACAGAGGGGAACTAGATGGACTGCAGGTGGGCTGGGCAGAGTGCGATGAGCTGAGAGGAGAGCAGAGAAGGCAGCCCGGCAACTGTTTCCAGAGACCGAAAACGTCCGACGTTTGACCGACTATATTGTCGCTATAGTTATCCGTTGGGGCATCAAACGAACTCCGAATGCGATGAAACTTGGCGGGCGACTTACTAACAACATAACAACCCCGCACGCCCACTTTCAACCCATTCCGAGAACATTCTCCGGCCACTTATAAAATAATATTTCGGACCTGCCACAGGCGCGTGCGAGTGTGTCTGTGCTCAGAATGGACAACGGAAGGAACTGGGGGAACCCGGACGGATGCAAGTTTTGAAAACATGATGATGCAATGCACATGATGACATGACAAGATGCAACACGCAAGCGAATGACATGGCAACGACGGCGAATAACTAGAAGACACCTGGCGCATCGGTCTCAGGGCGTCACAAAAATGTATGCGGTGACCGTAATGAGCTTATTCTGAAGTCAAGTGACCATATCGTGCTTTCGCTTCAAATACAATGACCGTAAGTGTCGTCAACAAAATACGGAGCACGCATCAAATGCAAAGTCCGGCAGTGTCATCAACAAAATATGGAGACGTATCGTGAGCTAGATACCGTTGTACTATTGTATATGCTTATTCTCTTAGTGTCCGATTGCGTGTGTGGTGTGGTGGGCACTATCATTTCTAGTTGTGGTGGGTCAACATGAATACTCATGGGTCGGTTCCATCCTACGCCACATATAGGTTGGACCGAGACGTGTTGTACGAAGACCCGTGTGGAGGACTCGGCGTACAACATGAAGCTACCAGAGTCGCGGACGACTCTATCCCCACTGGTGATAAGCCGACTATATATGATTTGTAACCCTTGGCCCTTAGTATGTTATTCAAGCTTGGGGGCTAGTTCGTCGATAGTATCCACACACGCACAATGCCTGGTATTCACGTGTACTTTGTACACACCCCTATCACTAATATACAGTACCAGGAGTAGGCTCTTTCTTCAACTGCAATTGAATTCTAGCATGTGCATGTGTTTATTTCATATTATCGATCCATAGAGTGAGAGCGGTTTGAAATACAGGCAATGGATGCTTTTGCAATTCCTATATAAACCTTAATTAGTGCACTCGATGTTGTTAGTGTGAAGAGCTTTATACATTTGTCACTTGCATGGATACATTCCAAATTGCTAGCTATGAAATAGAATACATGTCGAATTCAACATAAAGGGGGTTTCGAAGATTCAAATTCATAGGAAGTGCATTCATCTATTTGAACCCGAGATAATGGCATTTGTAAATCGGATGTAAAAGGGGGCATCAATCTTTTTTGTGAGTTTGAACATGCTATATATATATTCATACGCACATATAACTTTTTTTTGCAACCAAGGAGATTATATCTGGAACCATGCATGAACTGAGGTAAGTTGCATGTTTTTTAATATATGCTCGTGTACAATGTATATTCAAATGTACCCCTTCCATTCCAAAATAATCGTAGCTTTAGGATTTTCAAGAGTAAAGATTTGTGAAGTTTGACAAATCCTGAAAGTTCAAGTCAAGAGAACCGAAAACGTTAATGCTTCTGCTCCCAAATATTGAACGAAGTGCCAAATAGGCCTCTGGTCACCCGAAACCGTGCGAGACTAATGTTTTGGTGGTAGGAAATTACTGTCTTGACTCTGGCCCGTATAGCCTATCGGCCCGATGTCCAAAGGTCTAAACCGGGGTAGGTTTGTAACTTCACCAAGAAGCCAGAGAAGCATTCATACGCCGTGGGCGCCTACCCATGCGCTCGGCCGAAATCTATCCCGCCCACATTTGGGACACCTGACATGACTATCCTACCCCCAACCCACAATATGTCTGAAGTTTTAGATGGGGGGAAAGTTTGTAACTTTCCCCAAATTTCAAACAAGCGCGTCTCAAACCGAAACATTGTTCCCCCTTAGTTCCCCGCCTCCCTCCGTTTCCCCATTCATACTCCGTGGGTGCGAAAACGCCTTCTCCACCAGCCGCGAAACCCCAGTCTCCTTCGTCCTCCACCCCATAGCGGCCAATCCACCGCCGCCCTCCTCCATCACGCCGGAGCCGGTACCCCGACGTCGTCGTCCAACGCAACCGCAACCGCAACGCCCTCAAGGACGTAGCAGCTGAAGCCGAGGCAGAGCTGCCTCCATGACGCCGACGCCAACTTGTGCCGTACCAGAACCACTGCTACCACGCCGTCCTGCGCCTCACTGCTGCGGCTCCACTGTCGCAACCGTCCACCGCACCGGAGCTATTCCCGCTACGCCGTCGTTCGCCGCCTCGGATCTGCTTCCCCGCCGCCGACAGACGGCCACCGCACCACACTCAACAACTTGGCCATGGGTTCGTCCAAGGCTGCACCGTCCTCCACATCTTCTGGTTTCCGACGAACAACAAGAAGATTGTCAGAAAAACAAAAGGAGGACACAGCACTGCCAGCAGAAAGAGGTACTCCTCTTCCCATATTCATGCAAATCTTACGTCTCCGCTCACACCGTATTCATCCCACGAAAGAAACTAGTTGAGCGCTTCTTACTACATCTTCTTCGTGATACTAAATGCACAAGGTTTCCTCCCTTTTACTATTTCACCTTTGCTAGAGGTCAGTAGCCCGCCTGGATTTCAATTCAGGGTCAGTCGAACCGCAATTAAAAGAAGCAGCACCCGCTTAGGCGCGCGGAGCACCTAGTCCGCCTGCTCCCCGGGGAAGCAGGGTGTGGGGCACAGGAGCTGCTTGTGCCTGATCTGGAGGTCGGCGGGGCTTGAATGGATGGCCGGGGGGCGGTGCCAAGCACGGCGGTGCGGTGAGGTCGAGGGGAGGGCGCAGGCAAGGGAGGAATACTGAGTCGGCGGTCGCTGGCATTTCGAGGAAGATCGTCAACACTGACTTGCTGCAGGTAGATGAAGGCGATCTGCCCGTTCTTTGTACATCGGACGGTGCAGAAAAAATGGAATGACCTATTTGCTTTCAGTCGACTGTTATTTTCATAGAATCCTGTAGTAATTTAGTGTGCCATGCATGTTGTAGAGCTATCATATGTCTCCCGTCATTTATTTCTCACCGACCTGCTATCTGCTACCTTTACACTGTACTAATTGTGCACACACTTCACCCATACTCACACTATTGTTTTTTATGCATGGGTATTTCAGACTCTGACGCAGTGTTGATGAATGCAGAAAAGAAAAGACAAAAGTCACTCCAGTGTAATTCGAAGATAAGCACTAAGCGTTCCAGCGCTCTAACGGGTGCAGTGTCAGCAGTTGGAGACCGTAGACGTAGCTCTGCAGTTGATGATCTCAATTTCCACACAAAACCATCCAAGGTGCTTGCTTTGACTTCGCGCTGTCAAATGTGGTTGCATGTTGCATATGGTGTCTAGCTTGTATTGCTTCCAATTTGGTTAAATTGCATCTACTTACTTTACACATTATACCTTTGATAATAACATGCCTTCCTGTTTTCGATACATACTACATATGTCTATTAACCATGTTCGTACATCAAACTAATGCTCTTTTGTATCCCTCGTCAATCACTTATGATGAGACAGTCACCCAGGTGGGTTACTATGAGACCCCATACTCGTTTAAAGAGTGCAGTGTCATCCTCCCCACATGATTCTGAAGAAACAGCAAGGCTAAATGAAGATAGTCCACGTAGCTCTCTAGTTGATCACCGCAATTCCCCCACACCACCATCGCAGGTGCTTGATCTTACTTGGCAGTGTGATATGTGGTTGCATGTTGCATATGGTGTCTAGCTTGTAATGCTTCTAATTAGGGTAAATTGCATCTGCTTAGTTTACACACTATACCTGTGAATATGACATGCCTTCCTATTTTTGGTACACACTACATCTAAGTGTTAACCTTGTTCTTACATGAAACTACCTCTCTTATGTATCCTGCATCAATCACTTATGATGAGTCACCTTTATTCGTGGCATATTGCATATTATTTCTAGCCTGTTGCCATGTATTGCTTCTAATTTGGTCAAATACATTTGTTAGGGCACCCTTTTAATTTGGCAGAGTTATATTGGTTTCATCTTTCATATGGTTTCTAGCTTGCATCGATTCTAACAAGTTCAAGCACCTTGTTCTTAGTTTACACTTTATACATCATACATGTCAATATGTCACGCCGTCCTGTTTTTCATACATATTCCATCCTCCTATCATGCGGCTGCCTTTCATGAAAGTAGTGTTCGTCAGTATCATGCATCAATGAGTTCTGAAGAGCAAATTTTATTCCTTTTTCTTGTGGGTTTGACTTGGCAAGGCAAAATCAAGAAAGAGGAAGGAAAAGAGTAAGGAAGGCAATGATGGTGGTCCTCTGCAGCAACGTAAACGGAGCATCTGTACCGATTCTCCTTGTACTGATAGTGCATTACAAGGTCCAAATCTCCGCTCCCCTACTCCACCATCCAAGGTGCTTGCTCTAACTTGGCAGTGTGATATCTGGTTGCATGTTGCATATGGTGTCTAGCTCGTATTGCTCCTAATTAGTGTAAACTGCATCTGCTTAGCTTACACATGATACATGTGAATATGACATGCTTTCCTGTTTTTGGTACATTCTATATCTTATGATAAGGCACCTTTAAGTCGCCACTGTGATATTGGTTGTGTCTTGCATATGATTTCTAGCATGTACTGCTTCTAATTTGTTGAAACGCCATAAAGTTTGAACTTGGCAGAGTGATATTGGTTGCATCTTTCATATGGTGTCTAGCTTGCAGTGCTTCTAATTTGTTGAAATGCCTTCTTCTTAGTTACCACATCATAGGTGTGAATATGTCACACCATCCTGTTTTTCATACATATTCCATCCTCGCATCATGTGTTTGCCTTTCATCAGAGTAGTGTTCGTCAGTATCATGCATGAATGAGTTCTGAAGAGCAAATTTTATTCCTTTTTCATATCGGTTTGACTTCATAATGCAAAATCATCACAGCTGAAGGAAATTAGTCTGGCAGTGGATGATGGTGGTCCTTCGAAGCAACTCAAACTGGGGGTCTCTACAGATTCTACTCCGCCGTCCTCCCAACAAGATTCGCAAGAAAACACAAGGCTGGACAGTCAACGTAGCTGTGTAGATGATGAGCACATCTCCCCTACTCCACCATCACAGGTGCTTGCTCTAACTTGACACTATTATATGTGGTTGCATGTTGCGTATGATGTCTAGCTTGTATTGCTTCTAACTTGAATTGCATCTGCTTACTTTACACATAATGCCTATGAATATGACATGTGTTCCTGTTTCTAGAACATACGTGTACATGATGAGTACATCTCTCCTACTCCACCATCACAGGTGCTTGCTCTTACTTGGAACTGTTATACATGGTTGCATTTTGCGTATGATGTCTAGTTTGTATTGCTTCTGATTATGTTGAATTGCATCTGCGTAGCTTACAACTTATACCTGCAACGATCACTTACCCATAAGACACATTTAACTTGGGACTGTGATGTAGGTTGCATCTTGCATTGTCTTCTAGCTTGTACTGCTTCTAATTTCTTGAAATGGCACTTACGACGAGACACTTTTTACCTGATAGAGTGATATTGGTTGCATGTTCATATGGTGCCTAGCTTTCATTTCTTCTAATTTTGTTGAAATGCCTTTCGCTTACTGTTTTTTCATACATATTCCATCCTCCTATCGTACGTGTGAATATGAAACACTGTCTTTTTTTGTATATATTACATCCTCCTATCCTGCGCTTGCCTTACATCAAAGTAGTGTTCGTCTGTATCATGCATCAACCAGTTATGCAAAGCTAATTTTATTCATCTTGTGGTTTTGACTTCATAAGGCAATATAAGAAAATAGGAAGGAAAAGAGTAAGTTAGGGGATGTTGGTGGTCCTCCGCACCGATGCAAACAGAGACTCTCTAGATTTGCCACTACTACTGCTAATGAAGTTGAAATCCCAAGTCTACATGATGAGTTCATCTCCCGTACTCCACCATCGCAGGTGCTTTCTCTAAGTTGACGTGTGATAATTGGTTTCATGTTGCATATGTTGTCTAGCCTGTATTTCTTCTATTTTGATTAAATTGCACCTGCTGAGTTTATACGTTATACATGTGCATATGACAAGGCTTTCTGTGTCTAGAATACACTGCGTCTATCTATCATACCATGTTCTTACATCAAAGTACTGCTGTTGTGTATCCCGCATCAGTCACTCATGATTAGATGCTTTTAACACGGCAGTTTGATAGTGGTTGCATCTTGCATTGATTTCTACGTTGTACTGCTTCTGATTTTTCGAATTGCCACTTATGACAAGACACTTTTAACTTGGCAGAGTAATATTGGTTGCATCTTTCATATGGTGTCTAGCTTGCATTACTTCTTTTTTCTTGAAAATCCTTCTGCTTAGTTTGCACATCATAACTGTGAATATGTCATGTCGTCCTGTTTTTCTTATATATTCCATCCTCATACGGTTGTCTTACATCAAAGTATTGCTTGTCTGTATCGTGCATCAATGAGTTCTGAAGAGTGATTTTATTCTTTTGTGTTGTGGGTACAACTTGACATGGCGAAGTCGAAAAAGAGCAAGGAAAATAATATAGTAGGGAGTGCTGTTACTCATCGGGTGAAACGGAAAAGGTTCTGCCGTCGAGATTCTATGGGTACTTATAGTGCAGTAGAAGGTCCAAGTCCACCGGCTAAATCTACAAACACAGTATCACCTGCTCCACCAGCTGCAGCATCCGCTTCAACTGTACCAGCGTCTCAACCAATTACTCGTTCGTTTGCTCCGGAACTGGCCAGTTCCCAAGCTGCCTTCACACCTAATACTACTTTTGAAGCACTGCTGACACAACAGGACTTGGCAAGATCAGATGAACCTCATGAGCATCAACACCAAGACGGTACCTGACCGAGTCAAGTTGCAGTTACATGCTCCTTTATATGTACTCTCACAGTTTGATGTACACTAACACTTTCCATATTCGTTGTTGAACTAGCACCACGGCGCAAGCGGAAACAGACATCAGGGATAATGCTTGACAGATTAACAAAATCTAAAGGAGGAAGAATGGAGATTCATTTTGTGGTAGGTTTAAAAAGGCCACGTGATGCTACGAGTCTGCCAAGTTAGTATCAGAGGCAGCCGTTGCCGTTAGGTGTCATGCACGTATCCTCCCAACGTGGATACAGTACAGGAATGAGAAAGACAATACCCAGTTTAACACCTTCCTTGACCATTTATCCGTAAGTAATGTTATTCATCGCAATTAGTAATATTGTCTTGCTCTGTCCCATACTTTCTAGCTTCCTCCTAATAAGACTCACATTCTTTTTTTAACAGATGAGGTTCAAGTTGGATCCGAAAGATGATGCAACTAGACAAGCATGCACTCATGGTTTTCAGTCTGCTCTGCAACAATATCGGTACCACCTTAGAAAATCTCATTTTGAAGGCAAGGCTAACAATGAAATCGCCCAAACATCTCCAGTGGAATATATTACAGATGAAGACTGGACAGCCCTCGTTAAACACTGATCTGATCCAAAGTATCAGGTAGGCTATATGTATTTGATCAGACCACATATTGAACTTGTATTTATGTATGTGCCTTACAAGTGTATCTTCTTCTAGGCTAATTGTTTGAAGAACAAAACCAACCGTTCTAAAGTGAAATTCCAATAGACCACAGGATCTCGTAGCTATATTGCACACTGCGAGGCTCTTGTAAATAGCTGCCATATTATCGTATCTATATTGACTTGTTCCAAATACAGAGGAAATCCCGTGCGGACCAAAAAGAACCTGAACTGAATGCAGTGCAAATCTTCTGATTGCCACACCAGCAAGATGAAGGGCATGAGCACACCAGTTCAAGCCGCCGTTGTAAGTCCTTACTCCTCCTGCCTTGAACTGATTGGTACTGGGATGTGTTCATTTAACTACTTGGTTTGCAGCCAATGTCAGTTACGCTGTTCACTTTTATTCACAGTTGTCTTAACGTATCATTTCACCTTACATGGTTTAAAAGAGATGAAGGATATTCTTTTGGTCTTGATCTGTAATCTAGTTGTTATGTTCACGTGCGCACACAATGATAAAATAGCCTGTTTGTTTTATATCTGTTTTCCCATGATATGAATGATGTCATACTATGTTCATCCTACTTTAAACCATGTCTCTTTATCCTTAGATGTCAACGAATGTGAGGAAATAGACAATACAGTTGGCATGCTACATGGACATATGTTCCGAAAGTGATTTTATTATGTACTTGGCACTACAATACATGCTAATGTATTACAGTAGTTCACCAAAATAAGTTATGTATAAACGTTTAACCTACTTTGTTTTTTTTGTCTCATTAGTAACTTATCTGGTACACTAATCTACAATTTCAAACTTTCAGGAAGCTATAGAACAAATGATTGAACAGCCACAACCACCTGAAGGTGACGAGGCTACTACAGGCACAATGTCACCTCTTGCTGCAGTGCGTCAGTATCTCTCCACTAACAGTGCAAAAAGCACCTTCCTGCGTAATTCTGGGTTGGTTGTCAAGGTAACCTCGTCCAAATCGCCTACTGAACAAATCTTCCTGCTAGACAGAGTGATATATCTGTGCTCCAGACACAAGTCCAATCCCTAATGGACGTTGTTTCGAAAACAAGAATAGTGGTTGAGAAATGTCGTCAAGATATGAATGGTTTTGAAACCAGACTATCAGACATTCGCTTCGTTGTTCAAGAGCAATGGCGGCAAAAAGGTGGAGATCGTGCCGCTCCATTAGATTCTACAGCCTAAAACATTAGCACTCAGGTCAAATGATCTGTGCATCTATACATCTGATGGTGCTTTTATCTGGAAGGACTGTAAACTTTATGCCAACAGGCCTTTTGTTGTATGGTTGGAATTTATTTTGTGGTGATACAACATTTATGATGCTGCCTCAGGCTGCAGTAATTATGACGCTATTTTTGTATAGTGTAGGTTTATCTTAGTAATGTATTCGGCCAAAACCTTCGTAGGAGCCCAACATGCCAACATTTGTCGGGCCCATTCCAATTGGGCTAAAAACGATTACGGGCCGAAATTGGCATGTAGCCCACTAAAAATATCTAGGCCTAAATCAGCATAAGCTTTCATATTTTTCTGGTAGGCCTGTGCCCATAGTCGGCCTTTAACAGGCCTAAACATTTGGGCCGTCAGTAAAAATAGGCCGTTTACAGGTGTAAATATCTCGAGCCCATAAAATACATGGGCCTTTAATAGACCGAAACTGAGATTGGGCCCTGATTTGCTAAATAACCCACTGGACTTTAACAGGCCGAAATTCGGACGTGCCGTAAATGCGCCGACCTAATACATGGGCCTTTAACAGGACGGAACTTCGGTCGGGCTAGATTATCGTTATTTTTATATGGGCCGTTAATGGGCCCGATATGACGTTGGGCCACATATGGCCCATGGTTTACGTCCGGCGTTAACAGGCCGAAAATGACAATAGGCCGAAAGTGGCCCAAAGCTATAGTGGGCCTCTAACAGGCCGAATGTTAGACATGGCCGAATATGACCCAAATCCTTCACGGTCGTTTATGGGCCGAAAGTTTTGATGGCATGTAAATGGGCCCAAATGAAGCCGGACCTTTAACAGGCTGGAAATACACCGGGCCGTAATTCGGCCCAATTACTTAGAGGACTGTTAACGGACCAGAAGTGACCATGGGCCGCATTGATGACAAGTTTAGGACAGGCCGTTCATGGGCCAATTTAACAGAGAATGTTGGGCCTTTAGCTGGGCCGGCCCATTATGGTCGGCAGAATCTAGTGGGCCTTTAGCTGGGCCGGCCCATTGTGGTCCGCAAAATCTTGTGGGCCTTTAGCTGGGCCGGCCCATTATGGTCTGCAAAATCGTGTGGGCCTTTAGCTGGGCCGGCCCATTATGGTCCGCTAAATTTTGTGGGCCTTTGGCTGGGCCGGCCCATTATGGTACGCTAAATCTTATGGGCCTTCGGTTGGGCCAGCGCACTTAATCTTTGTGGGCCACTTTTGTTCCGGTCCACGTGTCAACATATCATAGGCCCATCTCGACCGTTGGATGAGTGACACCTGTGCCAACGCGGAGCTGACGCGTGGATCCGTCAGCAAATGAGAATTTTACACGTGGAAAATCAGCATTGGTCGTGGCTGTTAACGGGTTATCGGATCCAAAATCCGACCCAATAGCTTAACGGCGTTCCGTTACGGTGGATGCCATGTGTCGGTCACCCTTGACGAAAGCACTTCTCTGACGCGCGATTTATCGTCATAGAAGTGGACACTTCCGTGATGATAATTTTGGTAATGTCATGGAACACTTCTACGACAGCACAGGTATGACTATCTTGATTCTGTCATAAATTTGTCATGGATGTACATGCATGACAGAAAACGCGACCTACTGTGACAAACACGTATCATCACGGAAGTGTATTTTTTTTGTAGTGTCACCGTTGGGTCCGGAACATCCCCAAACATCCCCTAAACATCTCCGTTTTTCTTTTTGGACTCCCTAGCCCATTTATTCCGGACCGCCCGATCACGATCGAAGGATCCAGATCATCCCCCCTTTTCGTATATATATATATATATATGAAGTCCCATAGCCCATCTTTAGACCCAAACCCTAAAATCTAGAGCATATGTCCCCGCCGCCGCCACACTCAAATCCCACCTCGGGATCCCCACATTCCCCACCGAGCCAATCAATCACCAACCTTATCCGCCCCGATCCAAAATTCGATCTGCCTCCTCTTCCCTCCTTTGCTTGATCCCGAGTGGATCGTGAGCACCAGCGCCTCCCCGCCGCCTGCGCGTCCACGCCACCGGCGACAACAGCAACAGCAGGTCATGCCGCCGGCCTCGTCCCGCTCCTTTTTTTTTCTTTCCTGCCTTCTCTTCATTTTCTCACCGTGCTCCTCTCTCTCTCAACCTCTCTAATCTCTCTTGCCTCTTCCTTCTCTAGCAGGGACTCGACACCAGGGACGCCCGCGTCTACAATCTTGCAGCGCCGCCGCCTGGAGCTTCTTCGCCGGAGACCTTCGCCTCGTCCGCGTCACCGGAGTCCATCCCCGCCTGAACCTCGTGCCTGAGGAGCCCCATGCCGAGGTGGACTCCCTGCCTTCGCCTCGGCCTCGTCCAGGCGACAAGCGAACGCATTAGTCCTGCCATGGACCGAGCCACTCGTCCAGCAAGGCCTCCTCTGCTCCCGCAAGCAAGCCGCCGCTGGATCCCTCCCTCCTCGACTCCAGCAAGCCTCATCGGAGCCCAAGCCGTCGTCGTCCCGAGCCTAGAGCGGTGCCCCTCCGCCCCCTGCACCTGCATCACGCCTCCGCCGTCCTCTGCTTCGCCCGTGGATGAGCGAGTTGACCGCGCTCGAGTCTACGTTGACCTCGCCCGCTTGATTCCCTTCCTCGCCTTGGTTCTCGCCGTCTCATTGTTGGATCCCGTCATCCCCGCCACCCACTTGTAGCCGGTGGTCGCCTCCGTGCCAAGTCCCTCGCCGAGCTGCATCTTGGCTGCAGCGAGTGGGAGATGCAGTCACTGCAGGTTTCTTCGTTGACCAGGCCTCCTCTGCCCTGAGTGAACCAGCCGAACCCGCTCGGTCCTGCCGGCTCGCTCGAACCGGTCTGGCCCGATCCGTCCCAACCGGCCCCGACCCCCCTGCCCGTCTTTAGCAGGCCCGTGAGGCCCAAAGTGAGTGCTCTCATGCTATCCATCGCCCTGGATGAGATATTCTCTTACGCATGCTCCTGTGCAGCCCAGTTCATCCCAAATCCAGCCCAGTGCATGTTTTTTCCCTGTCTGCGAATTTATCTTTTATTTTAGAGAGACATGTTTTGCAGAAAACTCCCTCAACATCATGCATATCATAACTCACCAACCGTGCATTGGATGTAAATAATTTATATATGAAACTTGACTAGAATTTCATCTAGTTTCAAAATATCCAACTTTCAATCATGTTTGACGTGTTTATTTTGCTGTTTGATTAAATTTGCTCTAATAACATGCTAAAATGATTTATTTCATAACTAAATAACCGTAGCTCCAAATTTAATAAACTTTATATGTAAATGGGGTAGAAAATGCCTAGTTTAACATGGTGGCATTGCTTTGCATGTGTAACAACTCTAAAATTGTGTATAGGGTAGAACAGTACCAAATCTAAAATATGCACATGAGGATTTTCCAGACTTGTTGTTTTTTGTTCCGGACTCATTTAAACTTGCCTAGATAGGTAGTTTTCATATGCTTCATCTCTTGCCATGTTTAACAACATTTAATATTGTTGGGTAGATAACCGAGAGAGAACTAAATAAGTCATGTGGTGTTTCGTCACTATGCAACGGAGTTGGATATTGAGCTCCACTTAATTTGTAGGTTTGTTTGTGCACTTTGCCATGCCATGTCTCATTAAACCGGACATGCATCATACTTGATTGTGCATCATGCCATGATTATGTGATGGTTGTTTACTGTGTTGTTTGCTTCTTTCCGGTGTTGCTTCTTCGGGTTGGTTCTGATAACGTCGCGTTTGTGAGGATTCGTTCGACTACGTCCGTTTGTCTTCTTCATGGACTCGTTCTTCTTCCTTGCGGGATCTCAGGAAAGATGACCATACTCTCGAAATCACTTCTATCTTTGCTCGCTAGTTGCTTGCTCTATTGCTATGCCTATGCTGCGATACCTACCACTTGCTATATCATGCCTCCCATATTGCTAAGCCAAGCCTCTAACCCACCTTCCTAGCAAACCGTTGTTTGGCTATCTTACCGCTTTGCTCAGCCCCTCTTATAGCGTTGTTAGTTGCAGGTGAAGATGGAGGTTGTTCCTTGTTGGAACATGATTATTGTTGGGATATCACAATATCTCTTATTTAATTAATGCACCTATATACTTGTTAAAGGGTGGAAGGCTCGGCCTTATGCCTGATGTTTTGTGCCACTCTTGCCGCCCTAGTTTCCGTCATACCGGTGTTATGTTCCTTGATTTTGTGTTCCTTACGCGGTTGGGTGTTATGGGAACCCCTCGACAGTTCACTTTGAATAAAACTCCTCCAGCAAGGCCCGACCTTGGTTTTACCATTTTCCTACCTACCACCATATACCTTCCCTTGGGTTTTGCAGACTCAAGGGTCATCTTCTTTTAAACCCCACCCCCCCAGGGCCAGTGCTCCTCTGAGTGTTGGTTTGAACCGAGCTGCCTGCGGGGCCACCTCGAGGAAACTTGAGGTTTGGTTTTACTCGTAGCTAGTCTCATCCGGTGTTTCCCTAAGAACGAGATACGTGCGACTCCCATCGGGATTTGTCGGCACATTGGGTGGCTTTGCTAGTCTTGTTTTACCATTGTCGAAATGTCTTGTAACCGGAATTCCGAGTCTGATCGGGTCGTCCTGGGAGAAGGAATATCCTTCGGTGACCGTGAGAGCTTGTGATGGGCTAAGTTGGGACACCCCTGCAGGGTTTTGAACTTTTGAAGCCGTGCCCACTGTTATGGGCAGATGGGAATTTTTAATGTCCGGTTGTAGAAAACTTGAGACTTAACTTAATTAAAATGCATCAACCGCATGTTTAGCCATGATGGTCTCTTTCCGGTGGAGTCCGGGAAGTGAACACGGTCTTGTGTTATGCTTGAACGTGAGTAGTTTCAGGATCACTTCTTGATCACTTCTAGTTCACGACCGTTCTTTGCTTCTCTTCTCGCTCTCATTTGCGTAAGTTAGCCACCATATATGCTTAGCGCTTGCTGCAGCTCCACCTCAATCCCTTTTCCTACCCATAAGCTTAAATAGTCTTGATCTTGCGGGTGTTAGATTGCTGAGTCCCCGTGACTCACCAGATACTTCCAAAACCAGTTGCACGTGTTGTTGATACCGTGCAGGTGACGCAACCGAGCTCAAGGAGGAGCTCGATGAAGATCGTGTTCGTTATGTTGTTCCATTTCCAGTTGATCAGTAGTGGAGCCCAGTTGGGGCGATCGGGGATCTTTTGCATTAGGGGTAGTATTCTTTTATTTTGGTTCCATAGTCGGACCTTGATTGTATTCTGGATGATGTAATGCTATATTTATGTATAGTGTGAAGTGGCGATTGTAAGCCAACTCTTTATCCCTTTCTATTCAATACATGGGATGTGTAAAGATTACCCCTCTTGCGACATGCCTACTATGTCGTTATTCCTCTAAGTCGTGCTCGTACACGTGGGAGATATAGCCGCATCATGGGTGTTACAAGTTGGTAATCAGAGCCTTCCCCGACTTAGGAGCCCCCTTGTCGGTGTCAAAACCAGCGGATCTCGGGTAGGGGGTCCCGAACTGTGCGTCTAGGCTGGATGGTAACAGGAGGCAAGGGACACGAAGTTTTATCCAGGTTCGGGCCCTCTTGATGGAGGTAAAACCCTACGTCCTGCTTGATTAATATTGATGATATGGGTAGTACAAGTGTAGATCTACCATGAGATGAGAGAGGCTAAACCCTAGAAGCTAGCCTATGGTATGATTGTTGATGTGTATGTTGTCCTACGGACTAAAACCCTCCGGTTTATATAGACACCGGATAGGGTTAGGGTTACATAGAGTCGGTTACAACGGTAGGAGATCTGAATATCCGTATCGCCAAGCTTTCCATCCACGCCAAGGAAAGTCCCTTCCGGACACGGGACTAAGTCTTCAATCTTGTATCTTCATAGTCCAGGAGTCCAGCTGAAGGTATAGTTCGGCTATCCGAACACCCCCTAATCTAGGACTCCCTCAGTAGCCCCCGAACCAGGCTTCAATGATGACGAGTTCCTCCTCCAAGGCAGGTTCCTCCTCCAAGTACTTCATAGAAGATTTTGAACACAAAGATAGTGTCCGGCTCTGCAAAATAAGTTTCCACATATTGCCATAGAGAGAATAATATTTACACAAATCTAATCTGCTGACGTATTCCGTAGAGCGACATCACACCACGGCCAAGCTTTTATTCGAACCATTGTAGTGTCCCATCTCAGCGCGTTATGCGAGGCGGTTTCCTTGGCACGTCTTATTAAAGAAGAGATCGTGTCCCCTTATTCCGAGATTCTCATCAATACGGGCATGGGTAACCCAACCGCTTCTAGGATTCCTAGATTATAGGCAAGTCCAAACGGACACGGAGAGGACGCTTGATATTCACCCTCCTTATAAAGGGACCAGGCTTTTATTTTTCCCTCCCGTGCTCAATTGAATCCTTCCCCCACCCCAAGCTCAAGCGCCCGAAGATCAGGTCAGGTGCTCTGAACCTTCAGTCATGTCCGGATCTAGCCTTCGAGGCCGATGGGTGCCTTCCTCCGTCATGGAAGAAGACATAAAAAAGTTGAGGGAGGCCAGATATCTGACCGCCGAAATTTTGCATCGGCTGCCTCCCCGAGGGCAGGTCGTCCCTACCCCCGAACCCAACGAGAACGCCGTGTTCGTTTCCCACTTCCTCCGAGGTCTAGGCCTCGCTCTGGATCCTTTCGTCGGGGGTTTGATGTTTTATTACGGGCTAGACTTCCATGATCTAGCTCCGGACTCCTTTCTTCACATCACGACATTTATCGTCGTGTGCGAGGCCTTCCTCCAGGTTACCCCTCACTTTGGCTTGTGGCTCAAGACCTTTGAAGTGAAGCCGAAGATGGTCGAGGGGCAACATGCAGCGTGTGGAGGTGCCTCAATACGCAAGATGACGGGAGCTCCATGGCCCAAAGTTTCCATCCCAGAGTTGTCTGAATTGTGGCAACAGGAGTGGTTCTACATCACGGCTCCTAGAAGTGCCAAGTGGGCGGCCGCCCCTGTTTTCCGCTCGGGCCCTCCACCACAACTGATGTCATGGATCAGCAGGGGTCTGAGCTGGGGTCCAGCCAAGGACGTGCCCATGATGCAAAGCCGCATTCGAGATCTCTTCAATGGAGATTTTAGTTTGGTTGCGGTAGCACAAGTTATGCTGGTTCGCCAAGTCCAGCCTTGCAAACGCCGGCCTCTTCGCCTATGGGAATTCAATCCCGAGGGACTGCGTGTCATTCAAAATTTTATCGGCCTGACGCACGAGGAGATGTACAAGTCATTCTTCGGACCTCAGGTGGAGTGTGTGGAAATCACCAAGGACGTGGGCCTGAGTAGTAATTGCGCCACCGAATAGGTAAGGCATCTTCCGTCCGAACATACTATCTCTCCTTTGTTACGAAGTTATTTCTGAGAGTTTGCTTTTTGACCAGGACTGGCTAACAAAGGCGAAGTTGATTCGGTGTTCGGCCCCCCTCCCTGAGGGTTTGGAAAATCCGGTATTAGAGAAGATGCTCCAGACCGCACCCTACCCGGAGCCCTTAAAGGAAAATACTATGGAGGGTAAAGCGGGCAGACGCGGGCCCTCAACGTTACCCATTCTAGCCGAGGGAGCGAGCCTCTCCATGAAGGAAGACTACCAGAAGAGGAAAAAAACTGCGCTCGGGGATTCGGAAGCCGAAACTTCCAAACGGGGGAAGAATTCTCCCGCGAGTCGTAAGTGACCCGAAATACTTTAATAGTACAGATATGCCATCTTTTTCTTTTGAGAAGATAACCACCGCATATATTTTTGCAGTTTGGGCCTTAGCTCCTCTCAAATGACCTCATCTTCGGGGGATCTTCTTCTAGAGATGATGGAGAGCGAAACGCTCCTCCGGACTCCTCTGCTCCGGAAGCGGGCGACCCTAAAGTGTCGTCATGGAGGGCCTCTCTGAGTCCGGTGAGGCCTGAAGATAATCCCATGGACCCCCGAAGCTCCCAGTGTCCGGCTCCCAAAGAGAGCAGACAAAAGAGTCCGGCACCATCTAGTGTGCGATCGGATGTGCTGAGGGAGTTGGTGGGGTGAGCGGCCATCTCAGATGAACACCGTGTGCTGATCGATACGGTGATAGAGAGAATATCGTCCGCCGAAAGCGGATTGCATGAAGCTTTTATGAGTCTACTGACAGGTTTTGAGGTACGTAAAAGAATGTATGATAGTCCTGCACATGCTAGGTGTGCCCTGTGTAGATAGTAGCCCCTAAGACTCTGGTTGTCGTCGAAAACGACGACGAACAGAGGATCAAATTCCCAGGTAATAACCATACCGCCTCTATGTGCAGGTGATGGAAGCTCCGGTGGCTAGCCGGACTAGCGAGTTAGCCCATTTAGAATGGCAGTTGGATGCGGCAGACGCCGACATCGAGCTTGTTAACAAAAGGCTTGACGAGGCATAGGGTAAGTGTCTTTATCTGGTAAACATCACATAAGAAGAGCAGCATAATGCCAGTATATTTAATATGTTGTGACTGCAGATGGAGCTGCCACTGTTGAAGCCTTGCGAGCAGAACTTGCCCGAGCCAAGGAACAAGCGAGGTTGGGTAATGCGGCTGCTTTGAAGGCGGCCGAAGAGTTGCAAGCCGAGAAGGCTGCACATGGCGAAAGCTGAGACAAGATGGCCAAGATAGCCATAGAATTAAAAGCCGCCACCGACCGTTGCCGGGTGCTTGAAAAGGAAAACCAGGCGAAGGCATCGGACCTTGAGAAGGCTGCTGCGACGAGAAAGGACCTCCGCTCTGCTATGAGGGAAAAGAAGGAGGAGCTGCGGGAAGCCGAGGATATTGTAGCTGGGAAATCCTTTATGTTGCGGAGGAAGTTCGGAGATCCATAGTATGCCCCCCTGGATCGGCTGTGGAGCTTGGAGGATGTGTATATGGATTTGGCGGCGAGCGCTGCCGATGCGGCCAAGTACTTCCAGGGTCAGACGGACCATGGAGTAGACCAGCTATTTTGGAGAGAATTCCATACTCCCGAGCATCCACTTTCATTGACTGACCAATTAGCCGAATGGGCTGAACTAAATAGGTTGTCCGGACTCTCCATGAGGTCTGTTGTGGATCAGTTATGGCCGGAAGGGTCAAAACCGAACAGCTATTTCAGCTTGGTGTAGCGGTTACTCGATGTGGTGTCGCGCATTGATGCGATGAAGAGGTCGGCATGCATAGAGGGCGCACAGATGGCCTTTGCCCGTGTCAAGGCATACTGGGCGGAGATGGATGCTACCAATGTTGCAGCGCGAGATTCGGCCATAGGTCGAAAGGCTGCTGAGCACTACTTTGAAGAAGTTCTTGAGGGTGCCCGTTTGGTAGAGACCCGGTGCTCAAATTTTTTTATGTTTGAGTGATATGTAATCTCATTGTAAGCGAAATGCTTTTATAGAGTTTTATAAGGCTATTTTCATACTTTTGCCTGAAAGTAATATGATGCCTCCTGGGCGGCCATTTTTGTATACGTGTGTATAACCTGAAAGATTGCAGCTGTCGGCTTCAACCCCCATGCATATAATGCAGAGGTGCTAGCAAAAACACGCATTCACACTTAACCCAACGTCTTGGTCCTATTAAGGAGGTGATAGCGGAGCAAGCGAGGCAACCGGACTATAATGCTTTAACACTTTCACTTAGCCATAGGAGTTTGACAGTGGGGCTACTAGATAGCCCCTGGTGGCTCCGCACTCTCCCGATCTCGGGGTGCGTACATGCCTGGCCAGAAAAACGGACCTTCGTTAAGGCAGAGGAATTCTATCATTCCCACAGGTCATCGAGTGGTTGACCAGTCTCACGCTATATCATGACAGTCAGTTTTTGGCTTTCTCTACTGAGGTGCTCGTCCGGATGAACCAGGGCACAATCGCAGTAGTTCTCCTGGTGCTACCTTAGCCGGTAAAGTGGAACGTAAGGCACCAAAACACAGGAGCCGGGAAAACCCAACATTTGACCAAAGATAATGATTCGGAGATGATACATATAGGGCCAAACTCGCGACGCCGAACAGTCCCTAAGGTATCTTTGTGGTATAAACCGGGCCTAAATAATGGCCTTTGTAAGAAGCCCCTTGTGTCCAGGTACGTGCATTGTTCTGGCGTGGCCACATGCCAAGACGTCAACATCCTTCACAACGGTGGATATGTATCAACAAGAGACAGTAAAAAAGGTTTACACAGGGTCTTAATCTAAAAAGAATCCTTTGGGCGGGTCCCTGCTGCACGTCTGTGCGTGTGTCTCCATTCTGCCGTATCCTGGACGGGTGTAGCATGATGATCGTCTGTAAAAGAGAGGAAGTTAAGTGAAAAAGTTGTCGTGCAAAAAGATAGTTTTTAAAGAAACCATGTATAATTGAAGATGATAAGAAACTGCCACTTGTCTGCGCGCGTTGAGCCCCTTGTATTGACAAATAGGAGTGTGATTACTTATTCGGTGTAAATAGTAGCGCCGGACTCGATCGCTGGTCCGGACGCCTTTAATGTTCGGCTGCCAAGGCAGCCTCACTCTCTTCGGCGCGCAGAGAGCGCTTGATATCTCCGTGCATTATAATGATGCCATGTGGACCGGGCATCTTGAGTGTGAGGGAGGCGTAGTGTGGTATTGCATTAAAGCGAGCGAAAGGTTCACGTCCGAGCAGTGCTTGATAGCCACTTTGAAACAGGGCGATGTGGAAAGTTAAATGCTCGCGATGGAAGTTATCAGGGGAGCCGAATGTAACTTGTAATGAGAGGGAGCCCGTATAACAAGCCCCTGGGCCTGGCGTTACTCCTTTAAAGGTAGTATTGCTATGGCGAATTTGTGTTGGGTCTAACCCCATCCCGCGGATTGTATCCTGATATATTAGGTTTAGGCTACTACCGCCGTCCATCAAGACTCGTGCGAAGTGATATTCGCCAATTACTGGGTCTAATACCAGGGCAGCCCATCCTGCATGTTGGATACTTGCTGAGTAATCGCGATGGTCGAAAGTGATCGGTTGAGATGACCAGTGGCAGGACTTCGCGGTGCCAGGCACTTGGGTATATTTTCCTGAGAGTGCCGCGTTGTTTTTTCCCTTGATCACGTGTAACAAGTTTACTATTTTGACTTCTGGTGGAAATTTCTTTTGTTCCGCCGTGTCTTGTTTGGGAGGCTCGTCCTCGTCTTCACTTGGTGTATCCTCCCCCTTCTGTATGGTGTTGAGCTTGCCGGACTGCTTGAAGACCCAACATTCTCTGTGGGTATGATTAGCGGGTTTACCATGGGTGCTATGGATCTAGCATACTTGGTCCAGAATTTTGTTGAGGCTGGACAGTTCATCCCTGGTGCCTTTAGGGGGCGGTTTTGACCTAGCCGAGAGCTTTTGAATCCGGCATTTACTGTCGTTCCCTTCGTGCTGTCTTCTTTAATCGGGCGTTTGTTATTGCTGTTGCATCGTGATTTCCCGTTTCCATCTCTAACTTCAGATGTACTGGGGTCGCTGGTGCTGCATCTGGCTAGCCAGCTGTCCTCGCCCGCGCAAAAGCGGGTCATGAGGTTTGTTAATGCGGCCATCGTTCTCGGCTTATTTTGGCCGAGGTATCTAGCTAGCCATTCATGACGGACGCTATGCTTGAAAGCTGCCAAGGCTTTGGCGTCCGGACAGTCGACAATCTGGTTCTTTTTAGTAAGAAAACTGTTCCAAAGCTTTCGGGCTGACTCTCCGGGCTGTTGAGTTATATGACTCAAATCGTCCGCATCCGGAGGTCGGACATATGTCCCTTGAAAATTTGCCTGAAAGGCGTCTTCGAGCTCTTCCCAACTTCCAATGGAGTTTTCGGGGAGGCCTTTGAGCTAGTGACGAGCTGGCCCTTTGAGCTTGAGGGGTAAGTATTTGATGGCGTGGAGATCATCTCCTCGAGCCATATGGATGTGAAGGATGTAGTCCTCAATCCAGACCCTAGGGTCTATTGTTCGGTCATATGCCTCTATGTTTACGGGCTTGAATCCGTCTGGAAATTCATGGTCCAGCACCTCATCGGTGAAACATAGGGGGTGTGCGGCACCCCTATAGCTGGGTGTACCGCGTTGTTCGGATGTTTGTTGTGTTGCATTGTATGCTGGGGCACGCTTGCGTGGTCCATAGATGGATCTTGTTGCGCCGTCCCTTGGGTGCGAGCCCTCGTAGGGGTCGCGTATTGCATTGTGAGCGGCGTTGTATGCTGCTCTATGTTGGTAGAGGGGTCGTCTATCCAACCAGGTGGCTGCTTTGATATTTTGTTGTGGGGGTTCTGGGGCCTCCTCATCGAATTCAGGTAGCAGCTTTCGCTTTGGGTAGCTCTTGGAGGGGCGATTGTCGCCGTACCTTGCTGCAGTGCTAAGTATTTTACTCCATCTGAATTGGAGTGTGTCTTGCGCGGCCTTGAGCCTTTGCTTCTGCTTTTTCAGGCTCCTCGCGGTGGCAACAAGCCTTTTACGGGCAGTCTGCTGCTCCGGGTGTCTGTCCGGCGTTATGTCGTCCGGACCCTTATCCTTGATAGGATTTGTTTGTTCGGTTTGATTATCCGGATTGCCGTTGTCCGGCAGCGGTTCGCCTTGCTCCAGCGCTGGGTCTGTGTAATCGCTATTTCTGTCGAGGCGGGATTTGGGGCGGTGCTTGCATGGCCACTTTGACTGCTTTTCGAGGGAACAAGCCTTCGGTGCGTCCTCCCGCTCCTCGTCGTCATCTTTTGGTGCGTCCACCATGTATACGTCATATGACGAGGTGGCGTTCCAGGGCCAATAGGCGCTGGTTCTTCATCGTCTCCTTCACCGGCGTCCATACCGTCGATGCCTTCGGAGTCAAAGTCGAGTACATCGGTTAAATCATCGACAATGGCTACAAAGTGGGTGGTGGGTGGGCTTTGAATTTCTTCATCGTCCAAATCCCAACCCTGCTGGCCGCAGTCCGGCTAGGGCTCTCCTGATAAAGAGAGAGGCTTCAGTGACTTTAGGATATCGCGAAAAGGCGAGTGCTGAAAGATGTCCGCGGCGGTGAACTCCATGATCGGCTCCCAATCGGATTCGATTGGCAGGGGCGCGGAGTGTACGGAGTCCGGAGAGGAGTCCGGCTCCTTGGAGTCACGAGTCTCGCAGAGTACGGGGCTGGTGTCCGGCTCAGTCGCCGTTGGGATCGCAGCCCCTGAGGCGGCGTTCAACCGCCCATCCTCGATCGACGTAGTTGGCTCCGAATCAAGGATCAGAGCCGATGCAGGTGCGGCCTCCAGGGCACTGTTCGGCGGCAGAGCTAGATCATGCTCATCGGGACAGTGCGGCGCGCTCGGCAGTGGCTCGAATCCGTCGAAGATCAAGTCCCCGCAGATGTCAGCCATGTAGTTTAAACTTCCGAATCTGCCCTGACGGCCAGGGGCGTAGCTTTCGATCTGCTCCAGATGGCCAAGTAAATCGGCACGCAGTGCGAAGCCGCCAAAGACGAAGATCTGTCCGGGGAGGAAGGTCTCACCCTGGACTGCATCACTGTTGAAGATCGTCGGAGCCATCGAGCCTGACGGCGATGACACAGAGGAACTCTCAATGAAAGCACCAATGTCGGTGTCAAAACCGGCGGATCTCGGGTAGGGGGTCCCGAACTGTGCGTCTAGGCTGGATGGTAACAGGAGGCAAGGGACACGAAGTTTTACCCAGGTTCGGGCCCTCTCGATGGAGGTAAAACCCTACGTCCTGCTTGATTAATATTGATGATATGGGTAGTACGAGAGTAGATCTACCACGAGATCAGAGAGGCTAAACCCTAGAAGCTAGCCTATGGTATGATTGTTGATGTGTATGTTGTCCTACGGACTAAAACCCTCTGGTTTATATAGACGCCGGATAGGGTTAGGGTTACATAGAGTCGGTTACAACGGTAGGAGATCTGAATATCCATATCACCAAGCTTGCCTTCCAGGCCAAGGAAAGTCCCTTTCGGACATGGGACGAAGTCTTCAATCTTGTATCTTCATAGTCCAGGAGTCCGGCTATCCGAACACCCCCTAATCCAGGACTCCCTCACCCCTGCTTGATCGAATCGCTGGCGTTGTTGAGTCTAGAAAAAAGTTTTCAGTCTGATAGGATTATATATATCGGAGAGTAGGATTCTTTTTACTCCTCAGTCCCTTCGTCGCTCTGGTGAGGCATCCTGACGTAGAGTTTTGACTCTTCTCCCCTCAAATTTCACTAAAAAAAATTAGTATCACACAGGTATCTTGGAATCGTTCTGATGGTTTTGTGACGAGAACATTGTTCTTGGTGCCTCCTGACATTTAGGGGTTGTGGCAGTGTCCCGGGGAGTTGAGCTCCAAGGTGTTGTCGTCACAATTTTATCATTGCTGTTCTGGAATACCTAAGTTTCGTCGACATCGAAAATCTCCTTTATGCAGTTGTTGGTGAGATAACCTCGACGACACCCAGTACTGGGGCAGGAGTTCGGGAGTATTGCCATAACTCGTATAACAGATGCTTTTCGAAGGTTGAGGTAAACGATTTCTGAAGGTTTGTTGGTTATGTGTTGAAGGATGGATACAGCTAGATGTAGGATTTGCTAGTTTTCGGTGAGATATTATGCTTCCCCTGTATCCCCAACACCCGATTGCATAACCAGAAAGTTTCGGGAGTTTATAAGTGGGAATTCAAGTAGCTCCTAGGATACCTTTCCGACAGATGCATGATATGAGATTGGGGTTCGACGTCTAGTGGTCCGCCTATCCACGGTTGGTTTTAAAGTGGTCTCGTTGTGTCTTAAAGAGTCCTTGGCTATGCTGACTCGGGGACGCTTCGTATGCCATGTGCACCGCCTTGTACATGATGGTGTTGTACGATCGCGCCTATGTGGGCCCCACAATGAAAACTTCGGACGAAATCTCTATCATATGTTTGTTCCAGCTTATTTTGCAAGCCAATCCTTTGTTTTGGTTTCAGCTGTGGTATTCGAGTTTCTTCGAAGTCAAATGCTGATGCCATACCTTTCCTAAGCGGTGTTCTCATGCTACTATGTCAATACTAATCCTTCATGATAATCGAGATTGTCATGACAATCCTTTTCAACCAGCTTGTTTCTCTTCAAGTGGATCCGATCTCTTCAACATCCGCAAGATCACCTCTTGGTTTTTCCAACGTTGTTCGTTTCATCTGTCCTCAAGTTGCCGTTGTTTTTCCCACCCTCCCACCCTTTTCTTCAAGGACTCAGATTTCTTAATCAACTATCATGTTATTGATGAGAAGTCTCTCCATTATTTTCTGTCTATATTCTTATCAGATGATTCTCATGAAGATGCTAAGGAAGCTACAAGTTCATCATTCTTCGTTCTCTTTCTTCTCCGGTGGTTTTAATTCAAGCTTTCGGTGTTGACCATATCCTTTTCTTCCTTTCATATGCTTTCTTATGCCGGTGCACCTCTCAATCATTAACCTCTCTCTATTCTTTTATTCCGGAGTGTGAAGATATCTCAGAAGATGTTATCTCATTCAATCCATTCAAGTTATTTCGTGGTTGTTATCTCATTCAAGTCATTTAATTCAACTGGTGCAATCTCTCTTCAAAATTGTTCAACGATGTTTCTTTTGAGTGGGCCCTAACCCACAGGTCTTTTCCCAGGATCTTACCTGACTCTTCTATTTTTCCGGAGCTATCCTCAAATCCTTTCAAAGTTTGACGTAAGAATGAATTTTCATTAGTCAAATGCATTTCTCCAAGATCTTTCAATGTCTTTTCATCGTTGGTTCAACCTTGCTAGTTTTTCATTCCGGAGTACCTCAACAATTCATGGTGGTGTTTCTCGCCATCATTCTTGAATTTTGAAGACCTAAGAAGAGTTTCCCTTAAATCTTGATCCATTCTCTTCAAGATTCGTGATTCTAGCTTGATGCCATCCTCTCATAAATTATTTTCGATTGTGAGATATTATTTTCACCCATCTGGAGTAATTCAGGAGTCTTTTCAGTTCGATTCTTCGGAGCACATCATCTCAGAATTATTCATTCCAGCCTTCAGCTCTCGTTCTCTAAATCTTACCGGTGCATCATTCAAGTTTTATCTAATCAGCAAGTGATCTGTTCATTCTCTTGTATCTAAATTTTTCCCAAGTATGTTTGTTCGTTTTCAAATTTTTACCGGTGATTCATCCCTTTACTTCGTTCCATTTTTTTAATTCTTATGGTGGTTCGTTCAAGAATTCTCTTCCGTTTTTATTGTATCATTCCATTCTTTCTTTCTTTCTAATCCCACCGTTGGTTCGTTGAAGTCTTTTCTCAAGTTTGCACTATATCTATCTTAATCCTTTCTACGTGAATAAGTAGTATGCCAAATCCGTTGCTTGTCAGCAATCTAAATTGGTGAAGGATGAGCATAACATAATTCTTATTCTTGATTCACCCAAATGATTAATTCTTATTCCAGAGGCTCATCAAATTCTCGGTTTCACTTGATTCATCTTTTCTTTTTCCCGAAGTTCCAAGCTCTCTCAATTTTCTCGTCATGAAGCTCCATCTAAATCATCGCAAGGCTTCACCTTGTGTTTTCAACTTCTTTTTCCTTTTGTTTGATCATTCTTTTGTTACTGGAGTTCTTCATGGAGGCTCTACATGGTGGTTCGTAAAGCATTCCTTTCATTCTTCAATTGTTCTTCAAGATTTCTCTTGAAGTTTTGATCTGCCAAGTTATACTCTAAATTAAACATGGTGTTCAACACATGTCTTGTTTTGAGGAGTTCAAGCTCTCTTCATCTTGCATTTCGAAGTGAAATTCTTTCTATTTTGTCTCTTGCGGTGGTGTTATGTCATTCTTGACAATTTCCCTTCATGCTTCATGATTCACAAGTTGTCCGGAATGACATATTTTAAACCCATCATTTTCAATTCGTTCATGAGATCCTTTGCAACCAATCAATCTCCTCATTGGAGTTATCTTGGGTTATTTTTCACCTAAAGCTTTCCCTAAGGATTTTGCTATTTATGGTGCTTATAAATGATCCGAGTTCTTCACTTATCCTCCCGGTGAAATAAGTTTCACGTCTCCTTGTTCATATCAATCCTGTCTATTACTTCCGTTAGTGGCAGAATTTCACCTCAAGTTATCGATGTGTTTTTCCCATAAGCCCACTACAAGCTTATTCTTTTTGTTGTTGATTTCCCAACAACCCCGTGCAATCCTCCCTTGCAAGGATGTTTTCCAAGCCCATTTGTGTTGGAAGTTGTCTCTTTCTTCTCCGTTCTTTTGTTCCGACGATCTACCTTTTGTTCCTTCATCCAGAGGCTTTCTGATGTTGCTCTTTTCTCTCATCATCTCGAATGGTGAGGATCATGTTCTTTTCATGGTTACCCATTTAACCGGAGTGTTGTGTCCTCTACTCAAGTTCTTTTCATCTTATCAAGTCTTGCATCTCTTTTCAACCGGAGTGCTGCCCGAATTTGTTCTTCCTTGTTCCTCTTTTTTGACGGAGATTGTCAACTTCGTTTATCTCCCTTGTATTCTTTTCTCGAGATGGTTTAAACTTTAAAGGTTCTTTGGTTTCACTCATTTGTCAATGAAGCAACTTAGTTTTACCTCTTCCTCTTCCTCTTCCTTCTTCTCTCCGGTGCCATCCTAGATCTCAGGACGAGATCCTCTCATAGTGGTGGAGTGTTGTAATGCCCCAAGACCGATGCGCCAGGTGTATTCCAGTTATTCGCCATCGTTGCCATGTCTTTCGCTTGCGTGTTGCATCTTGTCATGTCATCATGTGCATTGCATCATCACGTTTTTCAAAACTTATATTTGTCTGGGTTCCCCCAGTTTCGTCCTTTGTCCGTTCTGAGCCTAGACACACTTGCATGCACCCGCGGCACCTCCAATATTTTTTTAAGTGGCCAGGAAATGTTCTCGGAATGGGATGAAAGTTGTCATGCGGTGTTTTTATGTTTTTAGTAGGTCGCCTGCCAAGTTTCATCGCATTCGGAGTCTGTTTGACGCCCCAACGGATAACTATAGCGGAAGTATATGTGGTCAAACGTAGGACGTTCTCGGTCTCCGGAAACAGTCGCCGGGTCTCTCTCTTCTCTTCCCTCACCCCAAGGCTTTCTACACAGCCCACTACCTACCGCCCGGTCCAATCTAACCTCTCTCGTCAGCCCGCCGTCCTCCTCGCGCGCGTCCGGAAGCTGTCCCGGACCCGACCCGGATAGTCATCACCGTTGGGTCTGGAACATCCCCAAACATCCCCTAAACATCTCCATTTTTGTTTGTGGACTCCCTAGCCCATTTATTCCAGACCGCCCGATCACGATCGAAGGATCCAGATCATCCCCCCTTTTCGTATATATATATATATATATGAAGTCCCATAGCCCATCTTTAGACCCAAACCCTAAAATCTAGAGCATATGTCCCCGCCGCCGCCACACTCAAATCCCACCTCAGGATCCCCCCATTCCCCACCGAGCCAATCAATCACCAGCCTCATCCGCCCCGATCCAAAATTCGATATGCCTCCTCTTCCCTCCTCTGCTCGATCCCGAGTGGATCGTGAGCACCAGCGCCTCCCCGCCGCCTGCGCGTCCACGAAGCCGGCGACAACAGCAACAGGAGGTCATGCCGCCGGCCTCGTCCCGCTCCTTTTTTTCCCTGCCTTCTCTTCATTTGCTCACCGTGCTCCTCTCTCTCTCAACCTCTCTAATCTCTCTCGCCTCTTCCTTCTCTAGCAGGGACTCGACGCCAGGGACGCTCGCGTCTACGATCTTGAAGCGCCGCTGCCTGGAGCTTCTTCGCTGGAGACCTTCGCCTCGTCCGCGTCGCCGGAGTCCATCCCCGCCTGAACCTCGTGCCCGAGCAGCCCCATGCCGATCTGGACTCCCTACCTTCGCCTCAACCTCATCCAGGCGACAAGCGAACGCATCAGTCCCGCCATGGACCGAGCCACTCGTCCAGCAAGGCCTCCTCTGCTCCCGCAAGCGAGCCGCCAATGGATCCCTCCCTCCTCTACTCCAGCAAGCCTCGTCGAAGCCCAAGCCGTCGCCGTCTCGAGCCTGGAGTGGCGCCCCTCCACCCCCTGCTCCTGCATCGCGCCTCCGGCGTCCTCTGCTTCGCCCGTGGACGAGCGAGACGACCGCGCTTGAGTCTACGTTGACCTTGCCCGCTCGATTCCCCTCCTCGCCTTGGTTCTTGCCGTCTCACCGCCGGATCCCGTCGTCCCCGCCACCCACTTGTCGCCGGTGGTCGCCTCCATGCCAAGTCCCTCGCCGCGCTGCATCTTGGCTGCAGCGAGCGGGAGCTGCAGTCGCTGCAGGTTTCTTCGTTGACCAGGCCTCCTCTGCCCTGAACAACCTCAACCGGTCGAACCAGCCGAACCCGCTCGGTCCTGCCGGCTCGCTCGAACCGGTCTGGCCCGATCCGTCCCAACCGGCCCCGTCCTCCTGCCCGTCTTTCGCAGGCCCGTGAGGCCCAGAGTGTGCGCTCTCATGCTATCCATCGCCCTGGACGAGATATTCTCTCTTGCGCATGCTGCTGTGCAGCCCAGTTCATCCCAGATCCAGCCAGTGCATGTTTTTTCCCTATCTGCGAATTTATCTTTTATTTCAGAGAGACCTATTTTGCAGAAAAGTCCCTCAACATCATGCATATCATAACTCACCAACCGTGCATTGGATGTAAATAAGTTATATATGAAACTTGACTAGAATTTCATCTAGTTTAAAAATATCCAACTTTCAATCATGTTTGACATGTTTATTTTGCTGTTTGATTAAATTTGCTCTAATAACATGCTAAAATGATTTATTTCATAACTAAATAACCGTAGCTCCAAATTTAATAAACTTTATATGTAAATGGGGTAGAAAATGCCTAGTTTAACATGGTGGCATTGCTTTGCATGTTTAACAACTCTAAAATTGTGTATAGGGCAGAACAGTACCAAATCTAAAATATGCACATGAGGATTTTCCGGACTTGTTGTTTGTTGTTCCGGCCTCATTTAAACTTGCCTAGATAGGTAGTTTTCATATGCTTCATCTCTTGCCATATTTAACAACATTTAATATTGTTGGGTAGATAACTGAGAGAGACTAAATAAGTCATGTGGTGTTTCGTAACTATGCAATAGAGTTGGATATTGAGCTCCACTTAATTTGTAGGTTTGTTTGTGCACTTTGCCATGCCATGCCTCATTAAACCGGACATGCATCATACTTGATTGTGCATCATGCCATAATTATGTGATGGTTGTTTACTATGTTGTTTGCTTCTTTCTGGTGTTGCTTCTTCGGGTTGGTTCTGATAACGTCTCGTTTGTGAGGATTCGTTTGACTACGTCCGTTTGTCTTCTTCATGGACTCATTCTTCTTCCTTGCGGGATCTCAGGCAAGATGACCATACTCTTGAAATCACTTCTATCTTTGCTCGCTAGTTGCTCGCTCTATTGCTATGCCTATGCTGCGATACCTACCACTTGCTATATCATGCCTCCCATATTGCTAAGCCAAGCCTCTAACCACCTTCCTAGCAAACCGTTGTTTGGGTATGTTACCGCTTTGCTCAGCCCCTCTTATAGAGTTGTTAGTTGCAAGTGAAGATGGAGTTTGTTACTTGTTGGAACATGATTATTGTTGGGATATCACAATATCTCTTATTTAATTAATGCACCTATATACTTGTTAAAGGGTGGAAGGCTCAGCCTTATGCCTAGTGTTTTGTTCCACTCTTGCCACCCTAGTTTCCGTCATACCGGTGTTATGTTCCTTGATTTTGTGTTCCTTACGCGGTTGGGTGTTATGGGAACCCCTTGACAGTTTGCTTTGAATAAAACTCCTCCAGCAAGGCCCGACCTTGGTTTTACCGTTTGCCTACCTACCACCATATACCTTCCCTTGGGTTCTGCAGACTCAAGGGTCATCTTATTTTAACCCCCCGGGCCAGTGCTCTTCTGAGTGTTGGTCCAAACCGAGCTGTCTGCGGGGCCATCTCGGGGAAACTTGAGGTTTGGTTTTACTCGTAGCTAGTCTCATCCAGTGTTGCCCTGAGAACGAGATACGTGCGACTCCTATCGGGATTTGTCGGCACATCGGGTGGCTTTGCTGGTCTTGTTTTACCATTGTCGAAATGTCTTGTAACCGGGATTCTGATTCTGGTCGGGTCGTCCTGGGAGAAGGAATATCCTTTGTTGACCATGAGAGCTTGTGATGGGCTAAGTTGGGACACCCCTGCATGGTTTTGAACTTTCGAAAGCCGTGCCCGCGGTTATGGGCAGATGGGAATTTGTCAATGTCCGGTTGTAGAAAACTTGACACTTAACTTAATTAAAATGCATCAACCGCGTGTGTAGCCATGATGGTCTCTTTACGGCAGAGTCCGGGAAGTGAACACGGTCTCGTGTTATGCTTGAACGTAAGTAGTTTCAGGATCACTTCTTGAGCACTTCTAGTTCACGACCATGCTTTGCTTCTCTTCTTGCTCTCATTTGCGTAAGTTAGCCACCATATATGCTTAGCGCTTGCTGCAGCTCCACCTCAATCCCTTTTCCTACCCATAAGCTTAAATAGTCTTGATCTCGCGGGTGTGAGATTGTTGAGTCCCTGTGACTCACCAGATACTTCCAAAACCAGTTGTAGGTGCCGTTGGTATCGTACAGGTGACGCAACCGAGCTCAAGGAGGAGCTTGATGAAGATCGTGTTCGTTATGTTGTTCCGTTTCCAGTTGATCAGTAGTGGAGCCTAGTTGGGGCGATCGGGGATCTTTTGCATTAGGGGTAGTCTTCTTTTATTTTGGTTCCGTAGTCGGACCTTGATTGTATTCTGGATGATGTAATGCTATATTTATGTATTGTGTGAAGTGGCGATTGTAATCCAACTATTTATCCCTTTCTATTCAGTACATGGGATGTGTAAAGATTACCCCTCTTGCGACATGCCTACTATGCGGTTATGCCTCTAAGTCGTGCTCCGACATGTGGGAGATATAGCCGCATCGTGGGTGTTATAGACCACAAGATCTGCGAGCAGTGCGACATGGCCGTTACCAAATGATTATGGATTGGAATTGGAATGTGTTGATGTTCTCGAGCATCAACTACAGGTGGCAAGAAAACGTGTACATGATTCTCAACGTGCAATCAACAAGTTGAGACTGGACTTGCAGGTATTAGATGCAGGAGTCAAAAAAAATGAAACGAGACACTGAGGTAACCACAAAGGAATTGGAGATTTTCCAGACTGAAATTTGTGCTATCTGAATCCGGCCAATCCTATTTTCTGAAGAGATTATAGTTCAAATGGTAAGTTCTGTTGATGCGTGTCAATGATGTATGAGCTTTATTTGCCTAGTGTATGTAACATGCTATTTGTGTATGCTTTATTATCACTGGTGCCGAACTATAATGCCCAGTGGGTATAATCGGCTGTAATTTCTTTATTGTATATTGTAGGATTATTCTATGTTTCTATGCCTTAGTCTTTTTATTGTATAGTGTATGTTTTTTAGAGGCGATAGTATAGAGTAGGATAATTCTTTGGATATGCTATATCGTTGAAACAGGGGCCAACACTCCCAAACATTCCAGGACGCCATACAAATGAACAAATATGTGTTGTCAAAGCGGGCCTTAATTGGGCTGGTCAAAATAATATTTAGTGGATCCCAAATGATGTGGCCCACTGTAACAACGGCTCTTAGCAGGCCGAAAGCTTGAGAGGGACGTATAAATGGAAATGGCCCGCGGGCCTCTAGCAGGCCGAAATAAATGTCAATTTTGTCTAGGCCCTTTTACTTTACAGGCCAGTAAGACGTCGAAAGTGTTATGGGCCAGAGAAGGCCCAATTCGCATACTAGGCTATTAACAGGCCGAAAGTCACGTCGGGCTGAAATTTTGCCCTGTAGAATGTGGGCCCCTAATGGACCCAAAGTCAAAGGCCCAACTGTTGTGCGAGCCATTAACATGCCGAAAGACAAAATGGGCTAGGAATTTGCCCATTTACCGAATGGGCCGAGGACAGGCCTAAAGTCATAACGGGATAGAGTTGGCCCAACTGTAGAATGGGCCGAGAAAAGGCCGAAAGACATTCCGGGCCGTTAATGGGCTGGAACTAACGATGGGCTGCTAATGAGCCGAAAGAAGCTCGGGCCGCAATTGGGCCCAGTGACGTAGTGGGCCGTTAACCGGCTAAAACTAACGATGGGCTGGAAATGGTCAAATAGAGAATGGGCCTTTGATGGGACAATTATGTGTAACTTATATGGTCCATGCTTGTGAATGGTCCTGACTCCAGTAGGCCGCTAATGGGCCGACCCGCTTATTTTGACAGGCCCGGCCTTTTAACCTGAATGGGCCACTATTGGGCCGAGACACATGTGATGTATCATAGGCGCGTCTGGTCAATTTGCTGGATGACAACTGTCCGAATGCCGGGCCGACACATGGATCTGCCAGCGAATGAGAATTTTACATGTGGAAAATCCCCATTGGTCCGAGCTGTTAATGGGTTATCCGAGCCAAATCGGAACCCAATAACTTAACGGTGACCCGTTACGGTGGATTCCACATGTCGGTTACCCTTGACGAAAGCACTTCTATGACGCGTGATTTATCGTCATGAAAGTGGACACTTCCGTGGTGATAATTTTGGTAATGTCATGGAACACTTATACAATAGCACATGTATTCCTACCTTGATCCTGTCATAAAATCGTCATGGATGTACATGCATGCCAAAAAACGTGACCTACGGTGACAAACACGTATCATCACGAAAGTGTATTTGTACTGTAGTGCATCTTCCAATTCCTTCATTTGGTGAGTCAAATATGTCATAGGAGTTGGATGACACAACTGCAAGTCTGGCAACACCTTCATCTTGAGTATATTTGGAGTCGGAGTGATAGTTTCTCTAGGAGTAGTAGTCGAAACCAGATACCCATTCGCCAACGTGAGCTTGATGTCTTCGTCTTGTGTAGATCTTTGATGACTTGTCCTTCCTTTCCGAATCCTTGCTTCTATGAGAGGGTCTGTGTTCATAACGATCATCTCTACTCCTTCTCTCTCTTGGTGGTGATTCATCTCTTTTACTTCTCCTCTTAGGTGAATCTTCTCTTTTCTTGTAGGGAGTCGTACACTCATTGGAATCGTGTCCGGGTCTTCCACAATTGTAGCAATTATGATCATGACTTGAAGATCTTTTGTCATTGTAGGATCTTGACTTGGAACTTCTCTCTTTGCTTCAATTCTTGTAGAACTTGTTTAAGTTCATCACCATTAAGCTCAATTCTTCATTGAAGACTTGTTTCTCACTTGATATTGTAGGAGCATCACTTGAAGCTTTGCAGGCACCACTAGACTTGTTGTGGAGCTCTTCCTTATCTTTGAGTGACATCTCACGAGCTACAATTCTACCAATGACTTCCGTGGGCTTGAGATCTTTGTAATTGGGCATCATTTGGATCAAGCTGCACATGTATCATATTTTCCATCCAAGGCTCTTAGGATCTTCTTGATGCTGAATTTTTTGGTCATCTCTTCACTTCCTAATCCGGCAATCTCATTTGTAATGAGAGCAAGCCTAGAGTACATTTCGGCGATTCCATCACCATCCTTCATCTTGGAGATGTCAAGTTGACTTTGAAGCACATCCAATTTGGATTCCTTGATAGACTCAGTACCTTCATGCATATCAACCAAAGTATCCCGAATTTCCTTTGCATTCCCAAGGAGGCTGATTTTGTTGAACTCCTCGGGGCACAGTCTGTTGAAGAGAATATCGCAAGCTTGAGCATTGTATTGCAACATCTTCATTTCTTCCGCAGATGCTTCACGATCCATTTCTTTTCCATCCTTGAAGAAATCACCTTGTAAGCCAATACGCGCAATAGCCCAAATAGCAGGGTTATGACCAAGAATATGCACTTTCATCTTATGCTTCCAACTAGAAAAAATAGTACCATCAAAGTAAGGACCTCTACGGTGGTAATTTCCCTCGCTAGATGCCATACTCTCCTAGGTTGTGAAACCAAGCCTATGATCACCAAAAATCTATGAAAATCAAGGCAAATGGAGACCAAAGCTCTGATACCACTTATAGGATCGAAAGTAGGTCTAGAGGGGGGTGATTAGACTACTTGCCCAAAAAAATCTAACCTTTCCCCAATTTTAATTGTGGACATATTTTAGCAATTAACATAAGTCAAGCAATCAACCTACACATGCAATTCTAAGAGTGTAGCAGTGGAATGTAAAACATTGCATATGAGGGTAAAGGGATGGGTTTGAGGAGTGCAAACGCAATGATGACATAGAGATTTCTGGCGTGGTTCTGATAGGTGCTGCTATCGTATATCCACATTTATGGAGACTTCAACCCACGAATTGTAACAGTTGCATGAGTCCACGGAGGGCTCCACCCATGAAGGGTTCATGAAGAAGCAACCTTGTCTACCCCACCATGGCCATTGCCCACGAAGGACTTGCCTCACTTGGGTAGATCTTCATGAAGTAGGCGATCTCCTTGCCCTTACAAACTTCTTGGTTCAACTCTACAATGTTGTCAGAGGCTCTCAAGCGACACCTAACCAATCTAGGAGACACCACTCTCCAAAAGGTAATAGATGGTGTGTTGATGATGAAATCCTTGCTCTTGTGCATCAAATGATAGTCTCCCCAACACTCAACTCTCTCTCACAGATTTGGATATGGTGGAAAGATGATTTGAGTGGAAAGCAACTTGGGGAAGGTTGGAAATCAAGATTCTTGTGGTTGGATTGGAATATCTTGATCTCAGCACATGAGTAGGTGGTTCTCTATCATAAAATGTAGGCTGGAAGTGTAGGAACGTTTTGATGTCTCTCTCACATATGGAGAAGAGGGTGGAGGGGTATATATACCCACCACACAAAATCCAACCGTTACACACATTCGACCCAACTCGATCAGACATAATAGAAGAACTCGGTGATACGGATTCAGTTCAAAATGTGAACGTTAGGAATCTCGGTGGGACCGACTGGAAAAACTCGGTGGGACTGATGTGCTAGGGCTAGAGCAAAACCTCATCTTGGTGAAGCCGATTACTTGAACTCGGTGAGACCGATTTAAGCAAAGAACAAATAGAGAGTTGGTCAAGCAAACTCGATGGGACCGATTGTGCATTTCGGTGAGATCGAAATAATTGCAACATGCAACAGAGGGTTTGCAAGGCCATCTCGGTGAGACCGAGATCCGTATCGGTGTGACCGAGGTGTTAGGGTTTCTGGCAGTGGCTAGGTCAAATGAACTCGGTGGCGCCGGATAGAATGTTTGCTGGGGCCGAGTTTGACTTTGAGTTTTGGACATATTTGGAAATGAGAAAGTGGTTGAGGGCTTTGAAGCTATATCACTAAGCACTTTGAGAAAGTACACCATTAAGCAACACCTCATCCCCTTTTAATAGTATTTGCTTTCCTATGGACTCAATGTGATCTTGGATCACTAAAATAGAAATGAAGAGTCTTGAGCTTTTGGCAATATGTGTCCTTAGCATTTTGAGGGGTTCACATCTCTAGTCCATGCCATGCCAATCATTGAACTTTCTGAAAAAATTAACTTGAATGGATATTAGTTTAATGAGCTATATGTTGTTATGAATTACCAAAACCACCTGGGGATTAGTTGCACTTTCACAGCTGTACAGGCTTCGTTCAAGGAGTTAGCTGGCGAGGCCTCCTTCCAGCGGTCCAAGGAGACCAAGAAGGTCAAGTTGAACCCGGAAAACCTTAGCTGCAGCAAGTACGTTGTAGTGGGCACCCGCCTCGACAACAAATAGGAAGGCGAGCTCATCGACTTCCTCTGTGAGAATTGGGATATCTTTGCATGGTCCCCGAAGGACATGCCATGAGTTCCAAGGAAGTATGCCGAGCACAACACTACTAGGGAAAACCTTATACATTGGAGCTTACTAGTAGCGTGGGTTATTTGTCACATGCTACTGCTACTTAGTAGTAGCAAGCGCAATAAAAACGCGCTACTAGTAACCCATAGTGGTAGCGATGGTACAAAAATCTGTGCTACTACTAAATAATTTCCATCATGCCTCGTTGGACACGCAGTAGTAGTAGCACGTGGTGTTAAATCCGTGCTACTACTAAGTGGATAGCAGTAGCCCGTGTTGTACACCCGCGCTACTACTATGGGTAAGATGTACGGGTCGGTCGACCACCCTCCACCCCGCGCTACCACTACCACCCGTATCCCCTCCTGCGCCGCCATCCACCCTCCTGTCTCTCCTCGCTCGATTCCGCCGAACGGGATCGATCGAGCGTGCTAGAGTTCCTACCCCCCCCCCCCCCCCCCCCCCCCCCCCCCCGCCCGCTCCTCTCCGATGGTTGAGGGCCTCCTTAGACCCCTGCAGCAGCCGGCGAGCATGGCCCTGACGCACGCGCCCACCCCGATGGCCCCTGCCGTCCCCCTCCCATGGTCACCCCAGCAGCAGCCGCCGAACCAACAGCGGACACTGCCGTGACCCTCGTCACCACATCCCGCCGTCTCTTCCCACACGCGGACGGCGGCTTCTCTCCTTCGACCGCGACCTGGGTGAGCCTCTCTTCATTACCTCTATGTTCCTTATTCTTCTCTATGTCCCCTGTTCCTCTCTTGTCCATGCTGCTAGTTACATGGATCAGTGGATCTTGGATAGATGGAAGTATGTTGATGTTAGGAACTACTAGCTTCTAGTTTCCGAATCTAGACATAGATATACCAACACATGCTTCAACATTTCCTTTTTCTGCTTATATCATTGCCGCTTGCTGCTTCTACCGATTTAGCTTAATACCAAAAGCGGGCAGATCTCAAAGTTTGATGTCACTGTTACGTTTTCTTTATGGATGATGCCTTTAGTTGCTGTTAAGATTTAGTTATGTTTTCATACCAGCAGAATAAGATGAGTTGCTGTGCTGGTTGCTTGATTGGTGTTCTCATTGATGAATTTTAACAGGTCCCTACCAAGGAGGTGTATGGAAGGTTAGAGTAGAACTGCCCGATGCATATCCTTACAAGTCTCCATTGATTGGTTTGGTTAATAAGATATATCACCCGAATGTCGATGAACTGTGAGTGCGTATTCAGTATTCATGCTCAGTCGATCCAAAACTATGATACTATAACTTTCTATTTCCTAACCACTTGTGGATGAATGCAAATTGTAGGTCTGGTTCCGTCTACTTGGATGTCATTAACCAGACATGGAGCCCAATGTTTGGTAAAATTTAATCTCTCTATTTCATTATTTTTTGGACGGCCATGCTAATTAGCTTCCTTACATTCTTTGTATAAATAGAGAGAGCTCTACAGATGTTGTTACGACAATCTTCTAACCTTGCAACTATATAACATATTATTTTCCAGATCTTGTCAATGTGTCTGAAGTCTTCCTTCCACAACTTTTGTTATATCCAAATCCTTTTGATCCATTGAACGGAGAAGCTACTGCGCTCTTGATGCGTGATCGCCCTGCTTATGAGAAGAAAGTGAAAGGTGATTATATTAATTTAACACACATCTAAGGAGACAAGTAGTGTAGTGGTAGGAGAGGACTCGGTTTTTTAACTTGGGTCTTATCATGAAATTGCATCAACTAAGGTCTTGTGCGTGAGGAGTTTGAATCGGGAATTTGAGATTTTGCTGCATATTCATTTTTAATTCATCATAACAAGGTAGGCGTAGATAGGAGAATGTTATAACATAATAGATGAGTTTAAGCGCTCGCAATTCAGCTTTTCCTGTAGGGTTAGTGTCATGAAAAATATCACAAGCATTATTTGATACATAACCATAGTTGGTCAGGTCTAATAATATAGAAAAAAATACAAGCACCATATACAGAATAAACTGATCATTGAGATAGAAAATTTTCCAAAGGAACTACGAGGAAGTGAGACCAGTGTGTAGAATTTGACTGCAGACTGATTGGTCTTTGAGTTACCAAATCCTTTTAGTTCGGAGTCAGTCAGTTGCTTTCAAGTCCACATGTGAATATAAAACGAATATAAGAGCCAACAAAGGTCAGATCGTTGTAAAAGAAGTCAATATGCACTCTACCAATTGCTCACCTCTGTTAGGTAGCAGCACCAACATTCTAGTTGTGCACACCATCTCATATAGTTCCTCTTGCACTCTGAGCTGTGTACATGGTACAAAAATGTGAGAGAATTTATTTACTAGTTGTATAGTACATTGATTTTAAGTACCAGGCACACTATGGGCTAATCAAGTCATAGAATGTTCATAGATAGGGTCAAGTAAATGTACAGACTGGAATAATATGCACTAACAATACAAAAAATACTTAAATTTTTGAAGATCCAACTTGTTCATATGGTTAACAATTTTTTGACAGTGAAGCAAACTTTTGGCATAACATCAGTTTTCCAAATCTATTTGAAGATCAGCATGTTTGGATCTCCATAGTCCTTGATGTTGTGCACCCAGTTTATTCAAAGGGAGCTAAATTATCTAAAAAATATATTCTTAATAAGAAACATGAAGAACAGTATACTTGTATGGACAAGTAAGAAGTAATCATAATCAGGAGAACTACACGAAGGAACTTGTAAGCAACCACTGTTGTGATACAAGTCATAGAGAAACATTCAGTGCATCCAAAACTGGAACTTGTACCGAAATGATGCAATTGTGTTTCTGAAAACTAATGCATATTTTGCCAATGTTCCAGAAATTAGATGGATATATATATACATGTGTACGTGCTAATGCAATGTCCTTGGGGGCGTTGCTTGCTGTCTGGCGATAATACCCATTAGCTTTTAACTTGGAAGGATCGGAGTGCTGATTGGACATAATGTTGTAATATTACTTTGAATTCTGAAATAAATTAGACATTCTGAAAACTGTGGTATCTTATATCTTCATGCTAAAATACCGTAGTTCCTATTTGCACTGGGTGCTAAATGCAATGGCATGGCAAAATAAGTTATTGTGTTGATTAATGTTTGGTTTTTATTTTCTATTTTTTCATCTGAATAGCATTGCCGTAGATATCCATTTTAGATAACATGTTTGAAAATTGAAATTTTCCAAATTACTCTATAGTGACAATGTAATTTTTTGTTAAGTGGTTTTAAGGGTTAATTCTTTTTCTGAAAGTTATCCCTTTATCAAGACTAAATGGTTGTCTTCTGATATGAAACAATGTGTTTACTGTACCAAGAAGGGGATGTATGCATTGTTTCTATATCCAAATTAGCCAAATTTTAATTTCTTATGTGGAGGCTCTTTGCAATACATCTTGGGACAATGTGCAAAATCTATGCTGGACTTATGAGTCGGTGCGGCAAAGCGTGCATGTTGCTTCTAGTTCTACTTTTAACCATGCTATGGTCCAAACTCCTTTTTATTCTGCTCATATGATATTGTTCATCTTTGTTTTCTATCCTGATGCCTCATGTATTTACAATAGAAATGCTCTAAATTTAGTGCATCTTGAACATGGCTAGGGCAATGGATAAAATCTAGATACTAAGTTGACCTTTTTTTCTTGCAGATTTGCTTATCGTGAAGATGCATGCAAGGATGCAGCGGGAGAAGTTCATTTGGAGAGATAGGATGCCACATTTTGGTCTTTCTATGCATTTTGGCTTGCTTGTAACTGTGTTTGCACTAACTGGGAATAAGTGACTTGGCAAGAATTGTAGGCGTCTGTATATGCTCTAATGCTCCTGGTTTACTATAAATATTGGATTTATAATGATGTGTAATGCATAAAATGGAATTTGAGGATTTTGATTTTTTTCATAATTAGTTAGTAGTAGCATGGGAAAAAAACACCTCGCTACTAGTATCCTAGATACTAGCAGCGTGTGTTACTATAGAAGCGCTACTAGTATCCTAGATACTAGTAGCGTGTGTTACTATAGAAGCGCTACTACTATTTTAGTAGTAGCGTGGGTTTACCCGCGCTACTACTAATTGTTAGCTGTAGCGCGATAGTAGTAGCATGGGAACCCGCGCTACTATGAGCCAGTTTTCCAGCGCTACTAGTAGCCTTTTCCCCAGTAGTGCAAACTACACGTCTGCAAGGAAACCAAGCCTGTCAGTCAACCCCTACACTGCTTTTCAGAAGAGAAGAGAAGAACCATCGTTGAAGAAGTCACATAGCTGCTTGCGGCCAGCTTCATCATGGAAGTGTTTCACCCCGAGTGGCTGCTATCGGTTCTGTATAAGGCATATCTCATAGTAGGGGTCCTGAGCTAGGTGTCTTGGAGCGATGGTAACATGGACACAGAATTTTACCCAGGTTCGGACCCTCTTGATGGAGGTAAAACCCTACGTCCTGCTTTTGATTGTATTCATATGGGGTGTAGTACAGAGTACATGTATCTACCACGAGATTGTTCTAATGAATATTAGATTATCTATTGACTAGCCTGGCCTCGGTTTATATAACACACTGGAGGCCTAGGGTTTAGAGGAGTCCTTGTCTTGGGCGCCAAGTCTTGTGGAATCCTCCTTGCATGCATCATGGGCTGCCCGAAGTGGCCCATAAGCGAACCGCCATGGGGGTCCTCGGCCGGATCTAGCTGGTCGATAGACGACGTGGTTTGTACCCCCTAGTCCAGGACACCATTAGTAGCCCCCTGAACCGGTCTTCAAGTTGGGGACGCTCCTCGATTCTTCCGAACTATTCTTCATTGTCGGTCATCGGTCTTGAAAACTGGTTCAACAAATCTTCTTGTCTTCGGTCTTGAGGATCGCTGAAGTGAATCTGAAGAGTTTACATGTCGGGTATCTGAGGAGCCCCTTTAAGTTTTTAGCCTTTAGCAATGCCTTGTTATTTTTTACACCACACCTCGGGTTTGAAGTTGTTCCCGTGCGGCGGTGTCCTCTTGCGTCCGAGCTCCAAGGCCGGACTACATCCTAGGTATCTTTTGCAACCGAACACCAACATCGGACCGCTTCCGAGCCCCAACACCGAAATGTATCCGATCTCTAATGCCGGACTATATCCGAAGTGTGATAGATTACCGCGTGTTTGAAAAAGTTTGAAAGAGGTTACCCGAGCTTAACGCTGAAAAATTTCTCTATGGAGCCAGCCGCTCATAGGCGAGTTTTATTCTAAACTGCTTCTGAGGTGATGCACCACCTCGGGCTTGGCCTGATTGTTTGCGGATTTTATTTTCGATTGATGCAATTTATTTACTGACGAGATATATAGCCAGTAGCCCTCAAGGTGTGTGTCGGCCTAAAATCTGAGATGCACATTAGAGGAGATAGTGATCGGCAGATGGGGCCTTGAGATAAGGTTTTGATAAGTCGCCTTAATATATTAGCTTGATGCCAGATACGTCCCAAATGGTACTTATTGTTGTCCGAAGACGTGTTTGCTCATAGTTCGGTCAAGCCGAACACTGAGCACTTTGAATTTTCTATATTGAATGGGCAATGTAGTAGCCCCAAGACACTGGTCGGGTGGCGACGATACGTCTACGTCATATCTACTTTTCCAAACACTTTTGCCCTTGTTTTGGACTCTAACTTGCATGATTTGAATGGAACTAACCTAGACTGACGATGTTTTCAGCAGAATTGCCATGGTGTTATTTTTGTGATGAAATAAAAGTTCTCAGAATGACCTGAAAATCAACGGAGAATTATTTTGGAATATATAAAAAATACTGGAAGAAGAATCCACGTCAGGGGGCCTCCACCTGTCCATGAGGGTGGGGCGCACCTGCCCCCCTGGGCGCGCCCCCTGCCTCGTGGGCCCCCTGACGCTCCACCGACCTCAACCTTGACTCCATATATTCACTTTTGGGGGGAAAATATCAGAGAGAAGGATTCATCGCGTTTTACGATACAGAGCCGCCGCCAAGCCCTAAACTCTCTTGGGAGGGCTGATCTGGAGTCCATTTGGGGCTCCGGAGAGGGGAATCCGTCGCCATCGTCATCATCAACCTTCCTCCATCACCAATTTCATGATGCCCGCCGCTGTCTGTGAGTAATTCCATCGTAGGCTTGCTGGACGGTGATGGGTTGGATGAGATTTATCATGTAATCGAGTTAGTTTTGTTAGGGTTTGATCCCTAGTATCCACTATGTTCTGAGATTGATGTTGCTATGACTTTGCTATGCTTAATGCTTGTCACTAGGTCCCGAGTGCCATGATTTAAGATCTGAACCTATTATGTTTTCATCAATATATGAGAGTCCTTGATCCTATCTTGCAAGTCTATAGTCACCTACTATGTGTTATGATCCTGCAACCCCAAAGTGACAATAATTGGGACCACTCCCGGTGATGACCGTAGTTTGAGGAGCTCATGTATTCACTACATGTTAATACTTTGGTCCGGTACTCTATTAAAAGGAGGCCTTCATATCCCTTAGTTTCCGTTAGGACCCTGCTGCCATGGGAGGGTAGGACAAAAGATGTCATGCAAGTTCTTTTCCATAAGCATGTATGACTATATTCGGAATAAATGCCTACATTACATTGATGAACTGGAGCTAGTTCTGTGTCACCCTAGGTTATGACTGTTACATGATCGATCGCATCCGCCATAATTCTCCATCACCGATCCATTGCCTAGGAGTTTTTCCTATATTGTTCTTCGCTTATTTACTTTTCCGTTGCTATTGTTACAATCACTACAAAACCCAAAAATATTACTTTTGCTACTGTTACTTTTGCTATCGTTACCACTACTATCATATTACTTTGATACTAAATACCTTGCTGCAGATATTAAGTTTCCAGGTGTGGTTGAATTGACAACTCGGCTACTAATACTTGAGAATATTCTTTGGCTCCCCTTGTGTCGAATCAATAAATTTGGGTTGAATACCCTACCCTCGAAAACTGTTGCGATCCCCTATACTTGTGGGTTATCAGGCGACACCAGATCAGGGGATCGATGTGCCCCTTTAATATTATTAAATGATAAGCCCGAATCCCAGTAGCCCCGAGCCTTAATGTGGGCACGAGTGCCCGAATTAAGGATCGATATCCAGAGTAAAATCACAAATTATGTGTAATGATAATACATATCCAAGTACTCTACATCATTAATGCTTGGTTCTGCATTGTACAAAACTTTGATGATCAACCATCTGCTTCAACCTCCTCGGCCAGTAGCCGGGGAGTGTTTGTCATACTTTATAAAGCCTTTATAAGGGCAAAGATTTACGACAAACAAGGCAAGACGGCCATATGGTTTTATAAGCAAAGGTACACGGGGAGATATGTTATATTACTTTTTAATGTCAGAAACATTTTCCGAAGAAAACAGTCCCTCTACCGGTTCCTTTCTTTGGGTTGTCAAGCTGATCATGATCATGAAACCTCACCTCTGATCAATGTGGGAGGAAAATATCGAGCTTTTAGTGTGGGGAAAGTTCCCGAACTCTATGGTCTTAATGAACCGAAATTTTCACTTCTGTCGTTGCCAACCAATTATATTCTTAAGATAGCTAGCTTTCAGCTTCACCCAGTCCGAGGTACTAATCTGGATGACCCGGAAGTAACAATCACGGAGGTGCTCCCTTTACCCCCAACCCGAACAATCGGGGAGGTAGGGTTAAACATAGGAGCCAGGCAACCCAGCTTGGCCAAAATTTGAAGTCAAATTTGATGCATATTTATGGCTTTATAACGATAATTACGAAAGGCAGCGCTTGTATATTGAATACAAACACTGATGATATATGTTTATTTTGACTCCGTTGCGATCGTTTATCAGTTGAATGTGGCCCATCATCGGCTTCTATCCCTTTGTAGATACTACATAGGGTGTTTCCACAGTAACAAGACAACCCTTAGCCGATGTCTCGGTGCCCGGAGGCGGTTGTGTTAGCGGAAACAAGGCAATCAAATATGCGAGCTTTATAACTTTCACTTAGTCATAGGAGCTTTAAACCGGGGAAGCTATCTAGCAGCCCCCGATTAGTGTTCGGCACTGACCAATGTCTATCCATTAACACTATAAGGACCGTCGTTTAACACGGGGTAATCGGTATTGATCTATAGTTTGACACCATCATCGGATCGCTGACCAGTTTACGCCCATTGTGACAGTGAGTTTTCGGATTTCTCCACTGAGGTGCTACCATTTGAGCTAGAAGCACAATCGCAGTGGTTCTCCCTTTGCACACCTAGCCATACAAAGCAAAACATAGGAGGTAAGCACAGGAGCCAGGAAACCCAACTATTGACCGAAGACACGATTCGAGACCGATGCATATATAGCAATATCCGAGAATGTTTTTGCCGAATCTCTAAAGGCGTTCGGCGTTGCAGTGCGACACTTATGCTGGAAACACACAAATAGTTTAAAAGTCCCATAGGCTTGGAAAACCAAAAACCTTCAGTAAAAACTTTACGCCCGAACTAAATCAAGTCATTTGGTGCCAATCCGGAAATTGGTCTAACTTTTGTGCTTCTGTCGTGCATTAATATGACACATCCGATCTCAAGACTTCAAGCGGGTCAGCCTACGGCTGCAACCTCCTATCCCGAAGGTGAAGTACTGCTTGTTAGGCTAGTTTAGCGAACTAAACTCGAGCGGCATTAGAGAGAAAATAGGCTATCCGACTATTGATCACACACTCGAGTCAAGAAAGGAGTGGTAGAAAAAAAACCTCGCAACGACTAAGAAGAAAAACAATTATTATTAAATGGCTCATAGAAATTGAATGACCCCCAGTTAACTTTGGCAAAAGAAGTGTTTTTTAACAAACAACGTTTTTGACAAACTAAGTTTTTAACAAATTACTATAATGTTTGGTCAAACCGAACCAGAATGAAAAAGTTTAGCATGAAAGCAACTTAGCTGGTTAATATGCTTGGTGTTGATGACTCGGGCCAAGCTTGCACGGGTCAAGGTCTCAGCCCTCAAACTAGTCCCGAGGTGGCCGAACAAGGACTTCGGTGTCATGAAATGGTGACGCAACATAGTCGATAGGCGAGGCGAATCCCCGGTCCGGCTAACATGGAGAAGCCACGGTGACCACACACCTTGGTCGGCAGGGGCGGGGCGATGACGTCGGCACGCCGAGGTGACTGTATGACACCGTCGAAGTACATTACCTGCACACATAAAATAGTGCAAGCAAGAAATAATAATAATAATAGTTGAAAAATATTATTTGCATAATTAAGTTTACGCAAAGTAGATAAAACATAAATAGCCTGGCTGTAACGTCCCGAATGTAACATTCCAGAATTGTAACTCCAGCTCTTGCCATTTCCGGCAATGTTATATGTTATATCCTCCGTGGTTGGGTTTTGTCTTCGTTTCACATTTTGTTCATGTCATATATTTCATATCATGTCATCATGTGCATCTCATTTGCATTCATGTTAGTCTCTTGCATCCGGTCATTTTCCTCGTTGCCCATTTTGGAATCCGACACTCACGCATGCACCCATTGCACCTCTCAGATCTCGTTTCCTGAGCGGGAGAAAAACGTTCTCGGAATGGACCGAGATTCATCGAGTGACCTTGGTACATCACCAATAGGTCGCCTGTCAAATTTCGTTCCATTTGGAGGTCGTTTGATGCCCCAATGATTAACCGTGTAACCGCTATAACCCCTCTCTCTTTGCAGCCAAAACCCCTCCACAACATCCCACTAGCCCATCTAAACCCCCTCCATGCTCTCCATCATTGGATCACGATCATGTGGGCGAAAAATGCACCTCAATAGCACTCTCCTAGTTCCCAGAATCTATAAATAGGCCTCCCCCTCCGAAATCACGGGTCTAACCCTAGCTTTCCCCTCCTCCACGCCGCCAGACACGTTCGCGGACGGCCGGACGCGTCCAGCCGCCACGCCTCAGCCAACCGCACGCTGCCATGTGTCACCGCCGCATCCCACCGCAACATGGGCCCGTGAGCCCGAGGCCGGCCCGCCCGGGCCCGAGCCGCCGTCGCCGTAGCCCGGGGGGCCCGCTCCCCCATGCCGCCGCCCGGTCCGTTGACCATGCCGGTGATCTTCAACTCCTGTGACCCCCGCTGCTAAGCGCCGCGTGGCTCAGCCGCCGGACCCTGCCACACGTCACGTGGGCCGGTCGTCGCCGACGCGCCGCCAATCATGCAAAGTAGAGTACTTGATGTTGCTGATTTCAGCGACTTAGTGTTTTCTGCTAAGTATTATCCTGCTACATTATGTTGCCATGTTAACTTGATGCTACAAGTGAATCCATGCATATTTTGATGATGCTCAATAAGGATGTTTTGAAGATATTGTTATGCTCTATCCATCCATGCCTTTGTTTGTAATTATGGGGTGCTTTAGCTTGTCATTACCATGATCTCATTTTGCTATGTGATTTACTAGTGATCTATGGATCCTAAGACCATGCTCTTGCCTTAATTAGCTTCATAAATTTGTCTTCTTACTGGTGGTTGCTTTACTATGCCATGATATGCACTATGATGAGTGCCACAAGCTTGCAAAGTTGCTATCATGAATCTGTTTCTCCCATGCATGTTTTTCCTCTAAGTCTGAAACCTGTTCATATCGCTTGCCATGTTTGTATTGTTGCTACCTCTAAGTCTAAAACATGTTCATAGCTCTAAACATTGCAACCTGATGCTATTTATGCCATGTTCAGTATTTTCACCAAGTCTGTTAAACTGTTATCTTTTGCATTTTTGCCATGCTGGTTTAAACATGTTCTAGTGAGTTCTAGCAGTACCTCAGTGTTTATGATTTGCAGAAATTCACCTGCACTTCACTACCCTGTATTTTGCTTCCATGTTTGGGTGTTGTAGCATGTTTGAACTTTGCGTGCAAGTGACCATGTTGTTGTTTTCAACAGATTGCATTGCATCTTGTTTGGCTTCTCATTTCCAAACCGTGCATCCATTTCCGGTGATATTTATATCGATTTCGACCGAAATCTCTCAATATATCCAATGGCATGCTTGTTTTGCCAATTTAATGCCATGATCATATTTTCCCTTTCGGAGTACCCATATGCATTACACATCATACCTTGCATTCCATGCCTTGTCTTGCTTCATGTTGCTTGCGCATTGCACTGTGATTGATTGTTCTGCCGTTGCTTGTGTTCTTGCTTTGGGTAGATCCGGGAGACGAGTTCGCGAACAAGGATCCTATCGAGTATGTTTACGAGGAGCAAGCTTTCGACAACTCTGAAAACACTGTAGGCAAGATGATCAATACCCCCCATATCACTTCTATCTTTGCTTGATAGTTGTTCGTTCTATTGCTATGTCGTTCTACCTACCACTTGTTTATCAAGCCTCCCATATTGCCATGTCAAGCCTCTAACCCACCTTCCAAGCAAACCATTGTTTGGCTATGTTACCGCTTTTGCTGAGCCCCTCTTATAGCATTGCTAGTTGCAGGTGCAGTGCAGGTTGTTCCATGTTGGAACATGGATATGTTGGGATATCACAATATCTCTTATTTAATTAATGCACCTATATACTTGGTAAAGGGTGGAAGGCTTAGCCTTTTGCTTGGTGTTTTTTTTTCACTCTCGCCGCCCTAGTTTCCGTCATACCGGTGTTATGCTCCTTGTTTTTGCATCCCTAACACGGTGAGGGTTTATGGGCCCCTCTTGACAGTTCGCTTTAAATAAAACTCTTCCAGCCAGGCCCAACATTGGTTTTACCATTTTCCTAATAACAACTAAAACTTGCATAGGGACTTTCCAGACCCTGTGGACTTAATCAACAACCCAAGCCAGTGCTCCTCATGATTGTTGGTCCAAGCCGGGCAGACCACGGGGCCGCCTCGGGGAAACCCGAGGTATTTGGTATATACCTATAGGCTGACCCATCCGGATGTGGCCTGAGATGAGATACGCACGGCTATTATTAGGGTGTCGGCATACCGAGAGGTCTTGCTGGACTAGTTTTACTATTGTCAAAATGTCTTGTGCATCGGGATTTTGAGTCCGATCGGAGAGTCTCGCGATGGAGGATTGTCTCCGCAGATCATGAGCTTGTCATGGGCTAAGTTTGGATACCCCTGCAGGGTTTAAACTTTCGAGAGCCGTGCCCGCGGTTATGTGGCAGATGGGAATTTGTTAATATCCGGTTGTAGAGAACTTGACACTTGACTTAATTAAAATGAGCCAACCACGTGTGTAACCGTGATGGTCTCTTTTCGACGAGTTTCGGGAAGTGAACACTGTGGGGTTATGTTCGAACATAAGTAGTTCAGGATCACTTGTTGATCACTTCTAGCTCTGCGACCATTGCGTAGTTTCTCCTCTTACTATTGTACTCGTATGTTAGCCACCATATTTGCTTAGTGCTTGTTGCAACTCCATCATATAACCACATCCTACCTCTAAGCTTAAATAATCTTGATATCGCGGGTTTTGAGATTGCTAAGTCCTCGTGACTCCCCAGATACTACAAACTCAGTTGCAGTTACCGACGAGACTAATGCTGGTGATGCCACTGAACTCAAGTGGGAGTTAAGCAAAGACCTTGGCCGTTACTACGTTTCCTATCCAGATGATCAGTAGTGGTGCCTAGTAGGGTCGATCGGGACTTAGCTTGGGTGGTTGTCTTTTATTCATTTGATTCTGTCCATAGTCGGACTTTTTGTTCATATTGAATGATTGTATAACTTGATGATATTGTGTGACATTGTGGCGATTGTAAGCCAAAGCTCGTATTCTATCTATTCTGTACATGAGATGAGCAAAGATAAAACCACTCTTGCGACCATACCAATAAGCGCATATACCCCAAGTCGTGCCTCGACACGTATGAAGTATAGTCGCATATTGGGCATTACAAGTTGGTATTAGTGCCACCCCGACTTAGGAGCCCCTACTTGATCGAATCGCTGACGTTGTTGAGTCTAGAACAAAACTATTTTGAGTCTTAGGATTATATATATATATATTGGAGAGTAGGATTCTTTTTACTCCTCAACCCCTTCGTCACTCTAGTAAGGACTCCTGTCGGTGTCAAAACCGGCGGATCTCGGGTAGGGGATCCCGAACTGTGCATCTAGGCCGGATGGTAAAAGGAGGTAGGGGACACAATGTTTACCCAGGTTCGGGCCCTCTTGATGGAGGTAAAACCCTACGTCCTGCTTGATTAATATTGATGATATGGGTAGTACAAGAGTAGATCTACCACGAGATCAGAGAGGCTAAACCCTAGAAGCTAGCCTATGGTATGATTGTATGTTGTCCTACGTACTAAATCCCTCCGGTTTATATAGGCACCGGAGAGGTTAGGGTTACACAAGGTCGGTTACAAAGGAGGAGATATACATATCCCTATTGCCTAGCTTTCCTTCCACGCCAAGTAGAATCCCATCCGGACACGAGACGAAGTCTTCAATCTTGTATCTTCATAATCTAACAGTCCGGCCAATCGATATAGTCCGGCTGTCCGGAGACCCGCTAATCCAGGACTCCCACAACTCCTGACATAGATGTTTTGACTTCCCTCTCCTCATTTTCACAAAACAAAATTAGGATCACGCGTGTATCTTGGGATCGTTTCGATATTTTTGTGACAAGAACATTGTTCTTGGTGCCTCCTGACATTTAGGGGTTGTGGCAATGTCCTGGGGAGTTGAGCTTCAAGGTGTTGTTGTCACAATTTTATCGTTGCAGTTCTGGTATACCTGAGCTTGCCAACATCAAAAATCTCTTTTACGCAGTTAGTGGTGAGATAACCTCGACGCCACCAGTACTAGGGAGGGAGTTCAGGAGTATTGCGATAGCTAATATAACAGATGTTTTTCGAAGGTCGAGGTATAAGATTTATAGAGTTTTCTTGGTTATGTGTTGATGGATGGATATAGTGGAGCATAGGTCTTGTTAGTTGTGTGATATATATTGTTCCTCCTTGTATCCCCAACACAAGATTGCATAACCAGAAAGTTTCGGGAGTTAATCGGTGGGAATTCAAGTAGCTCTTAGTTATCCTTCCAATAGATATTTGGTATGGGATTGGGAGATCTTTACCATTTATTTGTTCCAGTCATACCTTGTTGTTTCATTCATCAACCTTTGTCTAAGTGGCTTCTCACCCTCATGGTCATGTAATGTTAACTTTAGAATGCATTTGTTCAATCTCTGTTCGGTTGCTTATTGTGAAGACTATATATTGCACATTTCTATCTGTTGATTCAGCTTGTCTATCTTTCTATGGTGGTTCTAATGGATGTCACCCTCTTCAGGATGGCTCCCCCAACGTGTCTGAATTCACAACATACTGATGAAGAGCAGTCGAACCCTCCACCTCCTCCTCCACCTCCGGAGGCATGGCAAGTTGTGATGGCGGTCACCAACGCCAATACCGAGATATTTTTGCAGCTCTTGCAAGAGCACAACCAAGGCCAAGGCAACCAAGGAAGGGTCAAGGGCAATTCAACAATCAGCCTCAGTTTGCTACCCTCAACCAGTTTCTTGCAAATCAGCCAAAGTCTTTCAGCGCTTGTGTTGAGGCCATGGACACTAACGATTATCTCATGGACATCAACAAGCAATTTGAATGCAGCAATGTCAGGCCTGCGGACTACGTCAAGTTGCTTCTTTTCAGCTCAAGGACCAAGCAGCTGATTGTATGTGCAGTATAAAGATTCTAGAGGGGGTCGAGTGATTACCTGGACTGACTTCTGCCAGGACTTTCGAGCTCATCACACTCCAACAAGTGTTGTCGAGAGCAAGCATGAGGAATTCCGCAATCTCAAGCAAGGAAGCATGTCCGTGTATCAATACTACATCCAGTTTCAGAAGCTTACTCGCTTCACAAGGAAGGACGTTCCTGATGAAAAGAGCATGATCTATCACTTCAGGGGTGGCATCAGAGAGGATTTCCAGTTATCTCTCGTTCTTGTTGAGCCTACTCAGTTCGATTAGTTCTATAACATGGCTCCCAGGCAAGAAGTTGCTCAGCTCAAGTGTGAAGCTTCCAAAAAGAGAACCAGGGATGCATTCCAGTCTTCCTCTTCTTCTCAAATCGTAGCTCAGCAACATAAGTTCTGGCTTCCTCCACCTCCTTCATTTCGTCATCCCTATCAACAAAAGCACTCAGGTGGTCGTAGATCTTCCCACCCACCCAACCCAGGATATCAGAACAAGTCCCAGTCTCAGACTCCGGGGGCAGGTGTTCCTCCTATTCCTCATTATCAACGTTCGCTCTCAGAGGTTACTTGCAACAAGTGTGGTCTGAAAGGTCACTATGCAAACAAGTCCACCCAGAGGCGCCTTTTGCCTCCTCCTCCTATGAGGTCTTCAAGCAATGTAGTTGTCAAGCACAATCCAAAGTTTGCAGAGTTGAACATGTTGAATGCAGCTCAAGTAGAGGATTCTTCAGATGTGATCATGGGTAACCTCTCAGTTAACTCTTTTCCTGCCAAAGTTTTGTTCGATTCTGGTGCATCGCATTCTTTCATGTCAACACCATTCTTCACAAAGAATGATTTCATTTCGACTCATCTGGAAAAACCATTAGCAGTTGTTTCCCCGGGCAAGCACTTGAGTTCTCGTTTGATAGTTTTGGATGTTTCCATCAAGATGGGCAATTATAAATTCCTGGCTTCCCCAATTGTTCTCAGCGATTTCAATAGTGATCTCATTCTCGGCATGGATTGGCTTTCTCAACAAAAGGCCTTTCTTGATTGTGCTGCCAAGGAGAATAAATTGACACATCCGTCTGAAGATGTGATCATCTTTGCCGCTCGTGATGAAACCATTCGATTGTTCTCTCTCAATGAGAAAGGCGAGATTGACGCTATTTCTCAGATTCCAGTGGTTTGTGAGTATCAAGATGTCTTTCCTGAAGAGCTTCCGGGTATGCCTCCTCACCGGCCAGTCGAGTTCGTTATTGACCTCGAGCCCGGTACAGAACCCGTTTGCAAGTGCCCATACAAGCTTGGGCCAAAAGAGATGAAAGAATTGAAGAAATAACTCGATGAACAAGAACGTCTGGGTCTGATCAGACCAAGTTCATCTCGATGGGGTTGTGGTGTTCTTTTTGTCCATAAGAAAGATGGCACGAACCGACTTTGCGTCGATTACTGCCCATTGAACAAGAAGACAATCAAGAATAAATACCCACTTCTCAATATCAACGACTTATTCGAGAAACTCAAAGGTGCAAAGGTGTTTTCCAAGCTTGACCTCCTTATAGGTTATCACCAGATTCGCATTCGTGAAGAAGATATCCCAAAGAAAGCTTTCAAAACAAGCTTTGGTTCGTACGAATATACTGTCATGTCTTTTGGGCTTGTCAATGCCCCTCCAACATTCTCTTGCATGATGAACTTCATCTTCAACCCCTACACCAATGAATTCGTCCTGGTGTATCTTGATGATATCTTGGTCTTCTCCATGAATAAAAAGGATCATGCGAAACATTTGCGATTGGTTCTCGACAAGCTCAGAGAGTATCAGTTCTATGCAAAGTTCTCCACATGATTTTTTGGCTTGATGAAGTTCTTTACCTTGGAAACATCGTCTCCACCAAAGGAATTTATGTTAATTCAGAGAAGGTTTCTGCAATTGTGAACTCGGAGCCTCCTTAGAACGTCAAGTAGCTCCGTAGTTTCCTTGGGCTTGCAAGCTATTGTCAAAGATTTGTTGAAAATTTCTCAAAGATTGCTAAGCCTCTTTCCAACCTCCTCTAGAAGCATGTCAAGTACTCCTGGACTCCTGAGTGTGACATTGATTTCAACACTCTCAAAAAGAAAGTCGTCACAGCTCCTGTCTTAACTCCTCCTGATGAGTCCAAGCCATACGAAGTTTACTGTGATGCCTCATTGCAAGGTCTCGGTGCTGTGTTAATGCAAGCGAAGAATGTTGTGGTCTATACTTCTCGTCAGTTGAAGCCAAATGAAAGGAACTACCCCACTCACGATCTTGAGTTGGTGGCAGTCGTGCTTGCATTAATAACATGGAGACATCTCTTGTTGGGAAGGCAAGCGGACATTTTCACCAATCACAAGAGCCTTGAATACATCTTCACTCAACCCAACCTCAACCTCCGGCAAACTCGTTGGGTCTAAATGATTCAAGAGTACAATCCAAGCATTGAGTACACTCCAGGCAAGGCTATTGTGATTGCAGATGCGTTGAGCAGAAAGGCATATTGCAACAGCTTAATTCTCAATCCATTCCAACCTGATCTTTGTGAAGCATTCCGTAAACTCAACCTCCAAGTTGTTCCTCAAGGTTTTCTTACCAACCTTCAAGTCACTCCAACTTTGGAAGATCAAATTTGTGAGGCACAACTCCTTGATACCATGGTGAAGAAGGTGAAACATGGTATTGCCAAGGGCCTTTCCAAATACAAGTGCAATCACATTGCTGACAGAGACACTTTGTTCTTTGAGGACCGGATTATGGTTCCAAAAGGTGAACTCAGGAAGGTCATAATGAATGAAGCGCACAATTCACATCTTTCCATCCACCCAGGCGGTTCGAAGATGTACCATGACCTCAAGCAGTCATATTGGTGGACTTGCATGAAGCGAGAGAGTGGTCAATTCGTGAATGAATGTGTTGTCTGTCGAAGGGTGAAAGCAGAACATCAATGACCAACTGGTCTCCTCCAACCTCTTGCTATTCCAGAATAGAAATTTGATCATATCGAAATGGACTTTGTCAGTGGCTTTCCCCTGTCCAAGCGTGGGAATGATGCTATCTTCGTTGTCATTGACAAGCTTACAAAAGTGGCTCATTTCCTTCCAGTCAAAGAATCTATCACGACAGCTCAGTTGGCAGAGCTATACACCTCTAGAATTGTTTCATTGCATGGAATTCCGCAATTCAGCTCTTCAGACCGCAGAAGCATTTTCACTTCCATGTTCTGGGACTCTTTCCATTAGGCCATGGGCACCAACATTCGTTTCATCACGGCCTTTCATCCTCAAACAAATGGCCAAGTCAAGAGAGTCAACCAAATATTTGAAGATATGCTCAGAGCTTGTGTCATCTCCTTCGGTATGAAGTGGGAAGATTGCCTCCCATATGCCGAGTTCTCCTATGACAACATCTACCAAGCAAATTCGGGCAAGGCCCCCTTCGAAATTCTATATGGCAGAAAGTGTCATACTCCTCTTAATTGGTCTGAGACTGCTGAACGCCAACTTCTTGGCAATGACTTGATCATAGAAGCTAAAGAAATGTGTAAAGTCATCCGCGAAAATCTCAAAGCCACGCAATCGCACCAGAAGAGTTACTATGATAGTAAGAACCGTGACTTGGCTTTTGAGATCGGAGACCATTTCTATCTCCGCGTCTCTCCCATGAAAGACACTCAACGCTTCTGTATCAAAGGGAAGCTTGCCCCTAGATATGTGGGTCCTTTCAAGATCATTGGAAAAAGAGGCAACCTCGCCTATCAACTTGAGCTCCCGTCCAATTTCTCAAATGTGCATGATGTTTTTCATGTGTCACAGCTTCGCAAGTGCTTCAACACGCCCGAGTGCACTATCAACTTCGAAGAGATTGACCTCCAAGAAGACTTGTCTTATTGTGAGCATCCTGTTGCCATACTTGAAGAAAACGAGCGCAAAACTCGCAACAAGTCGATCAAATTCCGCAAAGTTAAGTGATCTCACCATTCCGATCGAGAAGCCACCTGGGAGTGCGAGGATCACCTCTGTTCCGAATATCCGGAGTTCTTTCAGTCCAAGATCTCGGGACGAGATCCTCTTGTAGTGGATTAGAGTTGTAATATCTCGGATGTAACATAATTGTAACTCCAACTCTTGCCACTTCCTGCAAAGTTATATGTTATATCCTCCGTGGTTGGGTTTTGTCCTTGTTTTGCATTTTGTTCATGTCATGCATTTTATCTCATGTCATCATTTGCATCTCATTTGTATCCGTGTTCATCTCTTGCATCCGGTCATTTTCCCCGTTGTCCGTTTCGGAATCCGACACTCACACATGCACCCGTTGCACCTCTCAGATCTCGTTTCATGAGCGGGAGAAAAACGTTCTCGGAATGGGCCGAGATTTGTCGAGTGACCTTCGTACATCATCGGTAGGTCGGCTGTCAAATTTTGTTCCATCTGGAGGTCATTTGATGCCCCAACGGTTAACTGTGTAACCGCCGTAACCCCTCTCTCTTTGCAGCCCAAAACCCCTCCACAACGGCCCACTAGCCCATCTAAACCCCCTCCATGCTCTCCGTCGTTGGATCACGATCGTGTGGGCGAAAACCGCACCTCAATAGCCCTCTCCTAGCTCTCAGAATCTATAAATAGGCCTCCCCCTCCGAAATCGCGGGTCTGACCCTAGCCTTCCCCTCCTCCACGCCGCCGCACCCCAGCCAACCACATGCTGCCGCGTGTCGCCGCCACCTCCCACCGTCGCGCGGGCCCAAGGCCGGCACGCCTGGGCCCGAGCTGCCGCCGCCGCAGCCCAGGGCGCCCGCTCCCCCACACTGTCACCCGGTCCGTTGAGCACGCCGGCGATCTTCGCCTCCGGCGACCCCCGCCGCCAAGCGCCGCCCGCCTCAGCCGCCGGACCCCACCGCACGTCGCGTCAGCCGGTCGCCCCCGATGCACCGCCAAGCGCCGCCTGCCTCAGCCGCCGGACCCCACCGCACGTCGCGTCGGCCGGTCGCCGCCGACGCGCCGCCAGCGCCGCCTCCTGCGCCCCCAACGCCGCCACGCCACCCTCATCTCCGGCGCCCAGATCCGGCCGGGGCTCGCCAGATCTGAGGCCCTAGGACCCTCCCCTGTCGTCCGCCGACTCGCCGGAGCTCAGAGCTCACCGACGTCGACCTCCACGTCCATGCTCGATCCATTGACCATTGTTCATCCGAGGGCAATTTTCGTCTAAGTCCCTGGAATCCATCTTTTGTGTGCCCCTTCATCATGCCATACCTCATGCGCGTAGCTTCGATTTGCGCATATGATATATCGAAATGTTCATCTAGTGATGCTCTACATGGTGGTGTAGTTTGCTTGCATGCTACCATCCATATCGGTGCCCTAATCATTGTTGCAAAAGTGCTAAATGATGTTATCTGCTGGAAACTATCATAACTTGCTGATTTTTCTTTTTCATAGCATTTTGTGTGTTCATCTTTTGGGCATCATGTCAACTTGTTTTAGGAGCATCTTCATGCCATCTTTACAATGGTGCAATCCTTATATTTTTATGTGCCTTGTGATGGCTAGAACAAGCATTCAAACTAGAGTACTTGATGTTGCTGATTCCAGCGACTTAGTGTTTTCTACTAAGTATTGTCCTACTAGATTATGTTGCCATGTTAACTCGATGCTACAAGTGAATCCATGCATATTTTTATGATGCTCAGTAAGGATGTTTAGAAGATATTGTTATGCTTCATCCATCCATTCCTTTATTTGTAATTATGGGGTGCTTTAGCTTGTCATTACCATGCTCTCATTTTGCTAAATATAATTGCTGTCAGTCTATTAACAGTAAGTTCATTTTTGGTATGTGATTTGCCAGTGATCTCTGCATCCTAAGACCATGCTCTTGCCTTAGTTAGCTTCCTAAATTTGTCTTCTTACTGGTGGTTTCTTTACTATGCCATGATATGCACTGTCATGAGTGCCACAATCTTGAAAAGTTGCTATCATGAATCTATTTTTGCCATGCATGATTTTCCTCTAAGTCTAGAACATGTTCATATCACTTGCCATGTTTGCATTGTTGCTACCATCTTTTCTGTGGACCTTTGGCTCACGTTCAGTAAGGGAGTTTTGTTCATTGCCTTTAGTACTAGCATGCCGTGCTCAGTTTTTCCATGTTATGTTCCTGTAGCATGTAGTTTACTAGCTCTAAACATTGCAACCTGATGCTATTTATGCCATGTTCAGTATTTTCACCAAGTCTGTTAAACTGTTATCTTTTGCATTTTCCATGTTGTTTTAAACATGTTCAAGTGAGTTCTAGCAGTAGCTCAGTGTTAATGTTTTGTAGAGCTTCACCTGTACTTCACTGCCATTTATTTTTCTTCCATGTTTGGGTGATGCAACATGTTGGAACTTTGTGTCCAAGTGACCATGTTGCTGTTTTCAACAGATTGCATTGCATCTTGTTTGGCTTGTCATTTCCAAACCGTGCATCCGTTTCCAGTGATGTTTATATCGATTTCAACCAAAATCTATTTAATGGCATGATCATCTTTTCCCTTCCGGAGTACCCATATGCATTGCACATCATACCTTGCATTGCATGCCTTGTATTGCATCATGTTGCTTGCGCATTGCACCGTCATTGATTGTTGTTTAGTTGCTTGTATTCTTGCTTTGGGTTGAGCCGGGAGATGAGTTTGCAAACGAGGATCCGGTCGAGTACGTTTACAAGGAGCAAGCTTTCGACAACTCTGAGAACATTGCAGACAAGATGATCATTACCCCCGATATCACTTCTATCTTTGCTTGCTAGTTGTTCGTTCCATCGCTATGTCGCGCTACCAACTACTTGTTTATCAAGTCTCCCATATTGCCATCTCAAGCCTCTAATTCACCTTCCTAGCAAACCATTTTTTGGCTATGTTACCGCTTTTGCTCATCCCCTCTTATAGCGTTGCTAGTTGCAGGTGCAGTGCAGGTTGTTCCATGTTGGAACATGGATATGTTGGGATATCACAATATCTCTTATTTAATTAATGCATCTGCATACTTGGTAAAGGGTGGAAGGCTTAGCCTTTTGCTTGGTGCTTTGTTCCACTCTTGCCGCCCTAGTTTCCATCATACCGGTGTTATGTTCCTTGATTTTGTGTCCCCAACACGGTGAGGGTTTATGGGATCCTCTTGACAGTTCGCTTTGAATAAAACTCTTCTAGAAAGGCCCAACATTGGTTTTTACCATTTTCCTAATAACAACTAAAACTTGCATCGGGACTTTCCGGACCCCATGGACTTAATCAACAACCCGGGCCAGTGCTCCTCATGAGTGCTGGTGCAAGCCGGGCAGACTGCGGGGCCGCCTCGGGGAAACTCGAGGTATTTGGTATATACATGTAGGCTGACCCATCCGGACGTGGCCTGAGATGAGATACGCATGGCTATTATCTGGGTGTCGGCACGCTGGGAGGTCTTGCTGGACTAGTTTTACCATTGTCGAAATGTCTTGTGCACCAGGATTCCGAGTCTGATCGGAGGGTCTCGCGATGGAGGATTGTCTCCGCGGATCATGAGCTTGTCATGGGCTAAGTTGGGACACCCCTGCAGAGTTTAAAATTTCGAGAGCTGTGCCCGTGGTTATGTGGCGGATGGGAATTTGTTAATATCCGGTTGTAGAGAACTTGACACTTGACTTAATTAAAATGCGCCAACTACGTGTGTAACCGTGATGGTCTCTTTTCGATGAGGTTCCAGAAGTGGACACGGTGGGGTTATGTTTGAACGTAAGTAGTTCAGGATCACTTGTTGATCACTTCTAGCTCAGCGTCCATTGCGTAGTTTCTCATCTTACTCTTGTACTCGTATGTTAGCCACCATATTTGCTTAGTGCTTGCTGCAACTCCACCATATAAGCACATCCTACCTTTAAGCTTAAATAGTCTTGATATCGCGGGTTTTGAGATTGCTGAGTCCTCGTGACACACCAGATACTACAAACACAGTTGCAGGTACCGGCAAGACAAATGCAGGTGATGCCAGTGATGTCAGATCACGGGTTCTGGCAAAAGCCTTAAAGTTCGAACACTCGGGTGTGCGCGAAGATCTCCCCCCTATCGATCCACGTCCTAACTTAGCTAGGATCTCACGAACTAACTCGACGAACTCGCGACACAAAGGACACAAGATTTATACTGGTTCGGGCCACCGTTGTGGTGTAATACTCTACTCCGGTGTGGTGGTGGATTGCCTCTTGGGCTAAGGATGAACAGTACAAGGGGAAGAACAGCCTCCTGAGGCTGAGGTGTTCTTGTGCTTGGTGGGTGTGCCGCCAAGGATGTGGAGGCTCCAATCCCCGATCTCCCTCCCTAGCTACGGTGGTGGCTAGTTCTATTTATAGTGGCCTTTGTCCTCTCCCCAAATATTGAGCGGGAAGAGAGCCAACAACAGCCAATTTGAAGGGGGACAACTAGTACAAGCTATCCTGACCAAAGCAGTCTTCGCCTGCCAAAGGCTCTGGTGGTGATGCCGTCTTGGGCTCCACGATGACCTCCGCCTTGCCATCCTTCTGGTCTTGGTCTTGTTGCACTAGTATGGAAACCTTTGCTTGATGCCTCGGTACTCCGCTCCTGCGCTTGCCCCCTTAGCACCAAAAAGGAAACAAGGATGCTGCACGCGCTGGTGCCCGCCTCGCACCCGCCTTGTCTCGATCGTCATGGATCACGTCACGAGAACCTCATGAGGTTTGGCCGGCCTTGAACTCTCTGCCCCTCACGAGCCAGCCTGGTGAGGCCGCTCCTAAGGAGGTCTTGTGTCATCTGCCTCGCGAGGCTTGGCCCCTCGCGAGGGTCTTGATTCCTTGTTGATGAAGGTGGGCCGTACAGGCCTGCCAGCAAAGCCACGCCATGGGCCGCAAGCAAGCAAGTCTAGGGACCTCATTCCCAGAACACTGACAGTAGCCACCGGGCCCAAGGCGCGCTTGGGCTTGGCTTCGAGGCAAAGCCAAAGGTCTAGTGCGGAGTGCCGCGGGCCCCAATAGCCTGCAGCCTTGGTCGACGTGTGGCGGTTGATTGGACGTGGGCGTCTCTGCTTCCCCACGCTGCCTCGGCAACTGCCCGACTTAACAAGTCCCTGCGACATGCAAGGAAAACCATCATTACCTGTGATCATGGGGGCGCTAGTTGGCCTTCTCCTGCTATAAATGATAGGGGGGCGGAGCCCCCTGTCGCACATCCTTCCTCTGCCTCTTCCGCTTCTTCTCCTTCCTTGCTCCTCTCCTGCAACCAATGGCGTTGTCGAGGAGGTTCACCGCCACGAAGAAGGGGAAGGCCCCTCGCTAGGGGCCCAGCTCTCCAGTGCCCAAGCGTGGACGCGGCCGTCCCCGCAAGCACACCGCAACCCCCGTCGCGGCTCCGCACGGCCGTGGTGGTTCCGCTTCGCGGCGCAGGGGTCGCTTCGGTTGTGGCGGTCCCGTTGATGAAGGGAGAATTGTCATGGTCGCGTGGCCTCCCCGGCCACGCTTCCACTCGGCGGGGACGCTGCCGGAGTTCGTCGTCTGGTCGAAGAACCCGGCCGGCAACTGGCTTCCGCTCCCGCGCTTATTCGCCGACAAGCTGCCGGCCTCAGGTCCTAGACGGCTGCTGCAGCAGGGCTTGCTGGGTTGCGGTCGAGGTCTCCGCCGCGGGCAATGTAGCTCTGGCCCGCGGTTGGGAGACGTTCGCATGCACGCGCGGCCTGGGCAGGTGGTGCACCCTTCACTTCAAGAACAACGGCGACGTGACCCTCTATGTAGGGTGTTTGGAGAAGATGGTCGCTGCTTCGGGTGCTGCCCCGAGGTGAACGACAATGAGGAGGTTCTCGGCCTTGGCGACGACTGCAATGAGGAGGAGGGCAAACCCGCCCTTTGTGCCGACCGCGTCTCGTCCGGCTACGGGAGCTCGTCCCCCAGCGACAGCTCCAGCAGTGGCGGCTACCACCAGCCGCCACACTGCCGTGCCCGCTTTGAAGACAGTGGCGGGTCGTCTCGTCGTGGTGTCACCGTGAAGCACGGGAGAGGTCCGGCTGAGCTCAGGAGGGCGCTGGGGCCTGAGCCTGTGGACCATTGTAGGCGCCGCTTCTATTTTGTTCTCCTTTTCCTTCCTGCATCAGAAAGAAACCAGAATGGGCCCCGAAGGGGCGTGTATCGAACTATGATCTCAATCGTTATGTTATGTTTGTCGTTCGTGTGCTGTGTCGCAACATCGTCATTTTATGTAGGGATAACTTAGCTCGACTTGTTTTGAGTGGCCTCCTCCTCACGAGGCGTTTGCTTCCTAGTGCCTATCGAGGCCTCCTTGACCTGATATGCGCTTAGGAACTGCAAAAAATTCATCAAGAGTTTTATCGGTCACCCGGGGCTTGGTCATAGGCACCGCTGGCGTTGACTCAGTGCTTCGCGTCGCGATACCCATGGGGCACGGATTAGGAGAGGTGCGCCAGCTTGTGGGCTCGAACGAGGGTGCCTCGCGAAAAGACAGAAGGAGGAAGCTCACGAAGGTACCTGTTCAGCCCCCTCGAGAGGGACGCGAGGGAGAGTACAGGTCGACTAAAGAGGCGAGGATAGAAACAGAGGTAGAAAGCGACAAAACGGGACCAGCAAGAGACACCAGAAAGCAAATTTCAATTAAAAGAGGGGCGAGCCAACTTCGGAAAGCAAATGAAAAGCCATGTCCGGCACCTAGTCTAGTCTTCGACGTCTTCTCACCAGCGCGGAGCTAAGTGCTACCACTTAGTGTGGGAGGGAGCCGCCGAGGCCCAAGGGCGGCTCTGCTGAGGCTCCGGGGTGTGTATAGCCCCACTCGTTATTACGTGAGAGTGTCATGGGCGGCGATTCTTCACAGGCACAGGGCCTTGCTTCACAGGCACTGGGCCTTTCTTCACACGCACCAGGCATTCTTCACAGGCACTGGGCCTTTCTTCATGGGTAGAACTTCCAGAGGTGTTGGATATTCCAGGCGTTCTAGACGGGTACCCCGTCCTGTGTCTCTAGACGCGCGGTGCCAGTCCTGGAGATGTGGACGACCTTGAACGGGCCCTCCCACATGGGAGAGAGCTTATGCAGCCCCTCCCTAGAGAGCACACCCCTTAGGACGATGTCACCCGCCTCAAGAGTCTTGGACCGGACGCTGCGGCAGTGGTACCGCCGTAGCGCCTGCTGGTATCTTGCCGCCTGTAGTGCAGCTTCGCGACGTCCTTACTCCCCCAGCATGAGGTCCATCCCCCCGCATGGCGTCCTGCCGTAGCGTCTTCTCCTTTTTGTATTCTCCACAACCACCATTCTATTCCACCTATAGTGCTATGTCCGTGGCTCACGCTAATGTATTGCGTGAAAGTTGAAAAGGTTTGAGAACATCAAAAGTATGAAACCATTGCTTGGCTTGTCATTGGGGTTGTGCATGATGTGAATATTTTGTGTGCTGAAGATGGAGCATAGCCAGACTATATGATTTTGTAGGGATAACTTTCTTTGGCCTTGTTATTTTCAAAAGACATGATTGCTTTATTAGTAGGATTGAAGTATTGTTGTGTTTATGTCAAATGATAGACTATTGCTTTTAATCACTCGTATCATAATATTCATGCCATGATAAGATATGTGATCAAGATTATGCTAGGTAGCATTCCACATCAAAAATTATCTCTTTTATTATTTACCTACTCGAGGACGAGCAGGAATTAAGCTTGGGGATGCTGATATGTCTCCGTCGTATCTATAATTTTTGATTGTTCCATGCCAATATTTTACAACTTTCATATACCTTTGGCAACTTTTTATACTATTTTTGGGACTAACAAATTGATCCAGTGCCCAGTGCCAGTTCCTGTTTGTTGCATGTTTTTTGTTTCGCAGAATATCCATATCAAACGGAGTCCAAACAGGATAAAAACCGACGGAGATTTTTTTGGAATATATATGATTTTTGGGAAGAAATATCCACGCGAGACGATGCCCGAGGGGTCCACAAGGATGGGGGGCGCGCCCCTGACCCTCGTGGCCACCCCGTAAGGCAGTTGATGCCCTTCTTTCTCCGCAAGAAAGCTAATATCCGGATACAGATCGTGTTAAAATTTAAGCCCAATCGGAGTTACGGATCTCCGGGAATATAAGAAACGGTGAAAGGGTAGAATCTGGGAACGCAGAAACATAGAGAGACAGAGAGACAGATCCAATCCCGGAGGGTCTCTCACCCCTCCTGTGCCATGGAGGCCATGGACCAGAGGGGAACCCTTCTCCCATCTAGGGAGGAGGTCAAGGAAGAATAAGAAGGTGGGGGGCTCTCTCCACCTCGCTTCCGGTGGCGCCGGAGTGCCACCGGGGGCCGTCATCATCACCGCAATCTTCACCAACATCTTCACCGCCATCATCACCAACTCTTCCCCCCTCTATGCAGCAGTGTAACCTCTCTCTTACCCGCTATAATCTCTACTTAAACATGGTGCTCAACGCTATATATTATTTCCCAATGATGTATGGCTATCCTATGATGTTTGAGTAGGTCCGTTTTGTCCTATGGGCTATTTGATGATCAAGATTGGTTTGAGTTGCATGTTTTATTATTGGTGCTGTCATATGGTGCTCTCCGTGTCGCTCAAGCCTGAGGGATCCCCGCTATAGGGTGTTGCAATACGTTCATGATTCTCTTATAGTGGGTTGCGTGAGTGACTGAAACACAAACCCGAGTAAGGGGTTGTTGCGTATGGGATAAAGAGGACTTAATACTTTAATTCTATGGTTGGGTTTACCTTAATGATCTTTAGTAGTTGCGGATGCTTGCTAGAGTTCCAATCATAACTATATATGATCCAAGTAGAGAAAGTATGTTAGCTTATGCCTCTCCCTCAAATAAAATTGCAATAATGATTACCGGTCTAGTTATCGATTTCCTAGGGACAAATAACTTTCACGTAACAAAAAGCTCTTTACTAAAATTAACTTAGTTATTCTTTACATAAACAGCCCCTACTTTTTATTTACATGCTCTTTATTATCTTGCAAACCTATCCTATCACACCTACAAAGTACTTCTAGTTTCATACTTGTTCTAGGTAAAGCGAACAACAAGCGTGCGTAGGGTTGTACCGGTGGTCGATAGAACTTGAGGTAATATTTGTTCTGCCTTTAGCTCCTCGTTGGGTTCGACACTCTTACTTATCGAAAACTGTTGCGATCCCCTATACTTGTGGGTTATCACAGATCTGCGTTCCAAGGTTAGCACAATATGACTTGAAGAGATTACTAGTGAACTGCGAGCCGTTATTGTGATGATGCGGTTGGGGACCCCAAAACGGCTCATGAGGCCCTTGATGAACTTGACTGCAGAGCCAGCTGGTATGGCACAGACGACTTCAACCTCCGGCTACTTAGTAAACTTGTTGATGGCAACGTAGAGGTATCGATAGCCCCCAGGTGGCCGAGGGAAACGGGCCCAGAATATCCAGCCCCCAGACCACGAACGGCCACGAGAGTGGGATGGTCTGGAGGCCCTGAGCTGGCTGATGGACCTGCTTGGTATGGAATTGGCAGGCCTCACAGGACTTCACCAGTTCGGCCGCGTCGTTGAGCACCGTAGGCTAGTATAATCCACTTTGGAATGCCTTGACGACGAGGGTTCACGACGACAAGTGGTGCCCTCAGTCTCCGCCGTGTATGTCAGCTATCAGCTATTTCCCTTGTTCCCTAGAGATACAATGCAGTGTAACGTCATTTGGTCGCTTCCTGTATAACTCACCATCCTGGATGCAGTATGTTGTGGCTTCACGGGCCACGCGCTCCACGTCCTCCTCCTTCTCTGGCAACGCCCCTTGCATCAGGTATTCCTTGAATTCCTTGGTCCAGCATCCCTCCTGGGGCTCGAGCGCCAGGAGTAGGCGCGCTCCCGAGGTCGGGCCACAGGCTGGGGCTTCTGAGGCAGGCGACTGGGGGAGTTCCTCCCGAGGATGAGTTTTTCTCGAAAGCGGCAGCGTTGTTGATGGCTTGAAGAGCCGCTCCTCGAAGACGCCAGGCTCCTGGGGCTGTCGCTTGGATGCTCTTCTAGCGATGTCGTCTGCTTCCTTTTTGGTGCCACGAGGCACGTGCTGCAACTCTAGGCCCAGAAATTGCTTCTCCATATTGCGCACCTCCGTGAGGTATGCTTCCATGTGCTCGTCCTTCGGGTCATATACCTTGTTGGAGAAGTTGACGAGGAGCTATGAGTCGCCCCTGATAGTGAGACGCTTCACCCCCAGCGCCGCCACAGCCTTCAGGCTGGCTATGAGGCCCTCGTATTCTGCAATGTTGTTGGAGACCTTCTCGCCCTGCTGGAAGCAGAGCTGCACGGCGTAGTAGAGCTTGTCCTGAGTGGGTGAGATGAGTACTGCTCTAGCCCCCGCGCCCTGGCGCGCGAAGGCACCATCGAAATACATGACCCAGCTATCAGGCGCCTCGCTTCCCGATGAGAGGGACCGGTTTTCGCCTTCTTCAAGCGCCGGGGCGTGTGTCCATTCTGCCACGAAATCAGAGAGCGCGGCCCCCTTGATGACCCTAGTAGTACTGAACTCCAGCTGGAATGCTTGCAACTCAATGTTCCATTCAGTGACTCTTCCGGCAGAGTTGGGGCTCCTGAGCACTCTCTCCAATGGGTAAGCTGAGATGACCCTCGTGGGGTGGCCCTGGAAGTAGTGTCGCGCTCTTACGTCCCGCATGGGGTACCGCACTCTAACGTCCCGCAACACCATGCTGACGAAGTATACCGGGTGCTCGACGAGGGTAGGCGTGCTGATGAGGTTTGCGTCTTCTGGAAGCTGGGGTGCCTCCTGAGGAGGTAGACCCCCCGACGCTTGGTCGCTTGCCGAAGTCTTCGCGAGTTTGGGGGCGTCGTCCTGCCGAGCCTGATCCTCTGCCGCTGCTGCTGTGGCCCTGGTGGCGCCCTTCTGGTCTTGCGTCGTCTCTACTGGAGGCGTCGCACAACGCGATGCGCCCTTGGCTTGGTGTTCTTCCCGAAGCGCCACTAGAGCCGCGCTGGCTGAGTACGGGGTGGCGGCAAGATAGAGCACTAGGGGCTCGCAAGGTCATGGCGCCACCATCACTGGGAGGACTGGTCAGGTATCTCTTGAGGTCTTGAAAAGCTTGGCCGGCCTCCGGGGTCCACTCGAACGGGCCCTTCTTTTTCATCAGCTTGAAGAACGGTAGGGCGCGCTCTCCCAGCTTAGAGATGAAGCGCCCCAACGCAGTCACCCGACCAGCCAACTTCTGCATTTCCTTGAGGGTATGTGGTGGACTCATGTCTTTAATGGCTTTGACCTTCTATGGGTTAGCCTCGACCCCCCTGTGGGACACCAAGAAACCCAGCAGCCTGCCGGAAGGGACGCCAAACACGCATTTCTCCGAATTGAGCCGCAAGTCCACCTGGAGGAGGCTTTCAAAGGTCTCCTCTAGGTGTTGCATCAAGGTCCCCGCCTCCTGATACTTCACCACGATGTGGTCGACGTAGGCTTCAACGTTTCTCCCAAGCTGCTTCCCTAAGGCGATATGCATGAGTCGCTGGAAGGTTGCGCCCGCGTTGCGCAGCCCGAACGGCATGCAGGTAGCATTACACCCCACACGGGGTCAGGAAGGCTGTCTTCTCCACATCTTCTACCGCCATCTTGATCTGGTGATATCCTGAGAACGCATCCAGGAAGCATAGCAAGTCGCACTCGACAGTGGAGTCGACGATCTGGTCGATGCATGGAAGTGGGAACGGATCTTGGGGGCAGGACTTGTTGAGGTGGTGAAGTCAACGCACATCCACTCCTTCCCACCTTTCTTGGGGACGACAACGGGGTTCGCCAGCCAATCGGGGTACCGAACCTCGCGTATGACACCCGCAGCCTCCAACTTGCGGGTTTCTTGGACGATGAAACTTGCTTCTCGGTGGACTGCCGCCTTGCCTTCTGCTTCATAGGGCGTACGTTGGGGCACACCTTTAGGTGGTGCTCTATTACCTCTCTTGGGACCCCTACCAGCTGATCGGGCTCCCAGGTGAACACTCCCTTGTTTGCACGCAAAAACTTCACTACCGCCTCCTCCTGAGCAGGCTCGAGGTTGGCGCCTATAGTAAAGGTTGCCCCTGAGGACCAGTCCTCCTCGACCAACACTTGCTTGGTTTCTGCCTTGTCCTGAGTGAAGAACTGCTTCTTCTTGGTTGGTGCGGCTCCCTTGGCCTTGGAGGTATCCGCGTCGGTGGGTCGTGCTGTCGCAGCGGCCTTGAGGGCAAGCTTGAGCACCGCCAGGGCCTCCTTGGCGTCCCGTTTGATGGTGAGGACACCCTGGCTCCCTGGCATCTTCATGAGATTGTAAGCAGGATGGGTTGCTGCCATGAACTGGGCTAGAGCTGGGTACCCAAGGATGGCGTTGTATGGGAGGCCAATGCGGGCGATGTCAAAGTCGATGAGCTCGGTGTCGTAGTTGTCGCGCGTGTCGAAGGTCACGGGGAGGCGGATCTGCCCCAGGGAGCGGGCGGGGCCTCCGCCAACTCCCGAGAAGGGCTTGCTAGGGTGGAGCTGCTCGAACGGTACGTGAAGGAGGCTGAAGGCCTCGACGGAGAGCATATTGAGGCCGACGCCGCCGTCGACGAGCATCTTGGTGATGGATACGTGGCAGATGGTGGGTGCGCACAGCATCGGGAGCGCACCCGAGCCGATGGTGGAGGCGGGATGATCCTCCGAGTCGAAGGTGAGGTTGGCCTCAGGCGCGGCCTTGCCGGGCGGAGCCCTCGGGCGCTTGGAAGCGACGTCGATCTGGCGGAAGTACGTGTTGACGTGCCGATCTGAGGGTGGTTCTTGCGAACCGCCAAGAAGAGCTGCAACGATGGGGGCCGCCGGTTCCCCGAAGCGAGTGATGAAGAGGTTGCGCAGCTCCTCCTAGGTGGCGACAGAAGACTCCAGCAAGTGGAGGAGCCAGGCGCATGACGCGCCTACAAGGGCCATTGGGAACCAGTTGGCCATGATCTTTTCATCGCCCCCGGCTTCCAGGACGGCCTCCTCTTATGCTAGCAGGAAAGCCGACGGGTCCGCCAGGCCGTCGTAGCGCGGCGGCATCTCCGGCTTGAACTTGGGTGGCCACTGCACCTGTCGCAAGGCGGGGGCAAGGGCTCGGAGCCCCCGAGCGCCGCCGTGGGCACCGGTAGATCCAGCTGGAGGGGCGCCCACCATGGGGAGCGGGCGTGGAGATGGTGGAGCACAAGTCGATGAAAGGAAGACTCCAGCGCACCCCTACCTGGTGTGCCAAATGTCGGATCACGTGTTCCGGCAAAACCCTTAAGGTTCAAACACTAGGGTGCGCACGAAGATCTCCCCCCTATCGATCCACGTCCTAACTTAGCTAAGATCTCACGAACTAACTAGACGAACTCGCGACACAAAGGACACAAGATTTATACTAGTTCGGGCCACCGTTGTGGTGTAATACCCTACTCCAGTGTGGTGGTGGATTGCCTATTGGGCTGAGGATGAACAGTACAAGGGGAAGACCGGCCTCCTAAGGTTGAGGTGTTCTTGTGCTTGGTGGGTGTGCCGCCAAGGATGTGGAGGCTCCAATCCCCGATCTCCCTCCCTAGCTACGGTGGTGGCTAGTTCTATTTATAGTGGCCTTGGTCCTCTCCCCAAATTTGAAAGGGGGCAGCTAGTATAAGCTATCCTGACAAAAGCAGTCTTCGCCTACCATAGGCTCTGGTGGTGACGCCGTCTTGGGCTCCACGGTGACCTCCGTCTTGCCATCCTTCTGGTCTTGGTCTCATTGCACCAGTATGGAAACCTTTGCTTGATGCCTCGTTACTCCACGCCCGCACTTGCCCCCTTAGCACCAAAGAGGAAACAAGGACGCTGCGCATGCTGGTGCCCGCCTCGCGCCCGCCTGGTCTGGATCGTCATGGCTCACGTCACGAGAACCTCGCGAGGTTTGCCCGGCCTTGAACTCTCCGCCCCTCATGAGCCAGCCTGGTGAGGCCGCTCCTAAGGAGGTCTTGTGTCGTCTGCCTCGCGAGGCTTGGCCCCTCGCGAGGGTCTTGATTCCTTGTTGATGAAGGTGGGCCGTACAGGCCTGCCAGCAAAGCCACGTCGTGGGACGCAGGCAGGCAAGTCTAGGGACCCCCGTTCCCAGAACGCCGACAACTGAACCCAAGTGGGAGTTCAACAAAGACCTTGGCCGTTAATACGGTTCCTTTCCATATGATCAATAGTGGGGCCCAATAGGGTCGATCGGGAATTATCTTGGGTGTTTGACTTTTATACGTTTGATTCCATCCGTAGCCGGACTTTGTGTTCATCTTGAATGATTGTATAACTTGATGATATTGTGTGACATTGTGACGATTATAAGCCAAAGCTCGTACTCTATCTATTCAGTACATGAGATGAGCAAAGATACAAGCACTCTTGCGACCATACCAATATGCGCTTATACCCCAAGTCGTGCCTCGACACGTATGGAGTATAGTCGCATATTGGGCGTTACACTGGCGCCAAGGTCAATGAAGACGGAGGAGTGACGACAACAGATCCAGTTGTAGACACGACGTCCGTTAGCCTTTGCACAAAAAGAAAAAAGATCCACATGCAGTCATTAATGAAACGCTAGTGCAAAGCTAGTTTGCACTATTCGTTAATTAAACATTAAAAATCGTGCTACAAAAACTAGCATTTTTGGGTTAGTACTTTCATATATGCACACAGTAGAGAAAACCACTAGTGGACGATAAGGACCATACACGCTGAATTAAAAGAAAGGAAAGAGCACAAAGAAAAATAGGAAAGACTTCCCTGGATGAACGCTACCTGTGCTAGAGTATTCTCGGCCTCGATGACGTGATGGAGCAGGTCGGCTCGGTATATGTGAGCATGAAGAAGTGACGACGTGGTGATGCCTTCATAAGGTGCCTTGGCGAGCCGACGATGCAGTTTCATCCATCCTTACGGGACGATGACATGGACCTATGGAAGTAACGGCATGGCCCGACAAAGTCGATACCAATGCAAATAAAAGAGTGCAAGCTGTATTTTTTTTTGAAAAAAGAAGGTGCATAGTTAATTTATGGGAAGTGAATAATCCGGGAAATATAGCATGAGCACCGAGGTCGGCTCGATGGCGTGACAGTGTTGTGGCACAGCGATGTCGACACAGGTCAGCCGGCCTAGGTCACAGTGAGAGGCTGGCCAGACAGACAACTCGTACAAGCGTCGCTAAATATCTCTGCAAAAATAATGCAATGCAAAATAGCAAAACATATTATGTGTATAATAATAGTATGTGCTAAATGTATAACTAGAAGAAACAAAACTTGTTTGACAATGAAGACCATTGCAGACAAAAGCAAATAAGAGGAAAATGGTCTATACGAAACTAGTATCAACTAGTACCAAGAATACATTGGTCTTTACCTTTGCGTGGAGTAGTAGTACTTCAAATTACTAGAATCCACATACCAAATCTATGGTACCATGCTGCAAAACTAGTAGTCAATTAGGTTAGTAGTACTCTAAGCCTATGCACTTTTCAACAAAAAGTAGTACTAGTAATAATAATATATACTTTTATAACTAAAATACGCAAAGTAATTTATTATTAAGATGTGGCGTAGGTGCCGAGGTCGAATTAGTAGCATGGACACGACGAAACCGAATTCAAGTGACAGGCTATGTCACGCATGAAGCGTCCGCCGACTGACCGATAGATAAACCGGGCTGACGAAGAGATGGCCAGGCGGCGCCGCTTCCTCAAAGGCGAATAGCAATTTTGAAGCAAAGCTGCACTATCAAGCAAACCTCCAAACTGTAAAATGATTAGCACAATTAGATGAAGTATTGGTATACGTTTGAGAAGCAATCCACTAGTCATAAAACGTGAGCTGAGCAGTGCATAAAAGACAGACCCAACTATTGTAAACTATAGGTGGCCTGCGTAATTATATAATAGAGAAAGAGGGATGGAATCTCCCTATGCGGCTGCGGATCTGAACTCCTGTCGTCCGGCCCGCATGCGCTGCTTTGCACGGGTAGCACGCTTGCGATCTCCTCCGCTTCCCAGGTCCTTCATGGCCTATGGGGTAGCTCGGATCCGAGGTACCATCATACAATGGATATGGTCGCTGCCGCCAAAAAAATTCTGGCCCGATCTGGCTGTGAATGACGTAGCGCAGGGCAATAGCACGGATTTTGCAAAAGAGAAAACATACACGAAATAGATCTAACTGAAAAAATATCACCTGGTCATCCCGTCGATCCGTGACGATCACCCAACAGGCTCTCAATGAAAGCACCAATGTCGGTTCTATATCCGGCATATCTCGTAGTGGGGGTCCTAAGCTAGGCGTCTTGGAGCGATGGTAACATGGACACGGTATTTTACCCAGGCTCGGGCCCTCTTAATGGAGGTAAAACCCTACGTCCTGCTTTTGATTTTACTGATATGGGGTGTTGTACATAGTACATGTATCTACCACGAGATTGTTCTAATGAATATTAGATTATCTAGTGACTAGCCTAGCCTTGGTTTATATAACACACCGGAGGCCTAGGTTTAGAGGAGTCCTTGTCTTGGGCGCCAAGTCTTGTGGAATCCTCCTTGTATGCGGCGTGGGCTACCCGAAGTGGCCCATAAGTGAACCGCCATGGGGGTCCTCGGTCCGATCCAGCTGGTTGGGAGACGATGTGGTGAGTACCCCCTAGTCCAGGACACCATCAGCTGGCCAACCTAGTCCTCGTCTTTAAGAAAAAACAACACCTGGTGCATGTGCATAGACTACACCAGCCTGGACAAGGCCTGCCCGAAGGATCCTTTCGCTCTCCCACGGATAGATCAAGTGACCAACTCCACCGCCAGCTGCGAGCTCCTGTCCTTCCTGGATGCTTACTCCGGCTATCATCAAATCAAGATGGACCCGACCGACGCCCTGAAGACGTCCTTCATCACGCCCTTCGGGGTGTACTGCTACATGACCATGTCGTCCGACTTGAAGAATGCCAGCGCCACCTTCCAGCGCTGGATGCAGAAATGCTTGCTGACGCAACTCGTCCGCAACATCCATGTCTACATCGACGACATTATGGTCAAGATCAAGCAGGAACTCACGCTCCTTGATGACCTAAAGGAAAGTTTTACCAATCCGCGGCAATACTAGATCAAACTCAACCCGGAGAAGTGCATTTTTGACATACCAGACGGGAAGCTGCTCGGCTTCCTCGTCTAAGAGCGTGGCACTGAGGCACACCCGGAGAAGATCAAGGCCATCGAGCACATGCACAAGGCAACCCATCTGCGTGATGTCCAGAAGTTCACCAGCTGCTTGGCCTCGGTCAGCCGGTTTCTCAGCCGGCTGGGCAAGCGGGCCTTGCCCCTATATCAGTTGATGACGAAGACGTCGTCGTTCGACTGGAACAACCAGGCAGACGAAGTGTTCCAGGATCTCAAGCGCATGCTCCCCATCGCACCCATTCTGGTCGCGCCAGCTGACAAGGAGCCGATGTTGCTATACATCGTTGCCACCTCGTGGCCGGTCAGCACGGTGTTGGTGGTCGAGCGACCAGAGAAGGGCAAGATCGAGTTTGTCCAGCGTACGGTCTACTACCTGAGCGAGGTGCTTTCCCCCTCCAAGCAGAATTACCCACACTACTAGAAGATGTGTTATGGCGTGTACTTCACTGCCAAGAAGCTGAAGCAGTACTTTCAAGAACATGTCATCACCCTGGTCAGCATGGCCCCAATAGGAGAGATCATGGGCTACCTGGATGCCTCTGGCCAGGTTGCCAAATGGGCCATCGAGCTGGACAGCCACACCAACCTCTACGAGCCCCGCACTACGATTAGGTCCTAGGTGCTCGCCGACTTCCTGGTTAACTGGACGGAGACCCAGTACCTGCCGTCGCCGCCGGATTCAACGCATTGGCGCATGCACTTTGATGGCTCCAAGATGTGCTCCGGCATGGGGGCCGACATCATGTTGTCTTCCCTGAAGGGCGAATGGCTGCGGTACACGGTCCAGATCCACTTTGCCGCCTCCAACAACATCGCCGAGTACGAAGCCCTTGTGCATGTCCTCTGGCTTTCGTAGGAACTCGGTGTCCGGCGCGTCCTATGCTATGGCAAGTCGGATCTGGTGGTGTAGCAGTGTTCTGGCGAGTGGGACGCCCGGGATGCCAACATGGCCAGCTACCGCTTCTTGGTCTAGCCGCTCTCCAGCACCTTCGACGGTTGCGAGTTCTTCCATGCCCCACGCACGGAGAACGAAGCCTCCGACACACTTACCAAGATTGGCTCCTCTTGGCAAGCCATCCCATCCGGAGTCTCCCTCGAGCACTTGCGCAAGCCGTTTTTCAAGCCGTGTCCGGATTTCGGGTCCATCTTCATCTCGGATGACCCTGCAGCACCCCTCCCCAACCCGGCCCCGGAGGCTGCCGTCCTCAACCCAGTTCCGGGGCCTACTGATGCCGTCCTAGGGGCTGCTGATCCAGGCCCATGGGTCGCCGTCTCCAACCAGGCGACCATTGCCCTCGGCTCGGGGACTACTGAACCCGTCCTAGGGGCTATTGCGCTCAACCCGCCCACCACCGTCCCAGACCCAGCGGTTGCCGGCTCTGGCTCGGGGGCTGCTACCCCGGAACCGGTCTTGGTGACCATCTTCACCGTGGTGACGACTCCATCATGGGCCCAGCCAATCCTGGCCTTCCTAGGGAGTGAATTACTCCCCATGGATGAGACCGAAGCCAGGAAAGTGCAACGCCGGGCGTCCGCCTATAGAATCATCAACAACGAGCTCGTCAAGTGCAGCACAACAGGCGTGTTCCATCGCTGTGTTGAGCAAGACAAGGGCATAGAGATCCTCCTCGACATACATCAGGGCGAGTGCGGGCACCACACCGCCTACAAGTCCTTGGTGGACAAGGCTTTCCGCCATGGTTTCTACTGGCCCACGGCCCTCAAGACGATGAGTCGCTTGTCCTCAAGTGCGATGGTTGCCAACACTTCAGCAAGCGCAGCCACCAGCCGGTTTCAGCGCTCCAGACCATCCCGATCACTTGGCCTTTCACCGTTTGGGGGCTGGACATGGTGGGGCCTTTCAAGACCACTCGAGGTGGCATGACGCACCTGTTGGTGGCATTTGACAAGTTCACCAAGTGGCTCGAGGCACGACCGATCAAGAAGCTAGACGGGCCAACAGCTGTCCGGTTCGTCAAGGACATCGAGGTTTGCTACGGCGTCCCGTACAACATCATCATAGATAACGGCACCCGTCGCCCATCCTCAATCCAACGGCCGGGTCGAGCGGTCCAACGGCCTGATCTTGTCTGGCATCAAGCCACCCCTCGTTGAGCCCCTCAACCGCTCACCTGGCAGCTGGCTTGACGAGCTGCTGGCCGTCCTTCGGAGTCTCCGGACGATGCCAAACCGGTCGACCAGGTTCAGTATGTTCTTCCTTGTCTACGGAGCCGAAGTCGTCATCCCAACCGACATCGAGTTTGACTCGCCATGAGTCACAATGTACACAGAAGCAAAAGCCAAAGAAGCCCATGAAGACGGCGTCGACCTACTAGAAGAAGCACGCCTTCTGTCCCTCAGTCGATCGACCATCTACCAGCAAAGCCCGAGGCTCTACCACAACAAGAAAATCAAGCCCCTCGCATTCCGCGAGGGAGATCTCATCCTCCGGCTTGTCCAGTAGCAAGCCGGCCAGCACAAGTTGGCCTCCCCATGGGAGGGCCCTTTCATCGTCAGCAAAGCCGCGTGTGACTGCAACGCCTACTACCTCATCAACGCACGCAAGCCGAACAAGCGCAAGAAAGATACCGCCAGCAAAGAGACAAGCCAGCCATGGAATGCAGAGCTCCTCCGCCCATTTTACTATTAGTTGTATGCATGTATGTATCACTACTTTTTGAAGTTCAATGAAAGACAATGGGGCCCCCGAACGACACCCGGGGGCTACCTTTTCCTTTCAAATTATTGCGTCTCATGCACCCCTGTAATTTTTTTCTAAACCCCCATAGCTGGGTCGGCTCGTCCAACTCGGGGGCTGGCCGGCATGACCGCAACCCGCCGTCCCCCTTAGTGCATCCCGGCGTGCCCGAGTTGCCGAGGCTCTCCGCTTTTCCCTAAGCCACAGTCCTACTTCGGCTGTTGGCCGGCAAGAACTATGGGTCAGAGCGCCGTCACAACAAAAATTGCTGAGTTGGACTTGCCGGATCAGCCAACCCGGCCTCACCGCACTAAAGTTGCAGCACGACCGGGCGCGCGCCAGCCCAATGGGTGTTTCGCTCATGCTCAACGTTCGAGAAGCCCAAGTACTACATGCTCTTTCCAAGGCCAAACTCCTTGTCACAAACCGGAACTCGAGTGTCCGACTCGCAGGGGGAGGTCCAAAGAAGGAGCAAGCAAGGAAAAAGCTTAAGAACAAAGATCAAAATAACAAACACTTGCGAAAATAATGGCCCACGGCCGGAGTTCATTACAATCACCATACACCCCAGTGGGTGGGTGGACTCGTCATTTAACAAAATACAATAAAGGTGAAGCAGGACGGCTTCAGGAGGCTCCCGTGCCGGGCTGCGCGACCATCGACTCGTCCACGGTGACCTCGGGGTTCTCTGTGGCGCCGTTGTCATCCAACCCGGCATCATCGTCGGCACAAGGGCCCAACTCCTCAGAGCTACCTTCCGGGTGATCGAGCAGCAAGACGAAGCTGTCGGGCGGCACCACCCAGTCGTCTTCGGTCCGCTCCACCTAGAACTCGTCAAGCAATGCAAACGAGGCCAGGTAGGTGGCCCGTGTGGTGATCCGTCCCACCTTCTCCTGTAGTTGGGGCTCCGCGTCGGCTCGTTGGGCCGCCCGTTGGTCCTGGTCCAGACCTTGATACCAGGACATGATGAACCGTAGCGTCGGCACGAGCAGCGGAGACACGCCAAGCATGAAGCCATGCCAGTCCAACTTCCAGCCACCGCGCCAACCGCGTAAAACTGTTGGGCGCAACGGTGCCAGGCCAGAGGGTTGCCGCCATCCCCAACCCGGTCTCGGATAGCCTTGTCGTGTGCACATCCAGGGCCTTCGGGTGCTCCTTAGTGGCATGCATGATTTCGGAGAAGCTCCATGCAGCGTGCAGATCGACTTCGACGCCTGCGTCAGCTTGGGTCGAACGGTGAGCAACCACGGCCTTATCCGTCATATTTTTCATCTTCGGGAAGTACTCTGGCAGGCAAACAAAGAAAACGGCAAACAAAGAGCATGCACGACGTACCTTCGGCAAGGCAGAGCGCCACCTCCTTGGCGGCGAGCTGCACCGTGACCTGGCGGTGCATCTCCAGAAGCCGGTTATGGATACCTGCTCGGAGGCCGTCCAAGTGCTGCCGGAAAGCAAGAATCAACATAAACAACAGAGAGATTGTTTAAAGATTCAACCCAACTACTTCGTAGTTGCCCGAATCTCGGTGGCTACACCTAGTGGGTGCGCACTGAAAGAAAAGGAAGAAGAGACTCAGGATTACGGAGTGCTCGAGCTCCCGTGCCCGTTCTAGCTTGCCCAGGCTGAAGGCCTGGATCTGGTCTGCATGCCCGTGAAGTTGCTGGTGCACGGCATCCTTCTCCCGCTGGCTCCCCCATGGCTGGCGTCGACCCGGGGGCTCCGGCTGCCTTGGGGGGTCGACGCCGCCGTCCCCTCCTGTCGGCGGCGCCGCTCCACCAATGTGCATCAGGACCTCCACGTCGTCATCTGACCAATCTCACAAGAGATCAGGATGCAGAGACCTACCCTTGTGGCGCACGTAGCCGACTTAGGATCGTCCGGCTCTTGGTTCTCGGCAAAGGATTCCACCCCCTCCAAGGAGCCCTACTCGACGGCTAATACCCGTGTCGCATCATGAGTTTGCCGGATTGCGTTTAGCAGCACCTCCAGTGTCGCATCAGGGTGAAGGAGGAGCCGAGACATTGCAAAAAATGAAGACCAAGGACTCACCGCAGGAGTCGGGTGCTCGGCGTTGTTGGGCGCCTTGCCTAAGCGCCAATCCAGGGCCAACCCGGCCTTGGAGATGGCGTTCACCTGGTCAGCACCCTGCTCTGACGGCAGCCTCCTAGACGACATCCTGGTGGCATCCCTGCGGTCAACCATCTGGTTGATGATGTGTGCTCGATGTTGCAGCGACAGAACCCGACGCGTGATTAAGGTGGTGGTGAGATCTGTCCCCTTGAGCCCCTCCTGCGCCATCATCTCCCGGATCCGGTCACATAGATTATGCATCCCCAGCGGCGGGTTCTTGGGCATGTGGCCCCAGTTCTTGTTGGGAAGTAGTTTCTCATTGAAGAACGGGGACAAGTTGATGGCGTCGGCTCTCCCGTAGATATTGCACACGTAGAAGAAGGCATTCTGCCACTCCTTGTCAGAATCCTTCATGGGTATCTTGGGGAACACCCCGTGCGGCCGAATTGAAATGACGGCAGCCCTGCAGTCGGACATGGCCCCGGCCTCTGGCCCCTACTGCTTGAGGAAGAAGAGGCGGCTCAATAGCTGGCTCCACCCCCAAGTAACCCTCGCAAAGGGTGAGGAAGCCCGAGAGCTGTAGCACGATATTCGCTACCAGATGGTGCGACTGCAACCTGATGAAGGAGAGGAAGTAACGGAAGAAGGTTCTCACGGGGAGGTCGAGCCCCCGCTGGAAGTGTCTGTAGAAGACCACGCACTCGCCGTCCTGCGGCTGCAGATCCACCTCCTTCCCGAACACATGTGTGGTGACATCCTCCACCGGCGGCAGATGCCAGGTGTCGCGGAGACGCTGGATGTCTGCGTCGGTGACGATGGATCCCGCCCACAAGCCCTTTGGCGGCGCCATCTACTGTGCTCGGCAAAGATGCGAGGTGCGGAGGTGAGAAGGAGCTAGCATGGCCGGTGGGTGATTCGGGCAGCGCCTTGCTCTCCGGTGGGCGGCAAGCTCAAGAGTGGAGCACAAAGAAGAAGGACGAGGCGAGGGGTGCGTGTGTGAGCATTTTCGCCGCCCCCTCCCTCCGATTTTATAACCATGGCCGAACGTGGGGAAGTGGGATCGGTTGCGCCTGCTATTTCACTTCCCCACATTGTGTGGGCACGATTCCCCCATGAATTAACTACATCGAGAAGTGGAACCGCCCACGGCGGACACAATAAATTCCCGCGCGAGGGCTGAGGGCGCGGTGTGGCGGGCCCCAGCCCACTGTTATGTCCCGTCGGGCTGTAACACCCCGAGACCGATGCGCCACGTGTATTCCAGTTATTCGCTGTTGTTGCCTTGTATTTCTCTTGCTGTTGCATCTTGCCATGTCATCACGTGCATTGCATCATCATGTTTTCAAAACTTGCATCCATCCGGGTCCCCAGTTCTCCCCGTTGTCCGTTATGAGCCCATACACACTTGCACGCGCCCGCGGCATGTCCCAAAAAGTATTTTATAAGTGGCCAAAAAAAGTTCTCGGAATGGGTTGAAAGTTGGCATGCGGTGTTGTTTTAGTGTAGATAGGCCACCTGCCAAGTTTCATCGCATTCGGAGTCCGTTTGACGCCCCAACGGATAATTATAGAGACTATATAGTCGGTCAAATCGTCGGACGTTTTCGGTCTCCGAAAACTGTTGCCGGGTTATCCCTCTTTTTCCTTCCTAGACCGTCTATACAGTCCGCTATCAACCGCGAGGCCCCGAAACCCCTCCTTACACAGTGCATTGACCCCCTCGCGTGCGCGTCCGAAAGCTGCCCCGAACTCGACCTGGGCAGTTATCACCCTTGGACTCAGATCATCCCCAAACATCTACAATGTCACCGTTTTCTTATTTGGACTTCCTAGTCTATTTTTCTCGACCGCTCGATTTTAATTGGAGGGACAGATTAGCCCCTAAACTCTCCCTCTTTCCTTATATATTACTCCCTAGTCTAAGTCTGGACAAAACCCTAACTTCTAGGGGCTTGTCCCATTTCCCCGCCGCCACCTTCCAAATCGTGATCGGGATCCTCCCAGATCCAATCGAGCCAACCCAAAGTCGCCCCACTGAAATCCCGCAGCCTCGCTCCCAGCCTCCCGCAAGCAGAGCCCCGCTTCTCCCGTGCGCCTCCTCTGCTCGCACCTTGTCGGAGTTACGAGCACCGCCTCAGCAAGCCAACAACAACTCCAGGCCGGCGAACCTTAACGGCGAGCACCAGCAGGAACGGCCCCTCGTTTTCTTTTCTCTCCCTTCCCCTGGTTCTTCTCTTCTCTGAGCATGATGTCTCCCTCTTCTCTGTTTCACAGGAACGCCATGGCCTTGGAGCTTCACCACTGTCCCGTCTCCTGGATCCATTGCGCCTCGGGTCGTCCCAGGCCTTCCTCTCCCGGATAAGCCCAGCTCCGCCTCCTCCCTCGCTCCAGCTCCGTCGCTGCCCGCGTCTTCGCCAAGACCTGTCGCCGCCGCACCTACATTGCCTGAAGTTGCCATGCCCAAATCCTATGCCTCCTCTGCATGAGCACGGGAGCGCGCCCGCTTCCTCCGGCCACCAGAGCCTCTGACCAGCCTCGCCGCGTGGACCTCCTCCCCCACCTAGCAGATCCGGCCTCACCTGCCGGTCACCGCGCTGTTTGTCTTCGTCTAGCGCTGCCCCGCCGTGGCGTCCTCTGTACCAAGCAGGACAGCAATGCCGAGCACGCGATCTCGCCTGCCTGGGCCACTTAGCACCGGCCCAGCTGCCAGGCCCAGCGGCGCCCGGCCTGCCTCTGCTTCCCCGACCTGGGCCATGGCCCATGGTGAGCTTCCCCCCCCCAGCGTCTGCCACTGTCTTGGCCCATAGCCAGTTGCGGCATGCATAATGTTTTTCCCTTTCATGCAATTTATCTATTTATCTAGAGGTTTACCGTTTTGCAGAAAAGTCCCTAAACTCCATGCATATTAAAACTCAACAACCGTGCATCATATGTAAAAACATTATATATGTAAAATGCCTAGAAATTTTGTCTAGTTTCATTATATGCCACTTTCATCTATTTTTAAAATGTTTAAAATGTTTTTTTTAAATTTGCTTAAATAACTTGTTAAAATGCTTTAATTCATAACTAAATAACCATTGCTCTAAACTTAACAAACTTTATATGTATTTGGGGTAGAAAAATGCCTAGTTTAACATGGTGCATTCATCTTGCATGTTTAAAATCTCTTAAATATTGTTTAGGGCAGAACAGTACCAAATCCATATTCCGCACATGAGGATTTACCAGAATTGTTGTTTGTTTTTCTGGCCTCATTTAAACTTGTCTAGATATGTAGTTTTTCACATGCTTCACCTCTTGCCATGTTTAAGAACATTTAATAGTGATGGGTACCTAAACGAGAGAGAACTAAATAAGTTACTGGTGTTTCGTCAATATGCAACGGAGTTGCATATTGAGCTCCACTTAATTTGTAGGATTGCTTGTGCACTTTGCCATGCCATGCTTCTTTAAACCGTAGATGCATCATACTTGGTTGTTCATCATGCCATGTTTATGTGATGGTTGTTTACCATGTTGTTTTCTTCTTTCTGGGTTGCTTCTCTCATTAGCTCCGGTTTCGTTCCGGAGTTGTGAGGATTCGTTTGACTACGTCCGTTTGTCTTCTTCATGGACTCGTTCTTCTTCCTTGCGGGATCTCAGGCAAGATGACCATGCCCTCGAAATCACTTCTATCTTTGCTTGCTAGTTGCTCGCTCTTTTGCTATGCGGCGATACCTACCACTTGCTATATCATGCCTCCCATATTGCCATGTCAAGCCCCTAACCCACCTTCCTAGCAAACCGTTGTTTGTCTATGTTACCGCTTTGCTCAGCCCCTCTTATAGCGTTGCTAGTTGCAGGTGAAGATGAAGTTTGTCCATGTTTGGAACATGGATATGTTGGGATATCATTATTATATCTTACTTACTTCAATGCATCTATATACTTGGTAAAGGGTGGAAGGCTCCGCCTTATGCCTGGTGTTTTGTTCCACTCTTGCCGCCCTAGTTTCTGTCATACCGGTGTTATATTCCTTGATTTTGCGTTCCTTACACGGTTGGGTGTTATGGGGACCCCTTGACAGTTCACTTTGAATAAAACTCCTCCAGCTAGGCCCAACCTCAGTTTTACCATTTTCCTCACCACCACCCACTTTTCCCTTGGGAGTCACGCTCCTGAGGGTCATCTTTATTTTAACCCCCCCGGGCCAGTGCTTGTCTAAGTGTTGGTCCGAACCGGGAAACCTGCGGGGCCACCTCGGGGCAACTTGAGGGCTGGTTTTACTCGTAGCTTGACCTATCTGGTGTGTCCTGAGAACGAGATATGTGCGGCTCCTATCGGGATGTCGACACATTGGGCGGCTTTGTTGGTATTATTTTACCATTGTCGAGATGTCTTGTAATCGGGATTCCGAGACTGATCGGGTCTTCCCGGGAGAAGGAATATTGGAGTCGTCCCAGTCGCCGGCCCGTTCACGTGCCATGAGGGTGCATACGGATCGGAGGCGCGCTGCGGCGGCGAGTGGAGCGAGGAAGATGCGGAGCGAGGGGGCCTAGGGATGGCGGTCCGCAGCAGCGCTTCGGCAGGAAGAAGGGATGTGATGGCAGCAAAGAGAAGAGGAAGAAGAAAGGCAGCAACGGGAGAGGAGGGCGCGCGTGCATTCTGCCGCCCCTCCTCCCCTTCTTATAGCCCACTAGCGGAGGAGCCGAGGGGGAACGACGTGGGGGTCGTGGAATAAATTGCGCCCACTCCACCCACGACCCCGCGTTTACCGCATGGTAAATGCGCGCATTGACTACGTGTAAGTGCAACCACCCGCCTCGGCCGCAGCGAATCTGCGTCGGTGCCGAGGCCTTGTAGTGGCGGGCCCCGGCCTACGGCGACGTCCCGTCACGCGCGTGGGCTGGCAGGCCGGCCTGGCCTGCTAGTGCTACATGGCGGGCAAGCAACGGGCGGCTGGCCTACCACTCGGCAGGTGTGCCACTCGGCCCCCACCATGACGTTTCAAATTCACCAGGAGGCCAGCCTGGTCATGGCCGGCTCCTAGCTGTCGGCGCCTCTAGAAGACGGACGAAACAAGTTGACCAGATGACTTAGAGTAGGAAGATGTTGGGGCTCCTTGCCTTTTCAGCCACGGCACCCCACCAGCTTCGGGGACTACTGTCGAAGTAAATGACCACAGGTAGCCTCATCAGCCCTCCTGGCATTTCAAGACTTCTGGGCCGACTGCGCCCCTCACCCCTCCCGGTCGAACGACTGCTTCCTTGAGCCGGTTGGTCCAAGCAGCCGGCTGCTAGAAGGTGGTAGGATACCAGAAGACGGCTATGAGGCGGCCGGCTTCCAGTAGGCAGCCCCTCGTGCCCTCAAAGTTTGCACCTACATAGCTATGATGGGACAGGGCGTGGCTAAAGTGCGCCCTGCCACCCCCGAATCCTGGGCTGAGCGTGGCTACAGTACGGGCGTACCTGGTGGACAACCCCACCCGACGAGGTACTCTAGCCACGCCGCCCGTTACATCACCTACCACCTAGGGAGCTATGCTCCATGATGGCCTATTGGTACAGCCCGCAGGCGGCGGGCCCTACCTGTCAGAGAGCCCCAGAAGGCGGCAGATCTCCAGAAGGCGGCGACGGGGGCAGGCCGCCTCCCACCAGGCGGTTCCCTCCCCCCTCAAAGTCTGTGTGCCATTAACCAGAGGCAACAGGGAGTGGCTACAGTGAATGTCCACCAGGTGGCGGTACTGTAGCCATGCTTCCCCCAACAAAGCATCCATCATCAGTAGCAAGGCTATAGTGCAAAGTGATCAACGAGACCCGCAAGCGGTGGGCGCGGCCTGTCGTCCGAGTACACAACAGCCGGCGGGACCCACCAAGCGGTGGGCCCCAGTAGCCGGCAAAGAAGCCGGCATTTGGAGAGACTGACGGCCGGGTCCTACACCCGGCCGGATTACCATTGTACCCCTGGGGGTAGGCCTATATAAACCCCCCATGCCACCCATGCAAAGGGTTCAGAACCTCAAGACACACACACACATAGAGAAAGAAAGGGGAAGTAGCGCTAGCCTTGTTCTTCCTCCTCCTCATGCTAAACAGCTCAAGGAGCAATCTTGTAGCTACCATTGTCGAGATAGTGATCATGCGGAGAGCCCACAGAGCAGGACTAGGGGTATTATCTCCTAGGAGAGCCCCGAACCTGGCTAAGATCCGCAGGCATATGCGATCTTGCTCACACCCACTTCTACAGCCCGGCAACGTACTCTTGTCCCTGTCCATGATTAGCCATACTGTCGGGGCTGCTGATCCACGGGCACCTATGGGACCGGGGTCCCTTTTGGTTCGGCGGGGGGCGGAGGTCGCGCAAAGAGCAGATCGAGGCGAAGCACACGGGCGATTTACCCAGGTTCGGGCCGCACGGATGCATAAAACCCTACTCCTGCTTTGTGGATTGTATTGCTTTCTAGCTCGGGAGCGAGATCGAGCGTGAGTGTGTGGAATTGCTGAACCCCGAGCGAGAGTGTTCGAAGTGTCTAACCCCCCTCTCAGTTGCCCCGGGCCTCCTTTTATATGCTCAAGGGGTTACCGACATAGGGCAACGGAGGGCAAAAGTGGAAGAGTGGTGGTAGGCACAGCTAGGTGCTGTAGTAGGCACAGCTAGCTGCGACAGTGTTATCATACCTAACCCTGACAGCAGGGGACAAGAGCATTAAATGCCCGTCTGTGTCGCCTAAACAGTGCCGAAAGGGGCTTGCTAGAGAAGCCACCGTTAGCCACGGTGGTTGTCTTGCCAGCGCCTGCTTGCCACCTCGCACCTCAGCTGCGCAGCCTTCCGCCACGTGTGCTTGGGAGGGCCCCAGAGCGACGCGTGGGTGGACGTGCTGGAGCGCGGGCACGAAGTGGGGGCTTCCCGCGGCAAGCTCTTTGCCGCGGTCGTCGTCTTGTCGTGTAGGTCCGGGAGCTTGTCGCTCACCGAGCCTCGCCGGGGCGCGTGGGGTGCCGCGGCAAGTTTCCTTGGTACGCCTTGGTTGGCCTTCCCGGCAAGCGCCTCCTGCCGGGGCCTTGGGACGCTTCTGATAGCCTTCCCGGCAAGCTCCTCTTGCCGGGGTCTTGTCTTGAGTACTTTGTTCTTGAATGGTCTTCAAGGGGACCACAGAGGATCTTGGCGGTCGCCCGGCAAGCCTTGCCGTGGGATGCTGCGACTGCCCGTGCACAAGTTCGGGGTACTAAGGGTACCCCTACTTTAGTACACCGACAGGAGCCCCCGGGCCTGGGCCAGACACGGTGCCGAGCGCTGTTGGGCCAGGCCCAAAACAGTGCACGGGCACGCGCGGCCTGGGTCACGCCGTATATCTCTCCGTTTCCCCTGCGCACGCCTCGAACGGCATGCATCAAACGCGGAGCCGTGGGTGATGCGGGCGGCGTGTGCGGGGTTAAGCCCCGCGAGCATGCGTCAGGCCATGATGAAGGGGACGGCCCACGCCCTCCTCTCTAAACGGAGGTAGGCGTGGGGGCGTGGTGCATTTACTGGACGGGGCTGGTGTGCGGTTTCCGAGGCGCCCACTCCCCGAGATCATGGGGTAGGGCGAGGCTGCCTCATCCGTCGCCTCGGTTCTGCACCTTCGCCACGCGGCTCCCATGCGCTTGGGGTCGCGGACGGTGGAGGTGGGAATCTGGGCCGTTGCGAGCAGAGGTAGCGGGTCGGCCCGCCTCCCTGCTCTTCCCGTGCCTTGATTCGCTGAGCGGGGCGGCTGGGCTCCCACTTTGCTCCTTTATAAGGAGCAGGAAGGGAGCACCGAAGCCCGCACCTTCTCATCTCCTCCTTTCTTCAGCTTCGGCTCCCTTTTCTCTCATTCGCCATGGAGAAAGGGAACCCTGGGCCTTCATCGGTGGCGGCGAGGGTCGCCGCCAGACAGCGCACCCTTCCCTCTTCCACGCTCGTGGTGGCAGAGCCAGCCATAAGGGGAAGAGGGAGGGGGCGAGGTCGTGGACGAGGTCGAGGACGAGGTCGAGGCGCTCGGGGAGGAGGCGTACGGGGCGGCGCGCCCGCTTCGCCTCCGCCGGCGACTCCTCCCCCCGCGGCGGTCCATATAGGGGACAACCCTTGCGAGTTCTTCGTCAAGCTGCGCCGGGTGCCTCATCGCCCCCTCCGGCTTCCAGCTCCGTTCGCGAGCGCGATGGAGTTGGACCCGCCCGAGACGCTGAGACTGCACATGAGGGGCTGTGGGATCAGCGGCACGCGAGTCCGCGTTGTGTTCCCAGCCCCTGGTGTGATGTATCTTGACCGAGGGTGGAAGACGTTCGCCCGCATCCACAGCCTGATGGAGGGGTTCACCCTCCATTTTAAGCTGGTGGAGGGCGATCTCCTCTCCGTCAAGGTCTTCGGGTGCTTCGGCACCCGGGCGAAGTGCTGCGTGGACAGCTCCTCCGATAGCGAAGGCTCCTCCTCGAGCGAGAGTGACGAGGAGGAGAGCGGCAGTGATGGTGAGGGTGGTGGGCGGCAGGATGGCGGCTCCGACTAGGTGTCGGGCGCCGTCTCGTGCGGCACCGGCGACCCCATCATCCGCGCCGCCGGCTTCTTGAACTCCCCGGGGGCGTCTCCTTGGGCGGCTGGCGTAGGGAGGCCGCGGAAGGGGAAGAGGGCTGGCGACAAGGCCGTCAGGTCGGAGTACGAGGGCGTGGTGCCCTCGACAGCGTGCTGACGTCCTGCCGCCCCTCCTTCGCACCCTTCTCCCGGCGTCACCATCACCGTCCGGTCCCCGGGATGTTCTCTTGGTGTCTTCTGGCACCTGTAGCTCGCCTTGGCGCCCCTTTCCCCTTTTCGTCTCCTTGACCTACCTCCTGAAGAGAGGGACAGGAAAGGGATTACGGGCACCTTATCTTTTTAATTGTAAGCCTTCGGGCCTTAGCTGTATCTAAAACTTGTAATCCTCTCTTTCATGTTTTTCATCCTCTATGGACTGTACCTGTATGGGATGTTTTTTAATGAAAAGGGGATGCTTGCCGGGGTATTTGTCTCGCGGGTTGAACCCACGCCAAAGAGCAAATCCTTGGTGTCTCTCGGACAGACATTCCATTTCCCGGCAACAGGCCCTGCCGCCTTCCCACGTCGCTCGACCTTTCTCACGCCTTTGACGGAGACGGGAACGAGGTGGGTGCGGCCCTCCCGTTTCATCCCTTTGCTGCCGCGACTACGCCCGAACTTGGCCCCGGGAACGCGCTCCAGGGCCTAGAGTTGAGGGAGCACGGCAGTTTTCGGGAAGAAGCGCGGTTTCGCATTCCCCAGTCCATTAGAGGATACATGAAGAGGGACGAAAGACTTATCTGGTATCGCAGCCCCCGGCAATTCTGGCTTGCCGGGGATGAAACTCGGCACCTGCAGCCCCCAGCGACACTGGCTCGCCGGGGCCTAGGTGCTGGCGCGCCCTTCTTCTCCTTTTCGTCCTTCAAGCAGTCTGGCCAGGATATGTGAGCCCTGTGAACGAAAGAAGAGCAGAAGGACAGACACTCGACCTCTAAGTTAGGGGTTAGCCGCTGTTAGGGACTATCAACCCTAACCAAGGACGAGACTCAACCTAGCATGCATGCTATAACCCCGGGGTATGCCAGCGCTTCAATCTCTGGTGCTCAGGGTCTGCGCCTGGCTCTGTACAAAGGATTACATGCAACAGCGGCAAGACTTGTACAGAAAGGTGGTTGCCGGGCAGGGCCCGACAACCGCGCCTTACGGGTAAAACTTACGAAGATGCTCGATGTTCCAGGAGTTGCTCACCAGAATGCCATCTTCGGTCTCAAGGCGGACAGCGCCAGGCCTAGTGACTCGTTTCACCCGGTAAGGGCCTTCCCACTTCGGCATCAACTTGTTGTGATTCTTGGCCGACTGAACGTGCCGAAGAACAAGGTCGCCTTCCTCGAGACTTCTGGCAGTAACTTTGCGGCTATGGTAGCGACGCAAAGCTTGCTGGTAGCGAGCAGCTCGCACAGCAGCCTGAAGACGGTCTTCCTCAAGGAGCAGTGCGTCCACTTGTCGCAGCAGCTCTTGCTCAAGCTCATCATAAGCGAGCACTCGAGGTGACCCGTATACGAGTTCCGTGGGGGTAACTGCCTCTGCTCCATAGACTAGAGCAAAGGGTGTCTGTCCGGTGGCTCAATTCGGCGTCGTTCTGATCGACCAAAGAACCACTGGTAGCTCCTCGATCCAGTTTCTTCCGCACTTGTGCAGCTTGTCGAAAGTTCTGGTCTTGAGCCCGCGCAGCACCTCGGCATTCGCCCTCTCTGATTGACCGTTCCTTCTCGGGTGAGCAACAGAAGCGAAGCAGACTTTGGCGCCAAGATCTTGGACGTACTGCATGAAGGCGTGGCTCGTAAATTGTGTACCGTTGTCGGTGATTATCCGGTTAGGGATCCCGAAGCGGCAAACAATCGACCTGAAGAACTTGACTGCTGACTGTGCGGTCACCTTCCTCACTGGTTCCACTTCCGGCCACTTTGTGAACTTGTCGATTGCAACGTACAAGTACTCAAAGCCCCCGACAGCTCGGGGAAAGGGGCCGAGGATGTCGAGCCCCCAGACCGAAAATGGCCAGGATAAAGGGATCGTCTGGAGAGCTTGAGCTGGCTGGTGTATCTGCTTGGAATGGAACTGGCACGCTTCACACTTGGTTACTTGTGCAGTTGCATCCTGGAGGGCTGTTGGCCAGAAGAACCCTTGCCGGAAGGCTTTGCCGACAAGTGCTCTTGCACCAATGTGGTGACCACATATGCCTCCATGTATCTCTGCCAACAGCTTTTGTCCATCTTCCCGGGGAATACACCTCAATTTCACACCATTGAGTCTTCTTCTGTACAGTGCCTTGTCGATGAACTGGTACATAATTGACTGCCGGGCTACTCTTTCGGCTTCTTCTTGCTCTTCGGGAAGCTCTCCTGTCTGAAGGAAGTGGACAGTCTGCTGCGCCCATGCTGGAGCTTGTGGCTCGACAACAAGACTAAAGGCAAATCTGCCGCTGCGGGAACATCCGCTTCTACGGCAAGAAACTGCAGTTCTGCCGGAGCTTGACGTTCCCCGACAAGCTTGCTGGAGCAAAATTTGTCGAGAGCTTCTGCCTCAACGGAACAAACCCTGGGGCTTGCCGGAGCATCTTGCTCCTCAGCGTTCTTGGCGTTGATCTTGGGGACTGCTGCGGGAACATCCGCTTCTACGGCGAGAAGTTACGTCTCTGCCGGAGCTTGACGTTCCCCGACAAGTTTGCCGGAGCTAAACCCGTCGGGAGCCTCTGCTTCAACGGAACAAGCCCTAGGGCTTGCCGGAGCATCTGGCTCCTCAGCATTCTTGGGGTTGATCTTGGGGACCTTCTTGGCGGCGGCTTCGGGAAGCTCTGCCGGCAAATAGTCACCAGGAATCAACTTCCTCTTCTTGCTCTGTCCAGTTGATGGTGTTACGGACGGTTGAGTCAGCTTGAGCACAAAGGTCCCTGGTTCCACAGGTAGCTTAAGTGCGGCGCACTTTGACAGGCCATCCGCAATGGCGTTTTGAGCTCTTGGAACGTGCTCCATTTGCAGGCCGTCAAAGCGCTCTTCTAGCTTTCTCACTTCGTCAACGTAAGCTTCCATCAACGGACTCTGATAATTCTTGTTTACTTGGTGGACGACAAGCTGTGAGTCACCCCTGACAATGAGCTTCTTGATCCCAAGGTCTGCTGCGATCCGGAGACCGGCAAGCAAGCCTTCATACTATGCAGTATTATTTGTTGCTTGCTCCTTGGGAAAGTGCATCTGGACTATGTACTTGAGGTGCTCACCGGTGGGTGCGACAAGCAGCACACCAGCGCCGGCGCCTTGTAGCGAAAAGGCACCATCAAAGTACATCAGCCACTCTTTGCTTGCTTCTTTGTCGAGGAGGCTCGTTTCTGGAATTTCTTCATCTGGTGTTGGCGTCCACTCTGCTATGAACTCTGCCAATGCTCTGCTTTGGATAGTTGAAGTGCTTTCAAACTTGAGGCCAAAGCTTGACAGTTCCAGTGCCCACTCAGCAATCCTGCCTGTCGCTTCAGGATTATGCAGTATCCTCTTCAGCGGAAAGCGAGTGACAACTGTGATCTCATGTGCTTGGAAGTAATGGCGCATCTTTCTCGAGGCCATGAGAAGGCCGAAAAGCAGTTTCTGCACACCAGAGTACCTTGACCTAGCCCCCTGCAGGAGGGAACTGACAAAGAAAACTGGGCGCTGCACCATTTTCTTCCGTATCTCCTCGTGTATCAGCGTAGGTTCATCTTTATCGGGACCAGAGCTTGCCGGGGAAGCCTCCTGCTTGTCGCTGGATGCGCTTGTCGCGGTTGCTGGCTCATCATCCGCCTCCCTCTCTGCCACTAACGCAGCACTAACCACCTGAATTGTTGCCGCTATGTACAACAACAACTTCTCTTGTGGTTTAGGCGCGACAAGTATTAGAGGGGAGGACAGGTATCTCTTCAGGTCTTGCAGCGCAGCCTCCGCTTCCGGAGTCCATTTCATTGGACCTGCCTTTTTCAATGATTTGAAAAACGGCAGGGCGCGCTCAGCAGACCGAGAGATGAACCTGCTGAGAGCAGCAACGCAACCGGCAAGTTTCTGTACATCCTTGACGCGCTTTGGTGCTTCAATCTGCTCAATGGCCTTGATCTTGTCGGGATTGGCTTCAATCCCACGCTAAGACACGAAGAACCCGAGAAGCTTGCCGGAGGGGACCCCAAACGCACACTTCTCTGGGTTGAGCTTGAGGCTGACCTTGCGCAGATTTGCAAAGGTCTCGTCTAAGTCTTGGATCAGGGTCGCTCTGTCCTTGCTCTTGACCACTATATCATCCATGTAGGCTTCCACATTTCTGTGTATTTGTGGCTCAAGAGCAATATGGACTACTCTTGCGAATGTCGAACCAGCATTTTTTAATCCGAAAGGCATCCGTACGAAACAGTACGTGCCACATGGAGTAATAAATGCGGTCTTCTCTTCATCCTCCTCTGCCATGAAGATCTGATGATATCCAGAGTAGGCATCAAGAAATGAAAGCAAATCACATCCAGCTGTGGAGTCAACAATCTGGTCAATGCGCGGCAAAGGAAATGGGTCTTTGGGACAAGCTTTGTTAACATCGGTAAAATCGATGCAAAGCCTCCATTTCCCGTTTGCCTTGCGCACGACTACAGGATTGGCCAACCACGTAGGATGGAGCACTCCTCTAACGAGGCCTGCTGCTTCCAATTTCTTGATTTCCTCCGCAATGAATTCTTGGCGCTCCACCGCCTGCTTCCGAACTTTCTGCTTGACGGGCCGCGCATGAGGGCAGACGGCAAGGTGGTGCTCAATCACTTTCCTGGGAACACCGGGGATGTCAGACGGTTGCCATGCAAACACGTCGACATTCGCCCGCAGGAAAGCAACGAGCGCGCTTTCCTATTTATGATCAAGCGTGGCACTGATGGTGAAGGTACCACCAGTGCCGTCTTCCTTGGCGGACACCTTCTTTGTCTCTGGCGGAGCTGCCATCGTCTTCTTGTGCTTGCTGGTGGAGCTCGATGGTGCGTCCTCGACGGCAGCACAGCACTCCGAAGAGGCGCGCTTGCCGGAGTGGGCATTAGAGCTTTTGCCGGACTTGGTCTTCTTGCCGGTGAAGCTCGATGGTGCGTCCTCGACGGCAGCGCAGCACTCCGAAGAGGTGCGCTTGCCGGAGTGGGCATCAGAGCCTTTGCCGGACTTGGTCTTCTTGCCGGTGAAGCTCGATGGTGCGTCCTCGACGGTAGCGCAGCACTCCGAAGAGGTGCGCTTGCCGGAGTGGGCATCAGAGCCTTTGCCGGACTTGGTCTTCTTTCCCCCGGGAGCTTCAGCAGCAAGTGGATTGCGTTCTGCCGTGGCTGCTGCTTCCCGGTAGATCTTGTCGGCACAGATAAGCGCATCCTTCCTGTCGCCAGGGACAGAGATGACGCTTATCGGGCCTGGCATCTTCAGTATGTTGTATGCATAATGAGAGGCCGCCATGAACTTGGCGAGTGCTGGACGGCCAAGTATCCCGTTGTAAGGCAACGGGATATCGGCAACGTCGAACGTGACCCTCTCAGTCCTGAAGTTTAGCTCGCTGCCAAATGTTACCGGCAGCGTGACTTTCCCCTTCGGCTTGCTCCTTCCCGGATTCATTCCTTGGAACGTACCGGTCTCTTCGAGCTTGCTGTCGGGGATCTGGAGTTTTTGGAGTACAGCTGAGGAGATCAGATTTAAGCCGGCCCCGCCGTCAACTAGCATCTTGGTGACTTTGAGGTTGCGGATAGTTGGTGATACCAACATCGGCAAACACCCAACCACAGTTGTGCGATTAGGGTGATCCTCAATGTCAAAGATGATAGGCGTGCCGGACCACTTCAGAAGCTTGCGTGATTCGATAGGTGGTTCTGCTGCATTAACCTCCCGCACCCACTGTTTGAGTCGGCGGTGCGAGGTATGCAGAGAAGCACCACCGTCAACACGCAAGACCTCTGTGGCTTTCTGAAACTCCTGCTCGCTGGTCTCAACATCATCCAGGTCTTCATCGCTGTCGCCGTCGTCTTCATCCTTGTCGCGACCGCGGGGAGGTCTGTCTCCTTGCCGCTGCTTGGCCTTGCCGCGGCGTTCTCCCTAGACGGTGCACTTCTGGCCGAGTTTCTCGGCATGCCCTTGGGCTCTCTCCTTGTCGCGCCGCTCGTACTCAGCCCTCTGTTGCTGGACAAGCTGCTCGACTTTCTTACAGTTCTGGAGGTCATGGCCCTTGGTGCGGTGAATCTTGCAGTAGTGCTTGTCGGAGCCGTCCTGCTTGTCGGCGGCTGCCACGGCCTGGCAGTTGGTGCACGCGGCAATTTCCTTGCCGGAGCAACCAACTGTAGCCTTCTTGGCGCCACCTTCGTCGCCGGACTACTCAACGACTAGCACCTCTTTGTTCTGCTTCTTCCTGTTGTTGCGCCGCCGGTTTTTCTTTGCCGGGGCAGCGTCTTCGCTGTCAGATCCTTCCGCTCCGGTCTTCTCTCCGGGGAGTCTCCTCCCTTCCTCAGCACGTGCACATTTCTCGGCCAGGGCGTACAGCTCGCTGACGTCCCTAATCCGGCACATCGCCATCTCCTCCCGCATCCTGCGGTTACGCACGTTCTGATGGAACGCGCTGATGACCGCGGCGGGGTGGACGTCTGGGATGTTGTACTGTACACGGCTGAACCTCTGGATGTACTTGCGCAGGGGCTCCCCTTCCTTCTGGACGAGCAGGTGGAGATCACTCTCTTGGCCATGAGGTTTGTGGCCGCCTGTAAAGGCGCCGACAAACTGATGGCACAGCTCGGCCCTGGAGGATATGGAGTTGTCCGGCAAGTGCATGAGCCAGGACCTGACGTTGGGCTTGAGCACCAACGGGAAGTAGTTGGCAAGGATCTTGTCGTCCCGCCCCCCAGCAGCCTGCACCGCGATGGTGTAGATGCTGAGGAACTCCGACGGATGCGACTTGCCGTCGTACTTCTCTTCGCCGCTCGATGCGAGTACGAGCATCCTCTTGCCGTCGTTCTTGAAGAACTTGGCGCTGATCGCGACGAGCTCGCGGATCTGACGACGCGGTGGAGTTGCTGTCGAGGCGGATCCGGCGGGTCGGCGATCTCGGCCTTCGGGGCGGGGAGTGCACAGAGGTTGCACCCCCACCGGTCTTGTCACCACCGGTTCGCGCCTGGCTGACTCGCTGCGGCTGCGACGTGGTCGGCTGCCGAGGAGCGTCGCCGTTGGCGAAGCCGATGAGACTCTGGATTGTGGCCCTCCAGTCGTCGACCTTCTCCGCCGCTGGAGGGTAGTCCAGGAGCAGCTGAGCTCGCGCTAGAGCTTCTGCTGCGGTGGCGGGCGGCGGTGGCGAACGGTGCGAGGAGCGGGATAAGCTCGGACTTCTAACTATGTTAGAAGGAGTAGTATCTCGTCCAGGCGACCGTGTCTCGCTCGCGCCAGCAGGTTGGCGTGCATGGTGGTCCTGAGCACTCCGGGATCCACCAGCTCGATCCTGATCCAGCGAGCGCATGGTACCGTGAGTACCATGACGCTGTCGGTCCCGTGCCTCCTGGGATGGGCGCGGTGCATGCACGGACGCCGAGGTCTTGGAGTGTGCCCGGTCGTTGTGGGAGCCGGCCACGCCGCCGATGGGCAGCGCAGCCTTGCCCTAGGACCTGGCAGCACCGTGAGTTCCCTCGTCGATGCGTGCTCTTCCGCCGGCGCCTACCCCACCATCCGTTTGCTCCGGCGGTGGGTGGCTCGGCGCGGACGGAGCAGCTGCCTCCGAAAATTTCTTCTTCGGCGGCATGTTGATGAAGATGGCGAAGATCTATGAAGAAGATGAAGATCTAGCCCGCAAGAACGCCGGATCTGGTTCACACAACTTCGACGCCCCCTACCTGGCGCGCCAGAGATGCCGGGGCTGCTGATCCACGGGCACCTATGGGACCGGGGTCCCTTTTGGTTCGGCGGGGGGCGGAGGTCGCGCAAAGAGCAGATCGAGGCGAAGCACACGGGCGATTTACCCAGGTTCGGGCCGCACGGATGCGTAAAACCCTACTCCTGCTTTGTGGATTGTATTGCTTTCTAGCTCGGGAGCGAGATCGAGCGTGAGTGTGTGGAATTGCTGAACCCCGAGTGAGAGTGTTCGAAGTGTCTAACCCCCCTCTCAGTTGCCCCGGGCCTCCTTTTATATGCTCAAGGGGTTACCGACATAGGGCAACGGAGGGCAAAAGTGGAAGAGTGGTGGTAGGCACAGCTAGGTGCTGTAGTAGGCACAGCTAGCTGCTACAGTGTTATCATACCTAACCCTGACGGCAGGGGACAAGAGCATTAAATGCCCGTCTGTGTCGCCTAAACAGTGCCGAAAGGGGCTTGCTAGAGAAGCCACCGTTAGCCATGGTGGTTGTCTTGCCAGCGCCTGCTTGCCACCTCGCACCTCAGCTGCGTAGCCTTCCGCCATGTGTGCTTGGGAGGGCCCCAGAGCGACGCGTGGGTGGACGTGCTGGAGCGCGGGCACGAAGTGGGGGCTTCCCGCGGCAAGCTCCTTCCCGCGGTCGTCGTCTTGTCGTGTAGGTCCGGGAGCTTGTCGCTCACCGGGCCTCGCCGGGGCGCGTGGGGTGCCGCGGCAAGTTTCCTTGGTACGCCTTGGTTGGCCTTCCCGGCAAGCGCCTCCTGCCGGGGCCTTGGGACGCTTCTGATAGCCTTCCCGGCAAGCTCCTCTTGCCGGGGTCTTGTCTTGAGTACTTTGTTCTTGAATGGTCTTCAAGGGGACCACGGAGGATCTTGGCGGTCGCCCGGCAAGCCTTGCCGCGGGATGCTGCGACTGCTCGTGCACAAGTTCGGGGTACTAAGGGTACCCCTACTTTAGTACACCGACACATACTTTGGCATATGTCGCTTCACAACCCCAACAAAGTGTCATCTCCGGATCAGGGTCTTGTCACTTCACTGTGAGGAGCAGCACGTAATAATTTGAGCAACGGGTAGTGATGACCCACAAGTATAGGGGATCTGTTGTAGCTCTTTTCGATAAGTAAGAGTGTCGAACCCAACGAGGAGCAGAAGGACATGACAAGTGGTTTTCAGCAAGGTAATGTTTGCAAGTGCTGAAATTGTAAGTAACAGAGTAGTTTGATAGCAAGATAATTTGTAACGAGCAAGTAACGACAATAATAGAAAAGGTGCAGCAAGGTAGCCCAATCCTTTTGAGGCAAAGGACATGCCAAAACGGTCTCTTATGATAAGCAAATCGTTCTTGAGGGTACACGGGATTTTCATCTAGTCACTTTCACCATGTTGGCTTGATTTGTGTTCGCTACTTTGATAATTTGATATGTGGGTGGACTGGTGCTTAGGTGCTATTCTTACTTGAACAAACCTCCTACTTATTATTAACACTCCAGCAAGCATCCGCAACTATGAGAAAAGTATTAAGAATAAATTCTAACCATAGCATTAAACTTTTGGATCCAATCGGTCCCTTACGGAATAGCACATAAACTGGGATTTAAGCTTTTGTCGCTCTCACAACCCATCATCTAACTGCAACTCCACAACGCGTTCCATTAGGCACAAATATGGTGAAGTGTCATGTAGTCGACGTTCACATGACACCACTATGAGAAACACAACATACATACTTTCAAAATATCGAACACATATCAAGTTCACATGATTACTTGCAACATGATTTCTCCCGTGACCTCAAGAACAAAAGTAACTACTCACAAATGATAATGATGCTCAAGATCAGAGGGGTATTAAATAGCATATTGGATATGAACATATAATCTTCCACCAAATAAACCATATATTAATCAACTACAAGATGTAATTAACACTACTAGTCACCTACAAGCACCAATCTATAGTTCTGGTAACAAGATTTTACACAAGAGATGAACCAGGGTTTGAGATGAGATGGTGCTATTGAAGGTGTTGATGGAGATTGCCCTCCCCAAGATGGGAGAGTTGTTGGTGATGATGACGACGATGATTTCCCCCTCCGGGAGGGAAGTTCCCCCAGTGGAATCGCTCCGCTGGAGGGAAAAAGTGCTCCTGCCCAAGTTCCGCCTCGAGACGGCGACGCTCCATCCCGAAAGTCCTCTCCTTATTTTTGTAGGTCAAAACGACCTATATACCATAAGATGGGCACTAGAGGTCGGCCTGGGTGAGCACAACCCACCAGGGTGCGCCTGGGCTCCCTAGCGCGCCCAGGTGGGTTGTGCCCACCTGGGGGGCCCCCTCTGGTAGTTAGTTGCTCCAATATTCATCATATAGTTGATAAAAAATCTCCGTGAAGTTTCATCTTGTTTGGAGTTGTGCGGAATAGGTGGCCTAATGTAGCTTTTCCACGACCAGATTTCCAGCTGCCGAAATTCTCCCTCTTCGTGTATACCTTGCATATTATAAGAGAAAAGGCATTAGAATTACTCCAAAAAGCATTATTATGGATAAAAACACCATAAATAATAGTAAGAAAACATGATCCAAAATGGACGTATCAACTCCCCCAAGCTTAGACCTCGCTTGTCCTCAAGATAAAAACTAAAATCGAAAAACATGTCCACATGCTTAGAGAGAGAGGTGTCGATAAAAACAAAATACGGACATAGAAGCATCATGTTCATTATAATAACATCAACAAACTTAATCAGAAAACTTTTATCAAAGAACTTTTATCATATACTTTTGACGAATAAGTGACAATTCATCACACAATTGAAGTATAAAGAAAAAACTCTATTAAAAACCAACAAACTATGTTCTCAGTCAACTTTGCAACTACAAATTCATCATCTTTTCAAGAAGGGTCATGTATACGATCCTTTAGGCAAGTCCACATACTCAACCATCATATAGTCTTCTATGATTGCTAACACTCACCACGTACACATGAGAAAAACGTTTCAACTAGACACATAGGAAGATAGGGGCTTATAGTTTCGCCTCCCAACGTATTCACCTCAAGGGTGATGTCAACAATAATAAGTCATGCTATCTATATTCAACTGTACATATGTGCCTAGATCTTTCCTCACCACAAGATGCTTGCCAAAGGAGAAAAATAAAAAGGAATAGAAGAAAAACTTTGACTCTTTACATAAAAGTAAAAGATAGGCCCTTCGCAGAGGGAAGCATAGGTTTCCATGCACTTATTTGTTTGTATGCTCAACCCCTTAGTGCAAAAGAATGTCACGTTGCATTACCCCTTGTGATAGCGACCTTTATTATGCAATGTGTCGCTTTTATTCTTCACCATCACAAGTTCGTGCAACGCTCAATTTTCTCTTACACTAAATGATCTCACAATCTTAGAAGCATTTTTATTTCCTTTTTGCACTGATGACAACTTACTAGAGGTATCTTGCTCAATCCCTGGGTAGGTATGTCGAAATCTTGAAAATAAGTTTTGGTTTTAAGTTTTTTTGGATGTGTATCTCTACTTAGTGCGGAATTTTTGGCTAGCAAAGATAGGGGCAAGCACCACATGTTAAAGGATCCATGGCAATATGACTTCTATGTGAATATAAACAAACATAAACCATTAAGTTGTCTTCCTTGTGCAATGTCAACAATTTTGGCATATAATATTTTGATAAGGGCTCACAATCACAAAAGATTTCTAGGATAGTATATTTATATGTGAGTCTTCTCTTCCCTTATTAATTCTTTCATGAGTTGCATCATTGACTAATGCTATGTTTGTCAATCTCTAATAAAATTTTCTACTTATACTTTTCCTTATGTGGTGTCATCACCTACCATGAGATTAGTATATGATCTTTTTGATTTATTTCCTTTCTTTTATTTATTTGCTTTATCTTTTTATTTTATTTGCAACATGAAAGTAATGAAAGCAAAAACTCAAACTAAACTTTATTATATATCTTGCACATGATTACATGGATAGATCACTAAGCAAACTCTCAAAGAAGAAAGGATCGAACTGAACTTTTATTCATCTAAAGCAAAAGATCGAACTAAAATAAGTAAAGGCAAAAAGATAGTGGGATGATACGATACAGGGGCACCTCCCCCAAGCTTGGCAAAAGCCAAGGGGAGTGCCCATACCCGATACTCAATTCTCCTTTGCTGATGAAGAAGATGGAGGTGGTGGTGATGAAGAGTTCTTGTCCTCGGGTTTCCATGGAAGTGGTCCACCATCATAAGAGGAGGAGTGAGTCTCATGGGTCGTGCAACTAGAAGCCAAGCTCATACCTTTAAACCTTGCCTCATATTTCAAAGACTTGGTTTTGGAGGTCGTAGATCTGGCTTTGGAGGAAGTTGATTTTCTCGTTGAGGGTGAAGAAGATGTCCTTCATGGGCCTGCCATACACCTTGAGATCACGGGAGAGATCTGTGATCATGAGGTGATTGGCATTGAGTCCACGCTCCACCACCCCCTTGCATCGAAAGACATCTTGTTCCATAACTTCAAGTCTGGCCTCCATTGTTCCCGTCCCCTTGGGACATGGCACATCGCGAAGGTGAAGCACCCCCTCATGCATCTGGATGGCCTGAGGGTGCTGCACCACCTCCTGCAGATATGGGTTGATGACGTTCTTGAAGAACTTGTCCTTGGAGGAGCTTGAAGCAGCCACGGTAGATGGGATCTGACAGAAAACAACAGGGAAAAGAAAACAGAAGATTTCTCTGTGATACGGTGGTTAACAGGTTCAGGAAGTATATATAGATTTTTTTTATCTTGGGGGACAAGCAAACTGTAGAAAATTGAGTTCGGAAGGTGTCCCATGTGGGCACAACCCACCTACGTGCCTGGCGCGCCCTGGTGTCTTGTGCCCACTATGGTACGCTTCCTGGTGTTGGGGAACGCAGTATTTCAAAAAAAAATCCTACGGTCACGCAAGATCTATCTAGGAGATGCATAGCAACGAGAGGGGGAGAGTATGCCCACGTACCCTCGTAGACCGAAAGCGGAAGCATTATGAAATGCTGTTAATGTAGTCGAACGTCTTCGCGATCCAACCGATCAAGTACCAAACGCATGACACCTCCGTGATTTGCACACGTTCAGCTCGGTGACATCCCTTGTACTCTTGATCCAGCTAAGGCCGAGGGAGAGTTTCGTCAGCACGATGGCGTGATGACGGTGATGATGAAGTTACCGACGCAGGGCTTCGCCTAAGCACTACAACGATATGACCGAGGTGGAATTCTGTGGAGGGGGCACCGCACACGGCTAAACAATCAACTTGTGTGTCTATGGGGTGCCCCCCTCCCCCTTATATAAAGGGGTGGAGGAGGGGGCCGGCTGGCCACCTTGGGCATGCCCCTAAAGGGGGAATCCTACTCCTACTAGAAGTAGGTTCCCTCCTTCCTAGTCCTACTAGGAGGGGGAATGAAGGGAGAGAGGGGAGGAAGGAAAGGGGGGCCGGCCCCCTCCCAATTCAGATTGGGCTTGGGGGGGCGCCCCTCCTATTGGCCTTCTCCTCTCTCTTCCACTAAAGCCCATGTAGGCCCATTAAGCCCCCGGGGGGTTGTGGTAACCTCCCGATACTCTGGTAAGTTCCCAAACTCATTTGGAACCATTCATGTGTCCAAACATAGCCTTCCAATATATCGATCTTTATCTCTCGACCAGTTCGAGACTCCTCGTCATGTCCGTGATCACATCCGGGACTCCGAACTACCTTCGGTACATCAAAATACATAAACTCATAAGTGCTAAGCTAACGGATGGGTCAAGTCAATCACATCATTCTCTAATGATGTGATCCCGTTCATCAAATGAATAAGTTATGGAGAAAGCAATAGCAATAAACTAAGTTATGGGGAAAGCAATAGCAATAAACTAAACGATCATAGTGCTAAGCTAATGGATGGGTCAAGTCAATCACATTATTCTCTAATGACGTGATCCCGTTCATCAAATGACAACCATGTCTATGGTTTGGAAACTTAACCATCTTTGATTTACGAGCTAGTCAAGTAGAGGCATACTAGTGACACTCTGTTTGTCTATGTATTCACACATGTACTAAGTTACCAGTTAATACAATTCTAGCATGAATAATAAACATTTATCATGATATAAGGAAATATAAATAACAAACTTATTATTGCCTCTAGGGCATATTTCCTTCAGTCTCCCACTTGCACTAGAGTCAATAATGTAGATTACATTGTAATGATTCTAACACTCATGGAGTCTTGGTGCTGATCATGTTTTTCTTGTGAGAGAGGCTTAGTCACCGGGTCTGCAACATGCAGATCCGTATGTATCTTGCAAATCTCTATGTCTCCCTCCTTGACTTGATCGCGGATGGAATTGAAGCGTCTCTTGATGTGTTTGGTTCTCTTGTAAAATCTAGATTCCTTTGCCAAGGAAATTGCGCCAGTATTGTCACAAAATATTTTCATTGGACCTTATGCACTAGGTATGACACCTAGATCGGATATGAACTCCTTCATCCAGACTCCTTCATTTGCTTCTTCCGAAGCAGCTATGTACTCCGCTTCACACGTAGATCCCGCCACGACGCTCTGCTTGGAAATGCACCAACTAACAGCTCCACCATTCAATAAAAACACATATGGTTTGTGACTTAGAGTCATCCGGATCAGTGTCCAAGCTTGCATCAATGTAACCGTTTACGACGAGCTCTTTGTAACCTCCATAAAGGAGAAACATATCCTTAGTCCTTTTCAGGTATTTCAGGATGTTCTTGACCGCTGTCCACTCCTGGATTACTTTGGTACATCCCTGCTAAACTAATAGCAAGGCACACATAAGAACAGCTATTCTTTGGCATTCATCACAAGATAAGACGAACTTACGGGCATCCTTGAAGAGGGTAGGCCAATAAAATCAAGATTGCAATACCTTGCGAGCAGTTCTATCTCCAGCATGATGTCCTCCATAAGCGTCAGAGTGACATTTCTATAGGATTTGTCCCTGTTCATGCTCAGGTACACAACATCTAATAATACCATCTACTCCTTCTTTATAAAGATGTGGGTCATCACAAAAGTAATGTATTAAATCATAGAAGAAGTTTTTCTTTTGTTGGTATGTAAAGCTAGGTGGTAAATATTTAGCAACTATGTAATTAGCATAATCAACATACCAAGGAGTATTATGAGCAAATTTATTGCAGATAACCGCTCACCAGGAAAACTATCATCAATAGGTAGTGGGTCATCAGGCACATTTTCAAGCCTAGACAAGTTATCAGCTACGGGGTTCTCAGCTCCTTTTCTATCAATGATATGAAAAATCAAATTCTTGTAACAAGAGAACCCATCCAATAAGTCTAGGTTTAGCATCTTTCTTTTCCATAAGATATTTAATAGCAGCATGATGGGTGTGAATAATTACTTTGGAATCAACAATACAAGGTCTAAATTTATCACAGGCAAACACCAATGGTAAGAATTCTTTTTTAGTAGTAGCATAATTTCATTGAGCACTGTCTAGAGTTTTACTAACATAATGAATAACATTCAATTTCTTGTCAGCTCTTTGTCCTAGAACAGCACCAACAGCATAGTTACTAGCATCACACATAATTTCAACACGCAAGTTCCAATCTGGTGGTTGAACAATAGGTGCAGAAATTAAGGCTTTCTTGAGTGTTTCAAAGGCTTCTAACCAATCATCATCAAAAACAAAAGGAATATCCTTTTGCAAAAGATTCGTAAGAGGCCTAGAAATTTTAGAGAAGTCTTTGATAAATTTCCTATAGAAACCAGCATGACCTAAGAAACTACGAATACCTTTTATATCTTTAGGACATGGCATTTTCTCCATTGCATCAACCTTAGCTTTGTCCACTTCAATACCTCTTTCAGAAATTTTATGACCCAAGACAATGCCTTCATTAACCATAAAATGGCACGTCTCACAATTCAAGACAAGATTTGTTTGTTCACATCTCTGCAAAACTTGATCAAGATTGCTTAAATAATCATCAAAAGACTTCCCATAAATAGAGAACGCGTCCATGAAAACCTCAACAATCTTTTCACAAAAGTCAGAGAATATAGCAGTCATACATCTTTGAAAGGTAGCAGGTGCATTACATAAACTGAAAGGCATGCGTCTATAAGCATATGTTCCAAAGGGACAAGTAAAAGTGGTCTTTTCTTGATTAGGTTGAGAAACAGGTATTTGTGAAAAACCAGAATATCCATCAAGGAAGCAAAAATGTGTGTGCTTAGATAATCTTTCAAGCATTTGATCAATAAAAGCTAGAGGGTAATGATCATTTCTAGTTGCATTGTTTAATTTTCTAAAATCAACTACCATTCTGTAGCCTGTCACAATTCTTTGTGGAATAAGTTCATTCTTATCATTAGGAACAACAGTTATACCTCCTTTCTTAGGGACACAATGAACAGGACTTACCCATCAACTATCAACTATAGGATAGATTATACCTTCTTCTAGAAGTTTTAAGATTTTCGTTCTTACCACTTCCTTCATTTTTGGATTTAACCGATGTTGGTGATCAACAACGGGTTTAGCATCAGGTTCCATATTAATTTTGTGCTGACATAGAGTGGGACTAATGCCCTTTAAATCATCAAGAGTATATCCAATAGCAGCTCGGTGCTTCCTTAGAACTTTCAAAAATCTTCCTTCTTCATGTTCTGAAAGGTCAGCACTAATAATAATAGGATATATCTTCTTTTCATCAAGATAAGCATATTTCAAAGTGTCTGGAAATTGTTTTAATTTAAACACAGGATCACCTTTAGGTGGAGGAGGACCTCCCAAAGTTTCATTAGGCAAATTGTGTTTAAGCAGAGGACGTTGTTCGAAGAAAATCTTTCCTATTTCATTTCATTCATGCATATGTAAATCATTTTCATGGTCTAGCAAATTTTGTTCTAGTGGATCAGTAGGAGGCACAACAATAGAAGCAAGACCAATTAATTCATCCTTACTAGGCAATTTTTTTCATGAAGCTTTCTACTAAACTTGGAAAAATTAAACTCATGAGACTCATCACCAAAACTAACGCCGACAGTTTGTTTCTTACAATATATTTTAGCATTAATGAAGCTCAAGAAAGGTCTACCAAAGATAATGGGACAAAAGTCATCTTGTGGGGAACCAAGAACAATAAAATAAGTAGGGTATTTTATTTTCCCACACAAGACTTCACATCTCTAACAATCCCAATTGGTGATATAGTGTCTCTATTAGCAAGTTTAATAGTAACATCTATGTTTTGTATCTCTGCGGGTGCTATGTCATTCATAACTTCTTGATATAAGGAATAAGGAATAACACTCACACTAGCACCTATGTCACATAAACCATGATAACAGTAACCTCCTATTTTAACTGAGACAACGGGCATGCCAACAATAACTCTATAATTATCTTTTTATCAAGTTTAGCAATTCTAGCAGCTTCTTCATAGAAGTAAATAACATGCCCATTGTCACACCCTGATTTTCATGCCACAACACTTAAGCTAGCAATCATGATAAAATGTGGTTTGACAAAAACTTTTGAGTGTTTTGGACCTTGCCTTGATTGGATTTTTGTGTGTTGTTTGCAAGTGCTCTAAAAATCAAATAAATCCTCCAACTCCTATGCTTCATCTCCTTGCTCCAAACTCTTGAACCAATGATCATGCCATGTGTATAGGACATAAAAATAATATCTTGCAAAATAATTTGGCCAAATAATATTTTCAAAAATTAGTTTTCCAAAAACCCCCTGAATTGAGGTTTGCACTTCAAGTACCTAATTAAGGCAGTAAAAATCTTTCGAAAAATATATTTGACTCCTATTAGATATACGATACCCACAAACCACAAAAATATAATTTTAAAAGTTATTTTCCTATTTTATTTAAAAGCTTTTTCTTAAGGCCAGAAATGGTCTTTAATAGGGAAAAATTATTTTATTGTTTCACAAATATTTGAGAAAAAATCAGGGGAACTCAGTGGACATATAATTTTCCATATATATGAGTTTAAACACATGGTCATGTTCAAAATATTGGACAAAACCTCCCAAAACCATTTCTGCCCATTTCGAAGATTTGAAATATTTCTATAGGAAATATTCCCCAACAATTCCAAGAAAATTCTAGCATGTCACATATGACATGTTTGATGATCTTGACAAGTCTCATGTCATGGAGAATAGTATAACCCCATGAAACCCTCTCAAAACCACTTCTGTCCTTTTTCAAGTTTGAACAACTTTGCACTGTCAAACATGTCCAAATGCTCTCAAACTTGGTGCACATGCTCAAATCGTGTAATAATGCATCTAGACAAAATGGCACAAGTTGGAGAGAATGTTATCTTGATCAAAGTGCCCCAAAACCCTCTCTGTCCAGAACCAAATTTGAACAAGTTTACATTGGCAACTTTATCATTTTGATCTCAACTTTTGTGGACATGTTCAGAACCTCAAATGATGACATTACACTAAGTGGTGCATCAAGGAGAATAGATTTGCATGACTAAATCTTGGAAAGTCTATTTATGTTGATTTCTAGGGTTTACCAAAGTTACATTGGCTACTTTGCCCAAATGAGCTCAAACTTGGTGGAACATCATACTTTTGTGTGCCATTCCATCTTGTTAATTCTCATGGAAAGTGGAATTACTTTTCTTGCCCAAACGAACAACAAACACCTTCTGCCATTTTCCCAAAATCATCATTTTGACCTCTTCCACTAATCTCCATGAGCCCAAGTTTTTACAACAGCTACCCCAGGTCACCTTCTACCTCCAGTAAGTCTTGCCAGCTCTCAGATCAATCATGGAATAGGGTAAAACCCTCGTTTGCCTCTCTGGCCAGCCCTTTTTTGTCTCTCCCTCAACCTCTCTCCTCTCCTAGGGGCTCTCTAGAGCATCCAATGCTTCCTCCCCTTTCTTTGCTACCCCCTAGCACTACTGGACACAAGTGGCCGCGCCCACTTCCCCCTTTTTTATGCCATCGCATGCCAAAGGCGTGCTCCAGAGCGCGCTACAGTGCTCCCACGCACTGTAGCTGCTCTCTGCCCAAGCCACCTGACCACCTCGAGCCTCCCCCTCGCGCCAGTCGAGGTGCCTCGACGTCCGCAACACTCCACCGTGCTGTCCCCCTCCTTCCCCTCTCTCTCTCACCACCTGAGGCGCGCGCCAGACGCCGCCCAGCTCGGCCAATGCATGCGCCCACGCTAGGGACCCCCTCGAGCTCGCCCTGCTCCTCCTCTCTCTTCCTGGCGCCCTACTCAATGCTCACTAGCGCCGCAGACAGCCCCGAGCCTCCTCCCGTGGCCACCACGGCCATTTCTGTGGGTGCCCGTAGGCCACGTCCACGGTGAGCCGTGGCCTCGCCATATAGAGCCTCCCCAGGCCTCCCTCTAGATCCCCTTCGCCCTCTATCCCTCCCAGCAACCCACGGGACGAAGCCAAACCTCTCCCCGAGCCCTCCATCGCTCCCCATGGCCGGAGCCGAGCCGCCGGACTCCGCCTAAATTCGCGCCCACCTCTCCTCCTCCTTCCCTCTGGACCGCACTAGAGCACCACCACCATCACCGCGAGGACCTCCCGTGCTTCTCCCTCTCCTCCCCGTGGCTGTTCCGTCGAGTTCCATCACCACCGCCAGCCTCGCCCACCACGGCCGATGGTGCGCTCGCATCCGACCACCGTTGCGGACATGGCGCACCTCAGCAGATGCGTCTGGGCCTCCTGAACCCGCTGGTGTGTTGGGCATCACCGGAGATGGCCGGTGACGTTGGGGAGAACCCCGGCACCCGCTCGGCCTCACCTCCCCTGCCTCTGCTCTGTTCGAGCGGGAGGTAGGAGACGACCTGAGCACCGGGCCCCGCTCGTCAGCGACCCGGTGGGTGGGCCCCGCCCGTTTAAGTGGATACGCGCCGGGAGCAGACCCGCTTCACGCGCAGCGAAGGCGTACTCCGCCCGTGGCAGCTTTGACGTCGCCCCTGCCACCCGCGCAGCTGAGCCGCTGGGCCGGCCCACTGCTATCTCCCGCCCAGTGCGCAGGATAAGGGTAAACCCCTTTTCCCCTTTTCTTTTTCTCTTTCTGTAACTTATAAAATCCACAAATAATTCAAATGATATCCAAATTTAATGATTCAAATTTCTAGTGACTCTATAAATAATTCCCTACCTCATAGAGGAGCTTGCACATTTTTCCAGAGAACTTTCCTTCACATTTATTTAGTAAATCCCAATTTTCTTAATTCTATGATAAACTTTAGAAAATCACAGATAGCCCATTTTTGATCCAAATGCCATGATTAAAATCTCTATATGCTTCTAAGTTCATACTTAGTTTATGAACATTTTTATTAATACTTTCTGTACCACACAAAATAATGAGCCATTTCTTCATATTTGTCAACTTTGTAAATTCATAGGAAAATCATTTGAACTCCAAATCTAGTGAAACCAACTCCTAGATGCTTCTAAAATCATGTTTTGTTAAATGGGTGCCTTTGCTCATTTTTCAAAAATATGTTTCTCTACACTTCTTGCAAATCCATAAACCCCTTGATTCCATCATATCAAAATGTTTAGAAATATCCACTGACCCAATTCCAATGAAACCACTCTGGTTAATTTTCATATAACCAGAGATGTCCTAGAAAAGTCAAATTAATATTTTCAGAGCACTTTTATTTTCTGCCTTGTTGTGTTGCTTACTATGATTGTTTCTGATGTTAGTTGACGAAGTAGACGAGATACTCGGAGATGGACTAGAAGATTTGAAGAATCTGATGAACCAGGCAAGCAGCCCTTTGACCATGTCTATGAAACCCTTTTTATGCATGACATATAGCATCATATTGTTGTTGCAACGGAATCATGATGAGGTGGAACCTCTTTGATGGTTGCCTCCGTTACTTCCTCGTTGATACTTGCATTGTGCATGACCCTACCTCCTTATGAGGGTTATGCCGGTGGGAGTAGATAGGATGCTGAAGTAGTTGCTACGCAAAAAGGGACGGGAATATGCATGGTGATGGAGACAAAGTATTTTTCAAAGGACTTTTCGAAAACCCCGTCGGGTGCCACTTATGCCCGAGGGAGATGATGAGTTGGGTAACCACTTGATGACGAAGTGGTGTACCGAGGCAAGTGTGTGCGTTGTTTTTCAAAAAGGATTGGTTTAAGTTGCGCCCGTTATTCCAACCTTACATGCACAACCACTCTACCCTTGTATGGGAAAGGGCATTATTGATTACCTAGGCCGATACTAGCTTCGAGCCCGCATTACTAGTGACGGGAGAGTTGTTGGTGCGCTCTCTCGGGACGGGGTCGTGCCAGGTAGGGCGACCATGACTGTTTTCACAGGGCACCGGATACACCGTTGTGTCCCCTCAGGATGATATGATCTCGAGTGAGTCTCATAGGATGTACATCGTGAGGATATGGAACAACGAGTGGACTCCATGTTAGTGTCGTCTAAGGAAACATAGTGATCGGATGCTTACCCCAGGTACTTGAGGTACCGCGGGTCGTGGATGACACAGAAGTTCACCGGATCTTGTGGGTAAAGTGTGCAACATCTGCAGAGTGTAAAACTATTCGAATAGCCGTGTCCACGGTCAAGGACAGTTGGGTAACCGCTCTTGGGCTACGTCCACATGTTTACAAACCAGTTTGTGCGTTTGGATAAGTGGGGAGAACTACTTGGGTCAAGTCAAAGGACTTGACATGATTGAGTTGGGTTGATGCCCACTCTATTTATGTTGATATCTGTAACCTGTCCTCATGGTTAATTGAATTCTCCTGATGCATGTCTTACAAGTTGTTGAACATGCCATTGCACTCAAAACTAGCTTTCTGCAAAAATTTACCTATATCATGCATTGTTGTATCTTGAACCAAAACATGGGTTGCTTGCGAGTACATTCGAAGTACTCATGGGCTTGCCACTGGTTATTTTATTGGCCAGGCATGAAAGACAAGATATATTGAAGAGTTCTTTGGTGACGATCGTGCGAGCTAGGACGCTTCCCAGTCAGAATGCATGTAGGGTTAAGGCAGATGGCATGGGTCCAAGTTGTTATTGAAGATTTCCGCTGCGATGATACACTCAAGACTTGACCATAATGGTCCTACTTTTGTAAAACGGTATGTATGGATGTAAGACTCTTATTATTCAGCTTCTGTGTGTTCAGTGAGCATTGATCTCTGGGATCACTGTACACGTGCATTCGGTGATCACGAGTTATGAGTCGGGGTCCCCACACCCATCTACATTTTCTTCGAAGAGATCTTTAACCATAGCAATACTAGATTCTACTTGAATTTTTTTCATCAGGTTTAGTTGTTCTAGTATAGCTTTTAGTAACCATAATTGAAACTTTAGCATGTTCCTTTACCCTAACAGGGAAAGGTGGTTTCTCAATATAAGCAGAAGGAACAACTGGATCAACATTGTAAAGTATAATTTCTTCTTTAACTAGTACCGGTTCTTTGATTTCTTCTTTAATAGGTGGGTTATATTTAGACCACATCTCTTTAGGGAGATCAACATGAGTAGAAAACGATTCACAAAAGGAGGCTACTATCTCAGAGTCAAGTCCATATTTAGTGCGAAACTTTTGAAAAGCATCGTTATCCATAAAAGATTTAACACAATCATACTTAAATTTAATAGCTGACTCTTTACCTTTGTCGAGTTCCCAATCTTCAGAGTTGCATTTAATTCTTTCCAAAAGATCCCACCGGAATTCAATAGTCTTCTTCGTAAAAGAACCAGCAAAATAGGTATCGAGCATGGTTTGATCATTACGAGAAACCCAAGCATAAATGTTCCGGATAATAATTTCTCTTGAGAGCTCATGATTGGGGCATGAATATAACATTGACTTAAGCATCACCCAAGCTAGAGCGATACTTTCTCCTTCACGAGGCCAAAAAATATATATATGATTCCGATCGCGATGAACTAGATGCATAGGATAATTTTTTTGAGGGAACTCCAATTTCAATCGATTCCAATTCCAAGATCCAATATCATCGCATAGCCTATACCATGCCAATCCTTTTCCCTTCAAAGATAAAGGGAAAATCTTTTTAATAACTTCATCACCGGGTACAAGCTCGAACAATCCACAAATTTGCTCTACATATATCAAGTACATATCAGGATATTCGGTTCCATCTCCTGCATAAGGATTAGCTAGCAGTTGTTCTATCATACCCGAAGGAAATTCATATTCAATATTTTCAGTAGGTGCATCGGAGCTGAGTCCGCGAAGTGGCTTCGCGCGTGTGGGGGACGGAAGCCATCCCGCGGGGGGGCTAGGTCTGATAGGACGACCTTGTCCTCAGTGTGTGACCTCTGTGGCAACCGTCCGCTCCCCACTAGCTTCTTCATTGACATGTGGTCCCGTTTAAACATGTTAGTGAGATGACAGCGAGTCCTTTTGTACAATTTCCGAACGGATGTCTATGTAGGCCGGGGCGCCTCTTTGTGTACTGTGGCAACCATCCACCGCCTCTTCGCCTTTCCCTCTCGATTTGGAACTACTATCACATTCTCTTCCTCCCTCCATTTGCCTTCACCCTTCCTTCTGCCACTGTTCGATTGTCTTCTCCATGGAAGAGAACTATGAAGATGTTGCTACCTTCGACAAGCTTGTTGCCATCCTTACTTCCACGCCTCAATGTATATTGCTCAAAAATCAATTTCTATACACGGATGAGTACTGTGATGCAATTCAATACGAGGGTCTTCTGTTTGCTGCCACCACTCGTGGCATTGTTTTCACATGGAATCCTGATGCTTTTGGTATGTTTGTCTTCCACCGTAAATATAATTGTTTCATCGACATGCATGTGGGTTAGCTAGTTCCCCTTTACTAATTAACCTTCTTGTGTTTCCAAGGTCCTGTGAACAATCCACCACCTATTCCAACATCTCTTCTTGTTTGTATACAGGGCACGACTGATGTTACTAAGGAAGCAGGTGTTATCTCCCATGGTCGCACTCTCCGGACCTATTCCAACATCTGTTGAAAGGTATTCGGGAAGTATACTACTGTGCTAGCGCCAACACATTCTCCCTGGTTTAGTATTGATAATCTTGGAGGAAACTCGCTCTTCCTTGGACAAAACTATCCAATGATGGTGAAAGGCGATCGAGCTGTTGTTGACACAACATTACTACCATTTATGGTTCCCTATCGTGTCTATCACAATATGCGTCCTGTTATAGGCCAGTTCAGCATGGATGATCAGTCATGCGTTGGTCTCGAGGTTGACAATAGCTATCCCTTCCCAGAGGCTTACCTATGGTTCAAAGAAAGCATTTCCAACACGCAGGATTGGTTGAGCTGAAGTTCATTTCATTGCTTGTTATTTGTTGTGTGATGAAAACTTTAGTATTTACTAGAATGTTTTGTTGGAATTGATCTATAATCCAACATGTATCCTCGTTGTCTTTGTGATTTGATGACTTGTTGTATGTAATGAATGGTACATTTGCATATGCATGTCATAAACTCAATTTATGAATGGTTTTTAACTCACTTCTTGGAGTGTTAGTGCCGTAGTAGTATAGCCAGCATCTGGTTATATGAAGTTGCCACATCACATAGAGCCAACCAATATTGGAGTATGCTAGCACAATAGTTAGTTCTAGTTAGATCAAGTAGAGCTAGGTGTCGCACGGAGGCCGAGAAATATGGTGATAGCATGACTGCATGAGGTGGGCTTGTATGTAGTATGATGTAGGCACATGGCTTTCTGTGTTTCCTACTCCTCCGGTCTAAATGTGGAGAAGATTTGGTCGAGTTCTTCCTCCTTTTGCTGACACATGGGACATCCAGCATCCAAGTCGTGTCATGCAATAAAAATGGAGTGCTAGTTGAAGCGACGTGATGTGCATCTTGGGTTAAACTATACTCTTGAGTTACTCCAAAAGCGGCCACCGAATATCTTTATTGGATTTGTTTTTTATCACCAGCGCGTCGAGGTGAAAGATGTGCAGGTTCAGTGGGTCCTCTTGCATTTTCACTGACATGTGGGACCGCATGTGAGCAAACAGACGATGGGCTCCGCACGTTTGCTGGCTGGCTGAGAAGAGAGATAGAGGAGGGTTGAGCACGGATTCCAGGAAATTTGTTCTACGTAACCAGCACCTCAATATAGTGGGGTGGCATGGGCCATAACTAGCATTCACGTCTAGCAGTACGGCACATGCCACCCACACGAGTCCCATCTGACACCAATTTTCTTGGAGTCCATGCTACAGCCATCTCTTCTCCCTCCAGTTTTCTCAGCCATCGCACGGTGGGTGGGGTGGGGGTTTGCCGATAGTCGGTTTGCTCAACTGCGGTCCCACTTGTAAGTGAAAAAGCAACACAGCACACATTCCCCCTTGAGCGGCGTGCCGGACCAACCATGTGGGGGTGCGACGCGAACACAGCAGGATTTTCATTTTGAACTTGTAACTTGTAAAATTTGGTTCTGCTCTATGGCACGACTGATAGATAGAAATAACAATTTTCCCTAGAGTAATGGGAAGTTTGGTTCTGGCGCGGTTCATGCATGGAGTACGTACGAAAATTATGAAGTTGATGCGAAAGGTAAGATAATTACTAGTAGTACCATATACAACTACATGGATTTGACGGAAAGATAAAGATACATACGGATCCATCAACAACATCCTCACGCCCTAGTGCGCCGGGTCACCAACCGACGTGTGAGGAGCAGTGGCGTTGGAGGCGAGCTCAATGTGCTTCTGAACAATGCCGTCCAAGGTTGCCATGCGGTCCAAGAAGGCAAGCAGCCTATCATCCTCCTCTTGCATGTATTAGTCTTTGTGGACGATTTGTGCGTAGACATGGGTGATTATGTCGATGGTGTCTTGTTGCGCCAGGCGCTGCGCGACGAGCGCAACCTTGAGGTGGACATTCTCCAGCACGACGGTGGGCAGTCGCAGGGCCACCAGTGCAACAAAGAGGTTGTCACAATAGAGGCCGTTGAGGGTGGCGGGGATCACAGAGCCTGGGCGTGTGGGCTGGACGCGTACGCCAAGGTCGTCCGCGAGCTTCTTGACGATGGTGAACTTGTCGAGGAAGCCGACGAGGACCTCGTCGAACAAGGAGACGAAGCTGTCGTCCAAGCGGCCTCTCGCCCTGGCGACCACAAGCATGACCTAGAGACGTTCCTCGGTGTCGAGCTGCAGGCCGGCATCGTGGACCATCTAGCACGGCTGGTTAATGCTCGCGCTCATCGCCTCCATGGGTCTAGCTTCTAGTCAATTGATCTTGTGATTGGAGTGATCACTCTTGCCCTTGGTTAGGATGCATAGGTGCGTAGGATTTCATAGATTGGACTTGCGGGGAGCCTTTATATGAAAAGTGCAGACCGCGTTGCATTCACATGTGTGTTGGCCATCTACACTACAAAAAAAGACAAATCCGTGACACTTTGGGCCGAACGATTTTTTTTCGGTCATGCTTATGACACTTCTATGACGATAATTGTGACAAAACCTGGTATCATCATAGATGTGGGAGGGTCCTACTTCTATGACAAAAAATCATGACAGAAAATGGGCTTTTCATCCTGGGCGGGCCGGAGACGCGGCTGCATGACATTCTATGGGCCGTCCATGACGGAAAAAACCGTGGTAGAAGTGAGGGCGAGGAAAATATCGGGGGACTTCCCGGTTATGGTGGGTGGTCGGGGGCCGAGCGATGTGCGTTTCTCTTGTATGTACGCGCGTGTGTGCGAGGCGTTGGGCTCTAACTGAACCCGAGCGATTGCGCTGCAGGCTACGCGTTACTGAACCTAAGCGATCGATCGATCCCTTTCTGTTAACTAAACCCGAGTGATTCCTTCACTACTGCTGCTAACTGAAGCCGATCGATGCTACCTCTGGATGAACAATGAGAGTTGTTGGGTGGGTTTGGATGAATAGTTCCTAGTGGCGGTTGGATGAACAAGGCCCCGTGGTAGTAGAGGCCGTTGCCGCTGGCTGAACAGGACCCCGATCGATCGAGTCGGTGGATGAACAGGACCCCGTGGAGGGGTGGATGAACAAGACCCTATGGAGGGCTGGATGAACAGGACGACCCCATGGAGGGCTGGTTGAATAGTAGCCGGTGGATGGGTGGTTGAACAGGTCCCCGTGGAGAGGGCTGGTTGAACAGTAGCGGGTGGAGGAGCGCGCGGTGGAGGCTGGATGAACAGGAGCCCGTGGAAGAACAGTGATAGGTGGAGGCTGGAGGAGGTCGACGGTGGATGAACAGTAGCCCATGGAGGCAGTCGATGGTGGAGATGAACAGTATCCCGTGGAGTCCCGTTTTGCGGTATGCCACACCCCTCCCAATGAACAGAACCCCTGTTTCGACCGTAGCGCTCCAACACAAGTCTGTTTCCTCCGTTTTGCGGTACACCACACCCCTCCCAATCAACAGGACCCTGTTTCCACCATAGGAGGTCCAAGAGAAGTCTGTTTCCTCCGTTTTGCGGTACGCCAGACCCCTCTTGATGAACATGATCCCGTTTTGACCGTGGTCGGTCTAACACAAGGCCGTTTCCTCCATTCTGTGGTACGGTAGGCCTCGTTTCCATCGTCTGTTCCATCCAAGCCGGTTTGCTCCCGATGAACACGATGACGCATTCTGTTCCAACCCATCCGGTTGTACGTACATGGTCATATTTACTTCCTTGCACCCTGGCCGTTGTACGTACGTGTACATGCTACGTGCGCGCCTCTACTTCGACACATGCCCTTCCTTACTCGACCACGGTTCATTGCTGCAACCTGCAGACAGATCGATCGTATGTATGCACACGTTCGTGACCAGAATGACAATGCTACGTACGCTTCGACCAGGTGGGTCGCGACTGTCAGGCACATCCTTGCGTGCGAAGATGTAGCTGGTGGGTCCTAGCAGTCAGAGGGCGAATCATTTTTTTGCCCGTAATATGGACGCACTTCCTTGTGTGCGAAGATATAGCTAGTGGGTCCCAACAGTTAGGGGAAATGTTTTTTTCGTGAAATACGGTGGCCCGCCTGGTGGGTCCCTGGTGTCAAGTGGAGGAATCATTATTTTCTGCCTAATAAGGAGGCACTTCCTTGCTACGGCCGTGGACCAAGCTATCAGCCTTTCCATGTACTGTACTCTTCCGATGGAAGTCGTTCCTTGACCACGTTGACCACGCCGTGCCAAGAGCACCAGCGCGGTGGACGACGGCGAGACCTAGGAAGGGGACAATGTGGAGCCGGGGAAGACGCGGCAGTGGTAGCCCATGCGGACATGAGTATGAGGGTTCACTAGTTCGACTGCGATGTGGCCCACTGTCGCCGCAGAATAATAGGGGTTGTGGGTGAGTAGAGGGATGGCCTAGCCAGCGGCAGGAGTAGTAGGGGCGGTGAGGCCTCTGCGGCAGCACAGCCGGCCATGTGAGGCAGGAGCAGGCGGCACGACCGGCGCTAGTTTGGGCGACTGGAGCAAGAGGACCAGAGGTTGAAGAAGCACTACGTCCATTGGATGGACATCGTACGGTCACTAGAGCTAGAATCGTTCATATTAACTAAGTTGCGAAAGCTCTCCGTCCGCATCAACTTAGTAGGCCCACAAGTCAGCCTCGCATATGGTGGGTCCCAGCTAGCAGGGGGAGTATTCATTTTTTTGTGCGCAATAAGGAAGCACTTTCTTGCGTGCGAAGATATAGCTGGTGGGTCCGAGCTGTCAGTGGCGGGAATATTTTTTCGCGATATATGGTGGCCCATCCGGTGGGTCCTAGATGTTAGGTGGAGGAATCATTATTTTCCGCGTAATAAGGAGGCACTTCCTTGTTACGGCCGTGGACCAAGCTGTCAGCCTTTCCATGTACAGTACTCTTCCAATGGAAGTCGTTCCTTGACCACGTTGACCACGCGCGCGCCGACAGCACCAGGGCGGTGGACGACGGCGAGGCCTAGGAAGGGTACGACGTGGAGCCAGGGAAGACGCGACAGTGGTAGCCCATGCGGACATGAGTACGAGGGTTCACTGGTTCGACTGCGGTGTGAGCCTGCTGTCGCCGCAGAATAACAGGGGGTGTGAGTGAGTAGAGGGATGGCCTAGCCAGCGGTGGGAGTAGTAGGGGGTGGTGAGGCCACCACGGCAGCACAACCACCCATGTGAGGAATGAGCAGGCGGCATGACCGGCACTGGTTTGGGCGACTGGAGCAAGATGACCAGAGGTTGAAGAAGCACTACGGCCGTTGGATGGACATCGTACGGTCACTAGAGCTAGAATCATTCATATTGACTAAGTTGAGAAAGCCCTCTGTCTACATCCACTTAGTAGGCCCACAAGTCAGCCTCGCATATGGTGGGTCCCAGCAAGTAGGGGGAGTATTCATTTTTTTGTGCGTAATAAGGAAGCACTTCCTTGCATGCGAAGATATAGCTGGTGGGTCCGAGCTGTCAGCGGCGGGAACATTTTTTCACGAAATACGGTGGGCCGTCCGGTGGGTCCTAGATGTTAGGTGGAGGAATCATTATTTTGCGTGTAATGAGGCATTTCCTTGTGTGCGGCAATGGACCCAGCTGTTAGCCTCTCCACGTACAGTCCACTTCTGATGGATGTTGTTCGTTGAACATGTTGACCACGCCGCGCCGAGAGCACCAGGGTGGTGGACGACGGCGAGGCCTACAAAGGGAAAGACATGGAGCCGGGTAAGACACGACAGTGGCTGCCCACGCGGTGGGGATTACGAGGGTTGACTGGTTCGGCTGCCATCACCAGAAAATAACAGGAGGTGTGGATGAGTAGTGGGATAGACAGGCCAGGGATGCGAGTATGGTGGGGCCGTGAGGCCTGCCCGGCAACTCAGCTGGCCACGGGAGGCGGGAGCAGGCGGTTCCGCCAGTGCTGGTTTCGGTGGCTGGAGCAGGAAGATCAGAGATTGAAGAAGCACGATTTCCGTTAGATTGACATTTAACGGTCTGACGCTGGTAGAGTCGATTGTTGACTAAGTTTCTTTTTTGGAGAAACCTTGTGTACGCATGAACTTAGTAGGCCCACAAGTCAGCCTCCAAATATGTGGCACACAACATAGAGCTCGTTTGCTATTTTTTTTAATAATTTTCAGCCCATTTGCTAATTCTTAAGTAATTTATTACAACCCATTTTCTGCCCAGGACCATCGCCAAAAAGTTCAACGTTATTTTGCATGTTTCGGTGGATTCCGAACTGCTGTAATCCCAAAATGATAAACATTTTTTAAGAACTTATTGATTTGCCAAAAAAAACTTGTTTTGTTTTTGTAAGCAAATAAGATGTGGGACAATTGAGTTGGTTTAAGGGAAAACCAGTGGTAAAAAAATCAGCGCTGGAAGGGAAAACAACAACAAAAATAAGGATGTAAATATGAAAAGGGAACTTTATGTATTTTCAATATAATGATACGTCTATATGAACTAGTAAAACTATAGGTAGAGATTAGAAAAAGGAAGTAGGACATGGCGTTTCAAGAGGAAAATAGAACTGGCTGTGTGTTTGATTCAGTAAAAAAACTACCTGCAGATGTTGTAAGACAAAATATAACTAACGCAGGCAGGCCTAAGGCCAGTTGATACCTGCTGGATCTTTGTGCCCCGTTGTCATCATGGGTTGGGCCTATTAAAAACAAAACCAAGCCTCGGCAGTCTATAGCCCAGTTGAAAGTTGCTTGACCTGAAAAAACAATATACCTACTCAATAAACGAGACAATTCTGCAAGTACAAACTGATAACTGCGATGCAGCAGGTACATTGTTTTTTAATCGTGATAATAAGTTCATGCACGTGTTTCAAAAAATTTGGAGAACTGGGAATTCGAATGGTAGGTGCTTATGCTACCCATCAAATAAAAATCAGGTGCCTAAAAATTCCTTTCGAAACAAATGATTTAGCTTTATATCCATGTCGACCCTCGGCATGATGGTTGGAAGCAAATGCCAAGTTCATACTGAAAGATCGTTAACAATAATACCAACTTGCGGATGACAAGGTAGTACAAGTACTAATACCAAACTAACTTATAATCTTTTTACTCCTAGCCCTAGTGTTCGTCAGGTAGAAAATCTTGCAGAGGACCAGCTCCCGCTCCTTCTCTTGCTCCAGGTCCCCGAGGTGGTACTCCGACTGTATCTTGTGACACGTCCACGTGCCCCTTTTGAACACCCTGGAATTGTGCTAGAAGAAATGCTTGCTTAGGCCACTCAGTGTGATACCCGCAGTATTGTCGAATACAGGTGTTAGTGTATGAGTTGGCATTTTCATAACATCTTTGGCATGTTGCAATCACTTGTTTCACTTTTTATTAACTATGAAATTATAATTGCATCCCTAGGTCTGCGTCTAAAAAGAAAAATAAAGCTATAAACAAAGGAATATGTTTGTGCATGTAGATGGCCGATCGGTGTCTTACCTGGAAGTTTCTCAGGATGGGTGTAGCATATGCCGTGCTCACTGTCGATGGTTCATATGAACAAATCAATGTGAGGGTGAGATCTCACGCTGTCAGCACTCACTTTGGCCTCAAGGTGCTCGATCAGCTCCTGATCCATGGGATCGAACTTGACGCTAGCCGGTAGCACTGGCCAATCCTTCTTGGACTTGCATCGGTTAATTCCAGTTATATGGTACTCAATGTATGATCAATCGACTGTTTTAAGTTAATGTTGAAAGATTTCAGCAGATAAGTGGTACTCCAAATCTGAAGTCCACAATACCTGAACACGCCGCCGGGATTCTTGTGTCACCTCACGCGCAGCGTGTTGTCACGTCAATTCAATGTGTGTATGATGAATAATTTGACTGACATATACTAGTACTGCTATTGTACTACATACTAGTCATATTTAGTGTCACATTTTAACCTAGGTTTAACCTAACAAGTACACACTTGAAGCCTAATAGATATATATATATATATGTGTGTGTGTGTGGCTTCTGGACAGCATCTCCACCATCATTATCAGTACATCCTACACAGGTGAGTTAAGATGAAGTTGATCCCAGAAAGGTATCTATCCTTCAAACTAGAGGAGTGCATCAAACTAACAACAATACATAATATCCAACAAAAGAGGGTCGTGCTATAGCAACATGATACACGGCTCAGTCTAGATATCAGTACAGATCAAAGTTGTGCATATTTGCCGTTGGGATGAACCACATCACCGCATGTCGGGTTTGCAAAAGCCATTCATCGCATGGAAGCTTGATGCCTTTCACACACTGAAGATTACCTGGCAACAAGCTATGTCGATGAATCTCTGGATATGGTGATTCATGAAACCCATGGTATGATGTGTAAACGCAGTTCCCCTTGGCGAATGGAAGTTGCATAGCACAGTATTCATCATCGGTGATATGATCGATGATTGGTTGGATGATCGGATAATTGATCCCGAGGAACATGGAGTGGTTGCTGAGGCTATAAACCCGCCTCCAGTTGAATACGCCTGGCCCAACGGAGTTGGGATCTTTCTCGAAGATGAAGCATCCATAGCCATCAATGTCATGAATGCCCCAGGCATTGTATTGCATGTGGTTTGATGTAATGGTTTGGTCAATTTTGTATGTGCGAATGAGCATCAAATGACAGTCGTTAGCTGAACAAGCGATAAACCACCACCCATCGGCTGGTATGATTCCAGGTCCTGGAATTACTAAGGCCAGTGCATTTGCGTCTGCTGCAACAATTCAAATTGGAGACCAAAAGGACAAAAATAAACAATAATGTTCAGATTATGTGTGGAATTAAGATTATTATAACAGTGACACATATCATAGACAGAGAATTGCAATACCGTGGTCATAATCATACCCCAAGTTAAAAAATAAGCCAATGGCTTTCATATTCTAGCAATATTCCATGGTTCAAACATCATGTAACAATGTGTAGCGACCAGACCTCAAACGGTCAAGTCTCTGTGCTTCATTGTCATCCCTGGATCGGTAATGCTGACACACACAGTACTAGAAGGATTTATAACAGAGTAGCAATCACACACTTCCTACATCTAATGTCTCCAAAGAGAACTTATTACAATAAATATGGCTTAAGGCCATCTAACACGATAACATCGGAAGGCTTGGAAGATAAAATGAGTCCATCAACTCCAACGGCATAGTTGAGCTGTACGGCAACGACCTAAAGAACCTTACTCTTTGTCTGAAAAGTCTGCAACATGATACGTTGCAGCCCGAAAACGGGTCAGTACATGGAATATGCTGGCAAAATAACATAGTAGAGCAATGAACAGAAATAGGCTATCATTATATGCATATATGGCTGGTGGATGCTCTATGGTTATTTAGTTTTTGCGAAAAGCCAATTTTTCCCTATATCAAAGGAATAAATTTTATTTAACTATCATGGTGGTTGAAACATCATTGAAAAGGTTCCTCCAACTCAATCCCAATTAAAAGTAATTATCAACCCAACAATTTAATTAAGAGTGATGAGATAAAATAGGAAAATCCAAGTACTAGATACTCAAGATGTCCATAACCGGGGACACGGCTAACCATGATTAGATTGTACACTGTGCAGAGGTTTGCGCACTATTCCTCACAAGACTCGATCTCCTCTGTTGGATTTCTCCACTATTTGGTGTTTGAGAAACGGATGACCGAGACACGGTCTTTCAGAAACACTAATTCTTTACTCTGGGTGGACAGTTACACCTACTTTCCCCTACATCTACTAGCCCACCACTGAAAGAGTCCATGCAACATACTCAACTATGCCAGAGCCCATAATGGCTTGTGGCTGCACACGGAAGTTTCTAGCATGAATAGGCTTAAGATCCCCTTGAGCCTAGGTGGCGGACCGTAGGATGATCACACGGGTACTCCGGGATATGCTATGACAACACTGGATTCTCCAGGTGCCCAAACAAGCAATCCACCCAATTGTGCATTAAAGTTTCCACCTTAAGTTGAACCATCAATTAGCATCTCTCATCTTTCATGGATACACTCAGTCCCAATCCACGTCTACGAGCATAGCATGGCAATATAAGCATAACGTAGAAATAACTCCCAAGGTTTGATAACAAAACAGGACATTAGGTTCTACCTCATCAACTACTTCCCAAACCCACAAGTTAATCAGATCCTAATCATGCAGTGTTTGCGGATTGGAACTAATGCATAAAAACTGGGTATGAAAAGAGTATGATCAATGTGTCACTTGCCTTGCTGACGATCCGCAAAACCTAGGGACTCGTAGGAGCACGCTTCCCACTCCGGGTGTTCTATCGCAAACAAACAATAGCATACATAAGCAATCAAGAAAAGATGCACAGATAAAACTCAAATAATAAGAATTAACCAGGAAGTTCAACTTAAGTACTATGGTTTGCAAAATGAATCAAATCAAACGGAGCAACGAAACACAAACTGCGAAAGAAATAAGATCCGATTACTAATCTGGATTAAAGCCAAATTTTACAGTACCAAAATCTTGTTCAAGTTGGTTAAACAAAAAGAGGGCTTCGAGACGAAGATCTAGGCGCTTGAATCGCCTGATTCCGATAAACGTGCGAAAAGATAAACTAAAATGAAAATCGGATCAGAAATCGCGATCGAAAATAATCGTGAAAAAGCCGAGAAAAAGAAAAACGAACGAACAGGCTATTGAACGAACATTCGTTGTCTGTCACGAACAGGCGAAAACCGTTCGTTAAAACGAACGTACGGATGAACGTCTGCTAAATAAACTAAACCGAGAAAACCAACGAACCGGTCTAAAAACATAACTAGGGTTTTTTTTAAAAAAATCCGACGGTATTTACCTAAACCGAAAAAACCAAACGGCGAGATTTGCGAACTCTGGCGCAGCTCCAACGAGCGGGTGGCGGCGCGGGCGACGGCGGGGTGTGGCACGAGCAGGCGGCGTGCGGCGGTGGGGCTGGCGGCTGGCGGCGGCGTGCAAGGCGGCGGGGCTAGCGGCTAGCGGCTGTCGGTGGCGGTGGCGACATGGGGCTCCAAGGGGGCCCGGGGTCCGGCGTTTAAAGGGGGACGAGAGGCTGCTTGCGGGAGGGGCGAAGCCATGGCGGCGGTGGCGGCTCGGACTCCCTCGAGGAGTCCGGCTCAGAGACGACGGCGGCGCGGGGCTGGCTGGGCCAGCTGGGCCGCGGCCCAGTTCGGTCCGGCGGGCTTTCTCTCTTTTTTTAAACAGATTCCGCTGAAAAGAAATCCTAGAAAAATAAATAAAAATCTAAAAATACCAAAACAAATTTTCGCCGTCTAAATAAAATATTTAGAACAAGGTGAACATTTTCTTGGCCTAAAATGCAATTTTTGAAAAAATGCATAAATTTTTCCTATGCAAATAAAATAGTAATAAAATCCAAATAAAATGAAATATTTTACTTTAATATTTTTCCTCCTATATTTCATTTATTTTGGAGATGTCATATTATCTCCTCTCTTATATTTTTATATGAAATATTTTTGGAGAGAAAAATAGTAAAACAAATGATCCTTGTTTCGATATTTGATAAAATTCAAATATGAACACCATGAGATTCCCAACTCTCTCTGAGGGTCCTTGAGTTGCTTAGAATTTCGACGATCGTGAAATGAAATGCAAACAAAATATGATATGTACGAATGACCTACGTATAACATTCCAAATTGAAAAATTGGGATGTTACAAACCTACCCCCCTTAAGATGAATCTCGCCCTCGAGATTCGGGTTGGGTAGGAAATAGGTGTGGGTGGTCTTTGCGGAGATCATCCTCTCGTTCCCAGGTGGCTTCATCCTCAGTATGGTGGCTCCACTGAACTTTGCAAAATTTGATAACCTTGCTGCGAGTAACTCGGCTAGCAAACTCTAGAATCTTGACGGGCTTCTCCTCATACGTCAAATCACTGTCCAACTGAATTGCTTCCAGGGGCACTGTATCTCTCAGAGGAATATCGGCCATCTCCGCATGACACTTCTTCACCTGGGAAACATGAAACACGTCATGTACTCCTGACAGTCCTTCGGGTAACTCCAACTTGTAGGCAACTTCTCCCATGCGTTCCAAAACACGGTACGGTACCAAAACGTTTATGTCGGGTGGTAGGTGCGACATATGCCAACGGGTGGCTTATCATTGTGGGAGCCAGTAAGACGTCGCCGGTGCCTGGAAACGGGATGAGGCGAAGACATGCACGCCGGCGAATCTTACCCAGCTTCAGGGCTCTCCGTGGAGATACCACCCCTACTGCTGCTCTGCGGGGTCTCCGCATGGTCACTAGATGAACAAGTAGCTACACGGTGCTCCTTGAGCTGTTTGGCGAGAGGAGGAAGAAGGGCACGGCTTGCTCTCTTCTCCTCCCTCTGTGGTGTCTGAGACGAGCAGGGATTCATCTCTCTTTGCATGGATGCCCCGGGGGGTTTATATAGGCCTATCCCCTGGGGGTACAATGGTAATCCGGCTGGGGCCCGCCGGCTAGTAGGTACTGCCGGCTGCGGGCTCCTTGGTCGACAGGCAGGCCCCACTGGCAGGGCCTTGTCGGCGGCTGGTTACTGTTGCTCAATCTTGGTGACGAGGGCTTCGCCGAGGTGGGCGTGGCTACAGTGCCACCGTCCAGCGGGTGATCGCTGTAGCCTCACCGCGTCTTGTCTCCTTAATGGGGCGTCTTCTTCGAGGGAGGTGGCAAGCCGGCTGTGGGGAGCCGGCTCTATCTTGGGCCGACTGGGGGAGGTCGGGCCGCCTTCGGGTGTCTCTCTGCCCGAAGGGGCCCACCGCCCGTGGGCCGTACTGGTAGCCCGTCGTGGATGACATCAGGGTCAACGTGGCAACAGTGCTGCGCCGGACGGGTCATGGCCACCCGTACGGCGCACTGTGCCAGGCGTGCTCCGGGATTCGAGGGTGGCAGGCTTCACTGTAGCCACGCCCCGTCACATCGCCGTTATGTGGATGCAGACTTCGAGGGTACGATCTTGACCGCTTTATGGGAGCCGGCTTCTCTTCATGAGGGCTGAAGTCGGGCCGCCTTCCGATAGCCGGCCTGGAGACAGCCGGCAAGGGGAAGGCGGCCCTATGTCTTGGTTTCTTGAGGGCCGAATCGGCTCGTAATTTTTTCAGAAGGGCCAGGGGGAGCCGGCTAGGCTACCCATGGTTATTTACTCCGACAGTAGTCCCCGAAGCTGATCGAGCTTCGAGGCTGACAAAGGGACGAGAAGCTAGGTCAGCTTCCTATCCCGAAGGGCCGGCTTTGCTCGTGCGCGCTGTCTTCGGAAAAGCTCCGTTTCTCGTAGGCGGGAATGCGGGCCACGCGGCGAGGAAATCCTGCCAACGCACGCGCGCGACGGGATGCCGCCGCAGGCCCGGGCCCGCCACTCGCAGGCCTCGGTCTGAGCGCGGATCTTCTGTGGCTCACATGGACCGCTCGCCTTCCCGCGGTGTTTTTATTCTGCCATCAAGGCACAATAATCGCGGGACGTGGGGGAGTGGGCGCAGTTGATCCCCACGTTCCCCCACGCCGCGCCTCCTCGGCTCCGCCGCGCGGTCTATAAGTAGGAGGAGGAGGGGGAGCGGCAGAGGCTCGCGCGCTCTCCCTCACTCCGCCCCTTCTCGCCCTCCTTCTTCTTCTCTTCGCCGCAGCAACTCTTTGCCGCGCCGTTTCGCCGTCTCTTCGTCTTGCTCCCCGCCGCAGCAATCCTTTGTCGTGCCATTTCACCGTCGCTTCGTCTTGCTCCCCGCCGCATCGCTCCCATGGCGCTGTCGAGCTCGTGGGATAGCTCCAACATCCACGAGGACCACGTCGAGTTCCTCCACCGGACGCGGCGTCTGCCCGGCGAGAACCTTGTGCGGGTTCGTCAAGCGCCGGCGAGGGAGATTTCGCCGGCACCGGAGGAGGGCGAGCGGGTGATCTTCCGCTCGCACTGCCTGCGCGGCTTCGGCCTCCCGGCTAGCGGATTCCTTCGAGCCTTCCTCGAGTTCTACCACCTCCAGCCGCATCACCTCACGCCCAATGCGGTGATGCTGCTGTCGGCCTTCGTCACTCTATGCGAGGGCTTTCTTGGAGTTCTCCCCACGCTCGAGCTCTGGGGGGAGTTCTTCCAAAGCAAGCTCGGCACTGTCGTCGCGGGCGTGCCCGCCCCCTGCGGAGCCTTCATTGCCATGAGGCGGGCGAGCGAGAACAATCCATTCCTGCCCATTCCGCTGATCCATTCGGTGAAGCTTTGGCAGAAGTCTTATTTCTACATGAAGAACGTCGCCCAGCAAGGCGACTACGTCAACCTGCCGGATTACGTAGCCGGCCCGCCGGCTGGGAGGCAGCCTTCATGGAGCTACCGGGCCAAGTCGCTGTCTCAGGCCGGGAACGCAGCCGTCTCCCGGCTTCGGGTGATGATCCAGTCGGAGGGCCTGACCGGAGCCGATTTGGTGGCCGCCTTCGTGGAGCGCCGGGTTCTTCCGCTCCAAGGCCGGGCTCACATGATCTGCCAAATGAGCGGCCGCTTCGACCCATGCCGGCTAAGCACCAGTGAGATGCCTCACACAAAGGTGTCTTACATGGTGAATTATATCTCCAACTGCAAGCTCGTCAAGGATTGGCGATACGGCAAGGAGCCGTATTCCCGCGCCAACCGTCCGCCTGCCGTAAGTTCTTTCTTCTTTTCTTCCTTTTTTGTAGCCGGCCTCATGATAGCCTACTCTTGATCAATTGGTTTGCCTTTTGCAGAACCCTCTTCTCCCGCCGACAGCCGGGGCCGTGGGGGTAGAGCGCCAGCTCCTCCCCGATCGCACGGTGGACGACACCGATGATCCGGACCTGGGAGCGGCCGCCATGGAAGATGCCATCATGGGGGAAGGCGACGAGGCCGGAGGCGCGGGACTCGGGGCCAGCTTCGAGGACTGGCCGGATGACGACGAGGTCGAAGTCGCCCCGCACCGCCAGCCGGCGCCCGATCATCAAGGCGCGGGCTCGTCTGCCGTGCCGGCTGCCCGTGGCGGTGCGCAGAAGCGCCGGGCCGCGTCGACCTTCTTCGGCAGCCTGCCGGAAAAATTCAAGGCCTCCACGGCGGTGACCAAGCGGGATGAGGCAGCCGCGAAGGCGGCCCGCTTCCGCTAGGCGGTGAAGCAGCCGCAGGCGATCTCTGCGTAAGTCGTCGAATGTCTTGCGTATATATTTTTTGTCTTCTTCGTTCGAAACTCTTCTAAACCTTTCCTTTTTTTGCCGGACAGGGCGCCGCTTTCTCTCGAGCGAGGTCCTGGCGGCTCCATAGTCGGGCCGACTGGAGGGTCCTCAAACTCCCGCCGCGTGGATCCCCGCGCCGACCTTAAGGAGGCCATGGAGCGGAACGCGCGGGAGGCGCGGGAGGAGCGGGAGGCGGCGGAGCGAAGGACCGCCCAGGCGACGAAGGAGCAGGCCGACGCAGCGGCCAAAGCCCGGGCGAAGGCGGCAACCGCGGAGATGGAGGCGGAGGCCTCGCACAACCGGCCTCCGCTGCTCGTTGTTCCCCTCTGCGCCGTGGCCCCCGACGTTCCCGTGCCCCCGTCAGAGGAGGTCGACCAAGGCTCGCCGGTGATGGAGAGGTGGGAGGACCCCGTGATCTTTGTGGAGGGGGCGTCGCAGACGGCACCGACTAGAGCGGGCCAAAGTGGCCAATCAGCTGCGGCGCCAGAGCAGCCGTCCAGGGGCGAGCCGGCGGCAGGGGCCGGCCTCGAGGTGCAGCCGGCATTGCGCCGACGCGCAGGGGGTGGCGCTTCCGCACCGGAACCGCACCGAGCAGCGAGCGCCAGCCAGACGGCGGAGGCCCTGGAGACGGCCAGCGTCAGCACGTTCGAGTGGACTCCCTGTGGGGGGACGGGCGAGCTGAACGCGGCGGCCCAGGAGGTCCGGAACCGGCTTCAAGCTCAGGCCGCCTCGCTGCAGCGATATACTCATGAGTTTCTCTCGACGCGGGCCGTCATCCAGGTGAGTCTTCTGTCCTTGGTTATTTTGCTCTTTCGATTTCTTCCGTGGGGGCGCGTCAGCGCACCCACTGGGTGTAGTCCCCGAGTTCCAAGCCGGCTACTGCGCAGGCGGCTTGGAACTTACTAGGTTCTGACAACTTAACTTATCCTTGCCTCCTGTATAATCTTCCAGGAGTATCATAACCTTCGCGCAGCCGCCTTCAACTCCCAGGCTCAGGATCTGGGCCGGAGAACTGAGGACCTGACCAGCAGCCGGAGTGCTTACTTGGTTTCGTTCATCTCCTGTGGGGGCGCGTCAGTGCACCCACTGGGTGTAGTCCCCGAGATTCGGGCCGACTGCTGAGCAGCTGGGTCGGATCTTCCTTGACGACTTCCCCTTATTAATTTTTCCTTTGTCTTCATGCTTGCAGTTGCCAATGCCGACTTGAGGGAGCAGCTCAGCAGGGCCCAGGCCGCCCTTCGCGCCAAGGAAGCCGAGTACATCGCCTTGGTCCTGGAGCGTGACCGCCTGGTCAAGGAGTTGGCCGACCAGGAGGAGAGCCACAAGGCGGCCCTGAAGAAGGCGCATGACAACGAGGATGCCCTGAAGGCCGAGTTCGAGACCGAAGCGGCGGGCTGGGTTGAAGCAAAGCAGGCGCTGAGCGAGGGCTTCAGCCGTATCGAGGATCTGATCGACGGTAAGCCGCTTTCTTCACTCCCTGCTTGCCCTTTGATCCCTGATTTGTGTTCTGACTTGTGCTGCTTTTTGTTCTCTGTGCAGACTACTTTCCCGGCTACTCCATCTTTGCCACCCAATCCATCGAGGCCCATCGCGAGGTACGCCGGCAGGCGAGGGCTGAAATCGTGCCGGACGCGAGCCGGACGCCTGAGGAGCAGCTCTTGGCGGTCCAAGCCCGGCTGCAGCCGGCTCACCATAAGCTCCGCCGCCTCCAACGTGCCGGGGCGCAGGTGTTGGCCACCCTCTGGCCAAGCGAGACGATTCCCCACACCCCGAGTCAGACTGCCGACTGGCTGGAGGTGGCGGTTGGCTGCTTCGAGGCCTGGAAGGCGTCGGCACCCTGGCTTGGAGCTGGGCGGGCGCTGGAGTTCGTCCGAGCCTGGTATCCGGGGTTGAACCTGGACCAGCTGCGCACCTGGCGGCTGGAGGCCGACGAAGAGTTGGAGGAGGTGCGGCCGGCTATCGCTCAGCGCGCTTCAACGATCGCCAAGTGTGCTGACATCAGCGTCTTCGCTCCTGAGATCAATGACGACGGTGTTGTCCAGCCGGAGGAGTGGTTCGGGCTGGACCCGGTAGCGGGTGAAGACTCGGCAGAGGAGATCGCCTCCAGTGATGAAGGCGAAGATGACGAAGGAGAGGACGGCGAAGACGTTGAGCCGACTGGTGAAGCAGGCAGCCAACAAGGCGCGTGCAAGCGCGCCCTCTGCGGGAGGGGGTGATCATGCCGAGGTTCACCAGCCGGCCACTCCTCCAGCCGGCACTGCCGTCTCCATCGACCTGCCCGACTCGCCAGTCGCTCCCTTGGCTTAGTCTGCCGTCCTTGTTTTTTCCTGCTTGTTGCCTTTTGAACAACTTTATTAAACTTGCGCAGTTCCACCCACTGGGGGTGTATTCGAACTATGTTGAATGCTGGCCTTTTGAAGGTCTTTTATGTAAATATGATTGTGTGCATGTTTGGCTTCCATTTACGTATGCTTTTTATCCTTAGGCTGTTTCCTTTGCCGCCTCCCCCTTCTGGGAAGGCAAGTACTCGAGCTTTCTTAGATTGGAGCGAGGTGAATGGAAGCCGGCCGGCCGGCTACTCTGGTAGCCGGTCGGCGGTGGGAGAAAAACCGGCTTTTGTTATATTAGTCTGTTAGTCCCTAGCCGTTTTTCGTGTGGGCACCCGTTCCTGCCCTTAACTCTTGCCAGCCGGACAGCCGGTTCTTCGAACTGCGACTTTTGGCAAGAGAAGGCTTGGGAGCCGGCACACTACTTGTCTGACTACGGGTAGGACTTCTAATATAACTCAAGGCGGCCAGTCCCCGGGCCGACTAGTCGAACCCGGTGTCGGACGGAAAAAAGTGAATGCAATGATAGGGCCATAAGCATGATACTTTTCATTCGTAGACAAAAGATGGCAGTCCCCGAGCTCTCCTCGGGGGGCCTATTGTCTCGTACTTAATACAAAAGTTAGCGTGATACATACTGCATTTCAGCTGTAAAACCTTCGGAGGAGGTTGGCGTTCCATGGTCGTTCCGACTCCTTGCCGGAGTCGTCTCTCTTTCGTGCCTTCGGCTTCTACGCGTCGATCAGGTAGTAGGAGTCATTGCCTAAGGCTCTGCTGATGACGAAGGGGCCCTCCCAAGGGGCCGAGAGCTTGTGCTGGTCGGCTGTTCGCTGGATCAGCTGGAGCACAAGATCGCCCTCTTGGAAGGATCTTGGCTTGACCTTCTGGCTGTGGTAGTGGCGCAGGCCCTGCTGATAGATGGCGGACCGGCTGAGGGCTAACAGCCGGCCTTCTTCCAGCAGGTCGACGCCGTCTTCTCGTGCTTCCATGGCCCCGGCTTCCGTGTACATGGTTACCCGAGGCGAGTCGAACTTGGTGTCAGTTGGGATGACCGCCTCGGCACCATATACGAGGAAGAAAGGAGTGAAGCCGGTTGACTTGTTTGGTGTAGTGCGCAGACTCCAGAGGACAGCCGGCAGCTCATCGAGCCAACAGCCGGCTGAACGCTCCAGTGGTACGATCAGTCGGGGCTTGATGCCGGAAAGGATGAGGCCGTTGGCTCGCTCGACCTGGCCGTTTGACTGCGGGTGGGCGACGGACGCTAGGTCCAACCGGATGCCTTGCGTCGCGCAGAAACGTGCCAAGGCTCCCTTGGCAAAATTCGTGCCATTGTCGGTGATGATGCTGTGTGGCACGCCGTACCGAGTTGTTATATCTGCGATAAATGTCACGGCAGTCGGCCCATTCAGCTTCTTGATCGGCTTTGCCTCAATCCATTTGGTGAATTTGTCCATGGCGACAAGCAAATGTGTCATGCCGCCGCGCGCCGTCTTGAATGGGCCCACCATGTCCAGTCCCCAAACGGCGAAGGGCCAAGTGAGGGGAATGGTCTTGAGTGCTGAAGCCGGCATGTGTTGCTTGGAACTGAAGAGTTGGCACCCTTTGCAATGTTTAACTAACTCCTTGGCATCATCCAAAGCAGTCGGCCAAAAGAAACCATGGCGGAAGGCTTTGGCGACAAGTGATCTTGAGGCCGCATGGTGGATGCATTCTCCTTGGTGGATGTCTCTGAGGATTGCAATGCCCTTCTCTTGCTCAACGCATCGCTAGAGGACTCCAGTGACACTGCGCTTGACGAGTTCTCTGTTGACGATTGTGTATGCTCCGGCTCGGCGTTGGACTTGTCTTGCCTCTACTTCATCAGCCGGCAGATCTTGGTTTATTAGGAAGTTGAGGATGGATTGAGCCCATGACGGAGCTGCGACTTCTTCTATTGCCAAAATGGCTACTGCGACCAGGGCGGGCGGGCTGGGCGGTGAAATGCTGGAGTCGGCCGCCGCCTGTTGTGTTGGTGTAGTCTCCGGGCCGACTACCGCAGTCCCTGAGCCGGGTGAGGTAGTCCCCGGGTCGGGCGTAACTACGGAAGTCCCTGAGCCGCCTGCTGATACCCCCTGGCCGACTGTCGAAGTCCCCAGGTCACCTGCTTGGTTCTTCGAGCCGGCTGCGTCGGGGTCAGACGGCACGAAGATGGAATCGGACTCTGGGGATGGCTTGATAGACGGCTTGAGGAGGCGTTGTAGAGCGATGCCAGTTGGTATTGCTTGCCAAGTTGAGCCTATTCGAGCCAGGGCATCAGCTGGCTCGTTGTCGGCTCGTGGTACATGGAGGAACTCGCATCCTTCAAAATACCCACTGATCTGCTGAACGAGGAAGCGGTAGCTTGCCATATTTGCGTCCTTGGCATCCCAGTCGCCGGATGATTGCTGGACCACCAAGTCTGAGTCGCCATAACATAGGATCCGGCGAATGCCGAGTTCTTTGGCAAGCCGGAGCCCGTGTATGAGCGCCTCGTACTCGGCCACGTTGTTGGAGGCGGCAAAGTGAATTTGCAGCGTGTATATGAGCTTGTCGCCTTTGGGAGAGGTGAGGATGACGTCGGCTCCCAAGCCGGTGCGCATCTTGGACCCATCGAAGTGCATGCGCCAATGAGTGGAGTCAGGAGCCGGCGGTAGGTACTGGGTCCCGGCCTAGTCGACGAGGAAGTCGGCCAATGCTTGGGACTTGATGGCAGTGCGAGGCTGGTAGAAGATCCTATAGGGGGGCAGCTCGATGGCCCATTTCGCCACCCGGCCGGATGCATCCCGGCTGCCTATGATCTCGGCCAGCGGGGCGGTGCATACAACCGTGATGGGATGCTCTTGGAAGTAGGGCTTCAGCTTCTTGGTGGCGAAGTACACGCCGTAGCACATCTTCTGGTAGTGCGGGTAGTTCTGCTTCGAGGTAGACAGCACCTCACTCAAATAGTACACCGGCCTCTGGACTGGGTGGGCTCGGCCTTCTTCTGGGTGTTGGACTACGATGATGATGCTGACCACCCGGCTGGTTGCGGCAATGTAGAGGAGCATGGGCTCTTTCTCAGTCGGCGCCGCCAGGACAGGCGGCGTGGCCAGCATCTTCTTTAGCTCGTGAAAAGCTTTATCAGCTTGGTCATTCCACTCGAAGTGGTTGGTCTTCTTCATGAGGCGGTAGAGGGGAAGAGCTTTCTCTCCGAGCCGACTGATGAAGCGGTTCAGGGAGGCCAAGCATCCGGTAAAGTTCTGGACATCTCAAAGTTTGGTGGGAATCGCCATTCTCTCAATGGCCTTGATTTTTACTGGGTTGCATTCGATGCCGCGTTCAGAGACCAGGAAGCCTAGGAGCTGGCCGGCTGGCACTCCGAACACGCATTTCTCGGGGTTAAGCTTGATTTGGAACCGGCGTAGGTTCTCAAATGTTTCCTTGAGGTCTTCCAGCAAGGTGCCGCGCTTCTCCGTCTTCACTACAATGTCGTCTACGTAGACGTGGGCATTTCTGCCGAGTTGCTTGAGGAGGCACTTCTGCATGCAACGCTGAAAAGTGGCACCGGCATTTCTCAAGACGAAGGTCATAGTCAGGTAGCAGAAGGCTCCGAATGGCGTGATGAAGGCGGTCTTCAGGTCGTCTGCCGGATCTAACTTTATCTGGTGATACCCTGAGTAAGCATCCAAGAAACTCAACAGCTCGCATCCGGCTGTGGAGTCTATCACTTGGTCAATCCTTGGTAGGGCAAAGGGATCTTTTGGGCAGGCCTTGTTGAGGCTCGTGTAGTCTATACACATGCGCCACTTGTTGTTCTTCTTTAGCATGAGGACTTGGTTGGCGAGCCACTCTGGAAAGAACACTTCCATAATGAAGCCGGCTGCTAGAAGCCGGGCTATCTCCTCTCCCACAATCCCGCGTTTCTCCTCCGACAGTCGGCGGAGGGGTTGTTTGACTGGCTTTGCGTCTTCTCGGACGTGTAGTTTGTGCTTGGAGAATTCCTTCGGAACGCCTGGCATGTCCTTGGGGGACCATGCAAAGATGTCCCGATTCTCATGGAGGAAATCGGCGAGCTCGCCTTCCTATTTGCTGTTTAGGTTTGCTCCGATGACGGCAAACCTCTCTGGATGCTCGGGGTCAAGAGGTATCTTCTTCGTCTCCTTGGCCGGCTGGAAAGATCCTTGAGCATCATGCTCCTTGGGATCGGGGGACAAGGCTGACTGCTTGCCGGCCATGGCCACGACTCGGTCCAACATCTTCTTTTCTTCGGCCATCACAAGGGACTTGGCCAGCCGACTGCTGGCTGCTACGCACTCAGAGGACTTCTTGTAATCGCCGGCTATGGTGATGACGCCTTTGGTGCTCGGTATCTTCATCTTGAGGTATGCATAGTGGGGAACTGCCATGAACTTGGCCAAGGCAGGTCGGCCAAGCAATGCATGGTAAGGGCTCTCCAGGTCCACCACTTCAAACCAGATCGCTTCCCGGCGGAAATGCTCCTTGTCCCCAAAAAGTACATCAATATTGATCTTGCCAATGGGGGTGCAGGACAGGCCGGGTACGATGCCATGGAACACAGTCCGAGTAGGCATGAGTTGCTTCATCTTGACATTCAGCTTCTCCATGGTGTCACGGTATAGGATGTTGATGCTGCTCCCGCCGTCTATCAGCACGCGGGAGAATCGGGCAGCGCGTCTATCCTTTGCAAGGGTGGCATCCAAAACCAACGCATAAGAGCCGGGAGACGGCATCACCTCTGGGTGGTCGGTCCAGCTCCAGCTGATAGGTTTTTCTGACGAGTGCATGTGCTCAGCGGGGTTGGCAGCAACCATGCTGACCTCTTAGTGCTCTCGGCGTTTGCTGCGCCGGTCTTCGGGATGACTTGTAAAGATGATATAGGCGGCATGCTCGTCGGGGAACTCATCGTGCACGGCTCCGACTGTGGGCCCAGCGGCCGGCGGCTGCGGAGCCGGAGGCGGCGGACCGGCAGGCGGAGGCGGTGCGAGCCCTTCGCCTTTAGAGATTCGGGTGAGCCAGTGGCACTTCCGGGTCGTGTGGTTGGACGGCTTCGCGCCGCTGTGGAACTTGCACGGGGTGTCGAGAGTCTGCTCGTAGGAGAAGGCCGGCTGCCAAGCCGGCTTGCCGCCCCTCTGCTTCTTGGGTGCGGGCCGCGCTTCGGGCTGCTCGTCTTCGACTGTGGCCACCTGCCGACTGGTGGAGGGCGGCACCGGGCCCTTGCGCTTATGGTCGTTCTGGTGTGGTCGTCGGCCGGAGTCCCCAGCCGGCGTCTTGGGCGCCGGGTTGAGTACCTTTCCGGACGCGTCTACCCAGAGTTCGGTCTTCATCGAGGAGTCGGCGGTGGCGTACTTGTCCGCTATGACCAGAAGCTCGTCGAGGGTAGTCGGCTCGTCGCAGAGGAGCTTGTGCTTGAGGAGGGTTCCTTCTCGGCACCCGGCAGTGAAGTATTCTATGGCTTGCACCTCGTTCACCCCTTCGCAAGAGTTGCGGAGCTTGACCCAACGCGTGAGGTAGTCGTGAGTGGACTCGGCGGGGCCTTGTACGCACAAGGAGAGCTGTCTGGGCTTGAGAGCCCGCTTGTAGGTGCTGGTGAAGTTACGGACGAAGGCTTCTGTGAAGTCTAGCCAGCTGTTGATGTTGTATGGCTTGAGGCTGTTGAGCCAGGTCCGCGCCGTGCCCTGCAGCATGAGGGGCACGTACCTCACAGCATCGCGCCTGTTGCCGTTGGCTATGCTAACCGCCGTGGAGTAGTCGATCAACCAATCTTCCGGCTTCACGGAGCCGGTGTACTTGGGCGTGTCTCTTGGGAGCGAGAACCCTTTGGGGAAAGGCTCGTCGCGGATGCGGGGGCCGAAGCAAGGCGGGCCAACATCGTCTTCTTCTTCTAGCGCCAGGGATCGCGCCAGGCGGTCGATCCGATGGCGGGCGTCGTTCTCGCCGACTCCTTCACGGCGACCTAGCCGGCCGCTGAGAGTCGGATGCGCAACAGGCGGCGGGGTGGGATATCTCTCTCCATGGGGCCGGGGCGGAGGCAGGTTGCCCCGCCACTCCACGACCCGGGGGTGGCCTTCCGCGTCTCGCTCGATGGAGATTCAGGTTCGGCTTCGGCTGGCAACCGGTTCTTTCTCGCGCCGTGCATGGGTTTTACCTGTAGTCAGCGTCCGGGACATCGCGCCGTGATCTCGGCGCAGGGGAGGGCTTTCCGCGCGGGCGTCGGCTTCGTGCCGCTGCGCGGCTGCATCGATCAGCTGCTGGATGCGTCGGGTCATGTGGGGGAGTTCTTTGGCCCCCAGTCCATCTACCTCGTCTACGGCCACCTTGGTGGCGCGCAGGTTCTCGAGTGGAGTAGCGTAGACTAGGCGGTCGACTCCTAGCGTATCGGCGACGACAGCGCCGCGCTGTCTGACAACGCCGGTCCGGCTAGGCCCGCCTGGGGGCGGCGTGCCAAAGGCGGCGCGGTCGGCCTCGCGTCGGTTGGCCTCAGCGAGGCGTCTCATGGAAACCAACTTCCGGCCCTCCGTGAGGAGGGCAAGGCGGTGAGCTTCCAGTGCTTCAGCATCGGCATCGGCCGGGAGGGGGATGGACAAGTCGTGGACCGCCGCGGGCGGGGCGTCGTGGGCAATCTCATCAGAAGCGCCGCCGTGGCTGATGACCATCACCTCGGTGGTGACAGCGTCGCAGCCATCGGCCCGAGGAAGTGGGTCGTTGTAGATCGCGATGTTGGTAGGGAACGTGTCGAGTGAGGCCGTGTCGGAGTCGACAGGCATCGGATCGGTGGAGCCAACCGACTCCAAGCCCACGGCAGGCTCGCCGGAGACGTGGAGCTGGCCGAGGTGGTCGGTGCCCGCGTCGGAGGCGAGCTCGTCAGAGATGAGAGTCTTGTCAAGGAGATTGGCGAGGCTGCTCGCCGCACAGATGTTGGTGACGCCTTGTAGCACGTCGTGGCAAGTACCATCGGGCGTGCCGGGCTGGCTACGCTCGCGGGGGAAGAAGAGGGTTCCCGTCCAGAACAGGTCTCTGGACGGCGGTGCACCTGGCCCCACGGTGGGCGCCAAATGTCGGGTGGTAGGTGCGACATATGCCAATGGGTGGCTTATCATTGTGGGAGCCAGTAAGACGTCGCCGGTGCCTGGAAACGGGATGAGGCGAAGACATGCACGCCGGCGAATCTTACCCAGCTTCGGGGCTCTCCGTGGAGATAACACCCCTACTGCTGCTCTGCGGGGTCTCCGCATGGTCACTAGATGAACAAGTAGCTACACGGTGCTCCTTGAGCTGTTTGGCGAGAGGAGGAAGAAGGGCACGGCTTGCTCTCTTCTCCTCCCTCTGTGGTGTCTGAGACGAGCAGGGATTCATCTCTCTTTGCATGGATGCCCCGGGGGGTTTATATAGGCCTATCCCCCGGGGGTACAATGGTAATCCGGCTGGGCGCGGGGCCCAGCCGTCTGTGTCTATGCTCTCCGGCTTCTGCGCCGGCTGCTGGGGCCCGCCGGCTAGTAGGTCCCGCCGGCTGCGGGCTCCTTGGTCGACAGGCAGGCCCCACTGGCAGGGCCTTGTCGGCGGCTGGTTACTGTTGCTCAATCTTGGTGACGAGGGCTTCGCCGAGGTGGGCGTGGCTACAGTGCCGCCGTCCGGCGGGTGATCGCTGTAGCCTCACCGCGTCTTGTCTCCTTAATGGGGCGTCTTCTTCGAGGGAGGTGGCAAGCTGGCTGTGGGGAGCTGGCTCTATCTTGGGCCGACTGGGGGAGGTCTGGCCGCCTTCGGGTGTCTCTCTGCCCGAAGGGGCCCACCGCCCGTGGGCCGTACTGGTAGCCCGTCGTGGATGACATCAGGGTCAACGTGGCAACAGTGCTGCGCCGGACGGGTCATGGCCACCCGTACGGCGCACTGTGCCAGGCGTGCTCCGGGATTCGGGGGTGGCAGGCTTCACTATAGCCACGCCCCGTCACATCGCCGTTATGTGGATGCAGACTTCGAGGGTACGATCTTGACCGCTTTATGGGAGCCGGCTTCTCTTCATGAGGGCTGAAGTCGGGCCGCCTTCCGATAGCCGGCCTGATGACAGCCGGCAAGGGGAAGGCGGCCCTGTGTCTTGGTTTCTTGAGGGCCGAATCGGCTCGTAATTTTTTCAGAAGGGCCAGGGGGAGCCGGCTAGGCTACCCATGGTTATTTACTCCGACAGTTTAACACCTCGAAGAGGTGATACTCGCAGATACGCCATGTCTCCAATTTCATAGACTACCTCCTTGTGTTTTGAATCTGGATAACTCTTTTGTCGGGACTGATCTACCTTGAGTCTATCTCGAATTAGCTTAACCTTCTCTTCATACTCCTTAATCAAATCTGGTCCAAACAACTGGCGGTCTCCAACTTCATCCCACATCAACGGCGTCCTACACCTTCTTCCATACAGGGCTTCGAACAGTGCCATCTTCAAACTGGCCTGGTAACTATTGTTGTATGGGAACTCTGCGTAGGGCAGGTTGTCATCCCAACTAGATCCATAATCTAGCGCACAAGCTCTCAACATGTCCTCCAGAATCTGATTGACTCTCTCGGTCTATCCATCTGTCTATGGGTGAAAAGTTGTACTTAACTCCAGCCAGGTACCCAAGGTCTGGTGCAGCTGGTGCCAAAACTTTGAGGTAAACTGTGTTCCTCTATCTGATATGATGGTCCTCGGAATCCCATGCAGACACACGATCCTGGTCATGTATATCTTGTCCAACTTCGCACTTGTATATTTGGTCTTTACTAGGATAAAGTGTGCCACTTTGGTCAAGCGGTCAACTACTACCCATATAGAATCATATCTTGATTTGGGCCTGGGCAATCCGATGATAAAATCCATGCCAAGCTTATCCCACTTCCATTCGGGTATCGACGTAGGCTGTAGCAATCATGCTGGCTTTTGATGTCCTGCCTTCACTCTTTCACATACATCACATACGGCTACATACTCGGCAATATCCTTCTTCATACCAGTCCACCAGAAACGCTCCTTCAATCCAAATACATCTTAGTGTTTCCGGGGTGTATCGAGTATGGCGAATCCTGAGCTTCCTGTAGTATCAACTTTCTGATCTCTGCATTATTGGGCACATATATACGGTCCTCAAACCATAAGGTGTCGTGCTCATCCTCACGAAACCCTTTGGCTTTCCCATCACTCATCTTCTCCTTTATCTCAGCGATCTCTTTGTCATCCTTCTGAGCTTCTCGAATCTTTTTCAATAATGTTAACTGTACCTCCAATGTTGCCAAAAGGCCTTTAGGAACTATATCCATTTGAAGTTCCCTGAGATCCTCGGCTAAATCCTTTGGCATCTCTCCGCTTACGAGGGTGTTAGCATAACTCTTACGGCTCAAAGCATCTGCTACAACATTGGCCTTTCCTAGATGATAATGCAACTTTATATCATAATCCTTTATGAGCTCCAACCATCTCCTCTGCCTGAGGTTAAGCTCCTTCTGGGTGAAGATGTACTTCAAACTCTTGTGATCCATGTATACATCGCAACTGTTTCCAATGAGAAAATGTCTCCAGGTCCTGAGTGCGTGCACCACAGCTGCTAACTCCAAATCATGCGTGGCATAACTTAACTCATGCGGTTTCAGTTTTCGTGAGGCATATGAAACCACTCTTCCGTCTTGCATCAGTACTCCTCCATGTCCTAACCGTGAAGCATCGCAATACACTTGGAAGTCCTTGCATATATCTGGAAGAATCAGCACTAGGGCTGAAGTCAATCGTTTCTTCAACTACTGGAAACTTTCTTCACATTCATCAGTCCAATGGAACTTAGTGTCCTTCTTCAACAATGCCGTCATAGGCTTTGCAATCTTAGAGAAATTCTCAACAAATCTCCAATAGTATCCCGCAAGTCCAAGAAAACTGTGGATCTCTCTAACTGAGGTGGGTGCCAACCACTCAGTGACTGACTGAACCTTAGTGGGATACACGGCTATATCCTCTCCTGATATAACATGTCCAAGGAATCCAACTTCCTTCAACCAAAACTAACATTTACTAAACTTTGCATACAACTAATGTTCTCTGAGCTTCTCCAGAACCATACGTAGATGCTCCTTGTGCTCCTCTTCATTCTTCGAGTATACCAAGATATCATCAATGAACACCACAACGAACTTATCCAAGAACTCCATGAACACCTTGTTCATCATACTCATGAAGTAGGCAGGGGCATTAGTCAATCCAAAAGACATGACCGTATACTCATACAGCCCGTACCTTGTGGTGAAAGCTGTCTTAGGTATATCCTTCTCTCGAATCTTCAGCTGGTGATATCCTGATCGCAGATCGATCTTCGAAAACACTTTAGCTCCTGTCAACTGGTCAAATAAATCATTGATCATCGGCTGTGGGTACTTGTTCTTGATCGTCACTTCATTCAACGCACGATAATCAACAACCATTCTCAAAGATTTATCCTTCTTCTCAACCAAGAGCACTGGTGCTCCCCATGGTGATGAACTTCGTCGGATGTAACCTTTCTCCAACAACTCCTTAATCCGCTTCTTGATCTCTTCTAGATCATTTGCGGGTATCCAACAGGGTCTCTTTGATATTGGCCCGGTGCCTAGCAATAGCTCTATCAAAAAAATCGATGTCTCGATCCCGCGGCATGCCTGGTAACTCCTCAGGAAAAACATCTGGGTAATCCTTCACTATAGGTACTTCCTCCTGAACAACTCACATGCGGGTATTTACTTGGCTCCTCCTAGGTGCATGCCTAGATACATACTTGATCCTTTTTCCCTCCGGGGTGGTGAGCAAAATCGACTTACTCGCGCAATCGATGTTTCCCCCATACATCGATAGCCAATCCATTCCCAGTATCACATCCAATCCTTGTGACTCCAAAATTATCAGGTCTGAAGGGAAAATATGGCTTCCTATGGTCAATGGCATCTGAAAGCATCCTTGGCTTGCCATATACTCCGCTCCTGGTGAACTTACTAACATGGGTGTCCTGAGTACTTTAGTGGGCAGTCTATACTTATCCATGAATCCCCTTGATATGTATGAATGCGATGCACGAGTATCAAAAAGAACGATTGCAGTAAATGACTTAACCAAAAACTTACCGATAACTGCATCAGGGTACTCCTCAACCTCCTCCACGATCACGTGGTTCATTTGTCCCCTGTTGAAAGGGTTGGGCTTCTTCGCAGTGCTTCCATTACCATTCCCATTCTTCACTTCAGGGCACTCAGTGGCGTAGTGTCCAGTCTTCCCGCACTTGAAACAAGTAATGTGACTTAGGTCCTTCTTGGTGGGTGTGGATGGGTTAGAGCGGTTCTGATTACTACCTGCTCCATTCCCGTTTCCATTCTTGGGGCCACTGTGGTTGTGAGAACTCCCTCCATTGTGGGTGTGACCTCCATGGTTATGGACAAGTCCTCCCGAGTTCGGGGTTAAATGAGGCTTCTGCTGAGCTCCTGAGTTGTACCTTCCTTCTCCATACTTCCTTTTGCGGCTCTCAATTTGCTGCTGCTTCCCTTCAATCATAAGAGCCTTGTCTACCAACTCCTAGTAGTTGTTCAATGTTTCCACCATCAACTGCATGCTCATCTCATCATTCAGCCCCTCCATAAACTTCTGCTACTTTGCGGCACCTATGGCCACATAATCAGGGGCATAACGAGATAGCTTACTAAATTCATCCATGTACTGCCCCACAGTACGGTTCCCTTGGCATAAGTTGCGAAACTCACGCTTCTTCATGCTCATAGCTCCCGCTAAGACGTGGGCTGTGCAGAATGCTTGCTAGAATTGGTCCCATGTAACAGTGCCTATGGGATAGGTGACGGTGTAATTCTCCCGCCATGAGGCTGCTGGTCCATCCAATTGGTGTGCGGCAAAACGCACCTTCTCTGTATCAGTGCAACCAGCAGTGGTCATCTCCCTTCCAATCCAGCGTAGCCAGTCATCCGCAACTATTGGCTCGGTGCTACTGGAAAACACCGGTGGCTGTAACCTCAGAAAATGAGCTAAGTTTTCAGCTGGTGGTGGTGGTGGTGGGTTGTTGTTGTTGCCTTAGTTTTGAACTAACAACTGCATCAAGGTATTCTACTGCTGGATCAACTGAGTGAGCTCTGGTGGAAAGGTAAATCCGAGGTCACGTCTCGGAGGCATCTGGGGGTTTAGAGGGAAGAGAATAGAAAGAATGAGGTCTAGTGAGAAAACACTACCCATATGCACATGAGACAAACACAATCATATCACTCAATCAATCAAGCAAGGGCATACAATCAGTCTAGAACTATCCTTACAAAAGTGCTTGGGCTATACTTTATACATGGTGGAATACTACTACTAATATGGTGGCCGACTAGAAATTTTGATCGGTCAAAGACTCCATGATGTCTGCTCCAGCTTCGTCTTCAAAGTCATCATCGCTGACATCAGGGTCGGAGTCGGTGTCGTCGATGATGATGTAGTCTTCAGAACGAATCTCCTTGGGTTCCTCGTGTTCTCCTGTTGGCGTGGGGTCCCCCATGAATACTCCTAGCTTCCTTGTCAGGTCATCATTCTTCTCCACTAGTACGACGATTTCCTCCTCATAATCTTCACGAGTAGCCTTGAGTTCCTCCTCCAGCTCCGTTATCCTTGTCATCGCTTTCTTCAGATCTATGATGCCTACACACATCTGGTTTTCCTGGCGTCGAATGTGCTGGTTTAACTCCTGGATGAAAGCTGCAATGGATCTATCCTTCCTGGTGCTAATCATCTCCCATTGCTCATCTCAGCGCCCACAAATCTGGTAGATAGTATCCTTGAGATCCTTCTAGTAAACTTCTCCAATGTGTCCCATGGTGATGTGGGCTGCCATACTCTTTCCTAGACTCCAGGTTGGTGCATCAGAAGAAAACTCTATTGGCTCAGTGACTGGCGTGAATGTCCTTCCTAGAACTTGAACTTGAATCATCCAGCGCTCCAATTCTGGTAAAGTGGCATTGTAAGTTCCGGTGAAGCTTGGTATTCCAATGTTCAGGTACTTAGTGACTTCCTTCAAGTGTCGTCCAAAAGGTGCTTCTTCATCCGGTTGTGCAAACTTGATCCTTGCGTCCGCCTTCCTAAAGAGTAGAAAATGGAGAGGAGTCAGAAATGAGAAGAGATTAGTGATCTAGGGCTTTAGCTTAGTGGTCGTGTCCTACACTCAGTGTGTGCTCTGATACCATCTTGTAGCGACCAGATCACAAACGGTCAAGTCTCTGTGCTTCAGTGTCATCCCTGGATTGGTAATGTTGACACACACAGTACTCGAAGGATTTATAACAGAGTAGCAATCACACACTTCTTACATCGAATGTCTCCAAAGAGAACTTATTACAATAAATATGGCTTAAGGCCATCTAACATGATAATAGTGGAAGGCTTGGAAGATAAAATGAGACCATCAACTCCAACGGCATAGCTGAGCTGTATGGCAATGACCTAGCGAACCTTACTCTTCATCTGAAAAGTCTGCAACATGATACGTTGCAGCCCAAAAACGGGTCAGCACATGGAATATGCTGGCAAGATAATACAGTAGAGCAATGAACAGAAATATGCTATCACTATATGCATATATGGCTGGTGGAGGCTCTATGGTTATTTAGTTTTTGCGAAAAGCCAATTTTTCCCTATATCAAAGGAATAAATTTGATTTAACTATCATGGTGGTTGAAACATCATTGAAAAGGTTCCTCCAACTCAATCCCAATTAAAAGTAATTATCAACCCAACAATTTAATTAAGAGTGATGAGATACAATAGGAAAATCAAAGTACTAGATACTCAAGATGTCCATAACCGGGGACACAGCTAACCATGATTAGATTGTACACTCTGTAGAGGTTTGCGCACTTTTCCCCACAAGACTCGATCTCCTCCGTTGGATTTCTCGCACTACTTGGTGTTTGAGAAACGGATGACCGAGACACAGTCTTTCAGAAACACTAACTCTTTACTCTGGGTGGACAGTTACACCTACTTTCCCCTACATCTGCTAGCCCACCACTGAAAGAGGTCATGCAACATACTCAACTATGCCATAGCCCATAATGGCTTGTGGCTGCACGCGGAAGTTTGTAGCATGAATAGTCTAAAGATCCCTTTGAGCCTGGGTGGCGGACCGTAGGATGATCACATGGGTACTCCGGGATATCCTAGGACAACACTAGATTCTCCAGGTGCCCAAACAGAAATCCACCCAGATGTGCATTAAAGTTTCCACCTTAAGTTGAACCATTAATTAGCATCTCACATCTGTGATGGATACACTCAGACCCAATCCATGTCTACGAGCATAGCATGGCAATATAAGTATAACATAGAAATAACTCCCAAGGTTTGATAACAAAACAGGGCATTAGGTTCTACCTCATCAACTACTTCGAAACCCACAAGTTAATAACATCCTAATCATGCAGTGTTTGCGGATTGGAACTAATGCATAAAAACTAGGTATGAAAAGAGTATGATCAATGTGTTACTTGCCTTGCCGACGATCCGGAAAACCTAGGGACTCGTAGTAGCACGCTTCGCACTCCGGGTGTTCTATCATAAGCAAACAATAGCATACATAAGCAATCAAGCAAAGATGCATAGATAAAACTCAAATAAGAATAATTAATCAGGAAGTTCAACTTAAGAACTCCGGTTTGCAAAAAGAATCAAATAAAACGGAGCAACGAAACACAAACTGCGAAAGAAACAAGATCCGATTACTAATCTGGACTAAAGTCAAATTTTACAGTACCAAAATCTTGTTCAAGTTGGTTAAACAGAAAGAGGGCTTCGAGACGAAGATCTAGGCGCTTGAATCGCCTGATTCCGATAAACGAGCGAAATGATAAACTAAAACGAAAATTGGATCAGAAATCGTGATTGAAAATAATCGCGAAAAAGCCAAGAAAAAGAAAAACGAACGAACAGGCTAATGAACGAACGTTCATTGTCTGTGACTAACGGGCGAAAACCGTTCGTTAAAACGAACGTACGGATGAACGTCCGCTAAATAAACTAAACCAAGAAAACCAACAAACCAGTCTAAAAAGTAACTAGGTTTTTTTTAAAAACACATGGTTTTTACCTAAACCGAAAAAACCGAACGGCGAGATTTGCGAACTCCGGTGCGGATCCGGCGGCTTTCGGCGAGCGGGCGGCGGCGCGGGCGATGGCGGGGTGTGGCGCGGGGCAGCGGAGGGCGGCACGGCAGCGGCTCGGCGGCGGCGCAGCAGTAGGCGGCGAGCGGCGGCGTGCGACGGCGGGGCTGGCGGCTAGCGGCGGCGTGCAAGGCGGCGGGCTGGCGGCTGGCGGTGGCGACTTGGGGCTCCAAGGAGGCCCCGGGTCCGACTTTTAAAGGGGGAGGGGAGGCAGCTTGCGGGAGGGGTGAAGCCATGGCGGCGGCTCAGACTCCCTCGAGGAGTCCGGCTCGGTGACGACGGCGACACGGGGCTCGCTGGGCCTGGGCCGCGGCCCAGTTCGGTCCGGCGGGCTTTCTCTCTTTTTTTTAAACATATTCCACCCAAAAGAAATCCTAGAAAAATAAATAAAAGTCTAAAAATACAAAAACAAATTTTCACCATCTAAATAAAATATTTAGAACAAGGTGAACGTTTTCTTGGCCTAAAATGCAATTTTAAAAAATGCATAAATTTTTCCTATGCAAATAAAATAGCAATAAAATCCGAATAAAATCAAATATTTGACTTTAATATTTTCCTCCTATATTTCATTTATTTTGGAGAAGTCATATTATCTCCTCTCTTATATTTTTATATGAAATATTTTCGGAGAGAAAAATAATAAAACAAATGATCCTTGTTTCGATATTTGATAAAATTCAAATATGAACACCATGAAATCCCCAACTCTCTCCGAGGGTCCTTGAGTTGCTTAGAATTTTGAGGATCGCGAAACGAAATGCAAATAAAATATGATATGCATGAATGACCTACGTATAACATTCCAGATTGAAAATTTGGGATGTTACACAATGAGGAAAACATCTATGACAGGGCCTACACATATTCTACCATAGCACTTACTACTGTTCTCATATCAACTCTAAGCAATAACATGCTTTGTCATAAAAATCTTGGAAATGAGAGTAACATATAGCAATCATGAGGTTATGCTCATAATATCTATTCTAACAATCATTAGATGCCAATTGTTCTCATATCAACTCTAACAATAACATGTGTGGTCATAAAAATCTAGGAAATGAGAGGAACATATAGCAATGATGTGATTATAGACATACTATCTATTCTAAATTTGTAACAATGAATAGGCAGTCGTATTCATAAGGTAAATATGAGATGAGATAGAACAATTACACGACGATAGATTCCACCAGTATAGGTAGCCAATCTGTGTGTCGACGGCGTTAACGATGCCATCATGCACTATAGCATCAGACAGAAATGTTGCCTCAACAGGATTGACGATGAGCTATAACCATGTATGGCGACCGGATTCCGGATAGTATAATCCCATGTTGAACAAGGCAATGAGCCTGTAATCCATGTGGTCTTCTGATGGCATGGGCACTTCACAGATTACAACTTTAAGCAAACAGAGGTCAAGCCAAAATCTCCACGTGTCTCATGCATATTAGGCAGGAGTGTCCAGCGGGCCGCGAGGCTCGATGGCGGCGATATCCAACGATGGAAGGGTGATCTCTCGCTGGGCATAGATATCCACAAGATCCACGGACTACCGGATTGGTGGATGAGGACGATCCAGTTGGCCTTCATGCCCGCCCAGTAGTGGCCGCACAAAAAGGACATGCGGACGGGTAATGGTAGCATGTCGAGGGGCACCACGGCAACCTCCGTAGGATCGTCAAGTCGGTGTCTAGGCCACCTGCGAGGATTGGGCATCAGCAAGCAGGGTGTCTTGAAAAGAGCTGGCCTGTTGCAGACGAGTAGACGGTACAAAGGCACTGAGCATGCGGCTAGACAGACGGTCCTGAGCAGGTCCATACGATTACAGATATGCTCCAAGAGAACATCGGGGAGGGAATTCCAATCGCGGCTCTGCCTGTCAGTCGGTTCTGCCATGGGGTTTTTAGGGCACTGAGTGATTGGGGTTTTCGGTGCATGCGAGCCAGCGGGGAAGTGGATTTAGCGGGCAAGCAAAGAAGATGGTACGCGCGGGCTACCAAGGAAGATGGCACGGACGGGCGAGTAGTGAGAGGGGGGAAATGGTGTGCGGCCGACGATGGGGAAGAGAGTAGGAAAGAAGAAGAGAGGAGGAAGAAGAGTGAAAGACGGCGAAGAAAGTGCAGTAAATCTCAATTCTACTACTACTACTACTACTACTACTACTAGTACTACTACGAGGATGTATCGTCCTTCGGAGTTTAAATAGTTACGCCGATGACATGTGGGTCTACCTCAAGAGGGCCCATATGTCAGTTAATGGAGGAGAGAGGTATGTAGGCATATTTGCGGAAGCATGCTCCACTAGCAAATATGATGGTAGTACTGGGTAAGGCTGATTTAGTAACACCAACACGCTGGTTCAGCTTATTAATTAAGTGTCCCATCTGCTGCAGCGTGTATTGTCACTTCACTGTGAAGACTAGTTGAATAGTTCTCTCTGACCGAGATGGGTTGCAAGGACTTCCTATCTATAGTATCCCTATGACTTGTGACGACCTGAGACTGGCGCTCCGGAAGCCTTCCATGTATTTCGCTGTAGTTGTGTGTTCCATTTGTTTGTTGCATTTCATCATAGCATCATGTACATTGCATTCACGTGTTTTTTTCAAAACACGCATCCCTGCGTAGTTGCTGGTTCTCCTCGTTGTTTTCATTGACCGTTCCGAGACCAATGAGGTTTTTCGATTCCCTCTTGTCAAACCACCTAACCCCTCTTTGCATAGTGCATTGACCCTCGCGTGCGTGTCCGAAACTTACCCGAACCCGAACTGGGCTGTCGTTATCGATTGGTTCAGATCATCTCCGAACATCCTTAAGATATCTTCCGTTTCTCCATTGGACTCCCCTAACCTTTTGTTCTCGACCGCCCGATCCCGATCCAATGATCCAAATCCTCCCTCCTTTTTACCTACTTACTATATAATCAAAGAAACCATAAAAATCTAGGGATCATGTCCCATCCATTCCGTGTCCGCCGCCACCACCATCTTCTTGGGGATTCGCGCTGCCCAACCTCCTGCAGCCACCCACTCTCCCTCGAATCCTCCATTGAGCCAATCCCGGCCTCTCTGGGATCCATCCAGCCGCCTGGCCCTGTTGGGGAACATAGAATTTCAAAAAAATTCCTACAATCACGCAAGATCTATCTAGGAGAAGCATAGAAATGAGCGGGGAGAGTGTGTCCACGTACCCTAGTAGACCCAAAGCTGAAGCGTTTATTAACGCGGTTGATGTAGTCGAACGTCTTCGCGATCCAACCGATCTAGTACCAAATGCACAACACCTCCACGATCTACACATGTTCAGCTCGATGACGTCCCTTGAACTCTAGATCCAGCTGAGGCCGCGGGAGGGTTTCGTCAGCATAACGGCGTGGTGACGGTGATGATGAAGTTACCGACGCAGGGCTTTGCCTAAGCACTACGACAATATGACTGAGGTGGAAATCCGTGGAGGGGGGCACCGCACACGGCTAAGAAATCAACTTGTGTGTCTATGGGGTGCCCCCCTCCCCGGTATATAAAGGAGGGTAGGAGGAGGAGGGCCGGCATCAAGGGGCGCGCTCAAAGGGGGGATTCCTACTCCTAGTAGGAGTTGGTTTCCCCCTTTCCTAGTCCAAGTAGGAGAAGAAGGAAGGAGAGGGAGAGGGAGAAGGAAAGAGGGGGGCGCCGCCCCCTCCTAGTCGAATTCGGACCAGCCCATGGGGGCGTGCTGCCTCCCCTTGTGGCCCTTCTCTCGTTTCCACTAAAGCCCAATAAGGCCCAATACTTCCCATGGTGAATTCCCGTAACTCCCCGGTTCTCCGAAAAATATCCGAATCACTCGGAACCTTTCCTATGTCCGAATATAGCCTTCCAATATATGAATCTTTACCTCTCGACCATTTTGAGACACCTCGTCATGTTCATGATCTCATCCGGGACTCCGAACAAACTTCAGTTATCAAATCACATAACTCATAATAAAAATCGTCATTGAACGATAAGCGTGCGAACCCTACAGGTTTGAGAACTATACGTTATTCCCTTTCTCATCGGTGTGTTACTTGCCCGAGATTTGATCATCGGTATCATCATACCTAGTTCAATCTCGTCACCGGCAAGTCTCTTTATTCGTTCTGTAATGCATCATCCCGCAACTAACTCATTAGTCACATTGCTTGCAAGGCTTATAGTGATGTGCATTACCGACGGGGCCCAGAGATACCTCTCCGATAATCGGAGTGACAAATCCTAATCTCGATCTATGCCAACTCAATAAACACCATCGTAGACACCTTTAGAGCATCTTTATAATCACCTAGTTATGTTGTGATGTTTGACAGCACACTAAGTGTTCCTCCAATATTCGGGAGTTGCATAATCTCATAGTCATAGGAACATGTATAAGTCATGAAGAAAGCAATAGCAATAAACTAAACGATCATAGTGCTAAGCTAGCGGATGGGTCTAGTCCATCACATCATCCTCAAATGATGTGATCCCGTTCATCAAATGACAACACATGTCCATGGCTAGGAAACTTGACCATCTTTGATTAACGAGCTAGTCAAGTAGAGGCATACTAGGGACACTTTGTTTGTCTATGTATTCACACACGTACTAAGTTTCCGGTTAATACAATTTTAGCATGAATAATAAACATTTATCATGATATAAGGAAATATAAATCACAACTTTATTATTGCCTCTAGGGCATATTTCCTTCAGTCTCCCACTTGCACTAGAGTCAATAATCTAGTTCACATCGTCATGTGATTTCACACCAATAGTTCACATCTTTATGTGATTAGTTCATGTCTTCATGTGACTAATACCCAATGGGTTTACTAGAGTCAATAATTTAGTTCACATCGCTATGTGATTAACACCCAAAGAGTGATCATGTTTTGCTTTTGAGAGAAGTTTAGTCTACAGGTCTGTAACATTCAGATCTGTATGTATTTTGCAAATTTCTATGTCTACAATACTCTGCACGGAGCTACTCTAGCTAATTTCTCCCTATTTCAATATGTATCTAGATCGAGACTTAGAGTCATCTAGATCGGTGTAAAAGCTTGCATCGACGTAACTCTTTACGATGAACTCTTTTATCACCTCCATAACCTAGAAATATTTCCTTAGTCCTGTAAGGATAATTTTGACCGTTGTCCAGTGATCTACTCCTAGATCACTATTATACTCCCTTGCCAAAATCATGCTAAGGTATACAATAGGTCTGGTACACGGTATAGCATACTTTATAGAACTTTCTATTTTCTGCCATGGCCGGGTTTTGAGTCTTTACTCAATTTCACACCTTACAATTCAGGCAAGAACTCCTTCTTTGGCTGATCCATTTTGAACTCCTTCAAAATCTTATCAAGGTATGTACTCATTGAAAGTCTTATCAAGCGTCTTGATCTATCTTTATAGATCTTGATGCCCAATATGTAAGTAGCTATATAGCTAATTCTTTCTTTAAAAACTCCTTTCAAATTCTCCTTTATGCTTTCGAGAAAATTCTACATCATTTCTGATCAACAATATGTCATTCACATATACTTATCAAAAAGGATGTAGTGCTCCCACTCACTTTCTTGTAAATACAGGCTTCATCGCAAGTCTGTATAAAACTATATGCTTTGATCAACTGATCAAAGCGTATATTCAAACTCCGAGATGCTTGCACCAGTCCATAGATGGATCGCTGGAGCTTGCACACTTTGTTAACACCTTTAGGATTGACAAAACCTTCTGGTTGCATCATATACAACTCTTTTTTAGTAAATCCATTAAGGAATGTAGTTTTGATATCCATTTGCCAGATTTCATAAAAAGCGGCAACTGCTAACACGATTCAGACATACTTTTAAGCATCAATATGAGTGAGAAAATCTCATCATAGTCAACACCTTGAACTTGTCGAAAACCTTTTGCGACAATTCGAGCTTTGTAGATAGTAACACTACTATCAGTGTCCGTCTTCATCTTGAAGGTCCATTTATTCTGAATGGCTCACCGATCATCGGGTAAGTCAATCAAAGTCCATACTTTGTTCTCATATATGGATCCCATATCAGATTTCATGGCCTTAAGCCATTTCGCGGAGTCTGGACTCATCATCGCTTCCTCATAGTTTTAGGTTCGTCATAGTCTAGTAACATGACTTCCAGAACAGGATTACCATACCACTCCGGTGCGGAACATACTCTGGTTGACCTACAAGGTTCGGCAGTAACTTGATCTGAAGTTTCATGATCATCATTATTAATTTCCTCACTAATTGGTGTAGGCATCACTGGAACTGATTTCTCTGATGAACTACTTTCCAATTCGGGAGAAGGTACAATTACCTCATCAAGTTCTACTTTCCTCCCACTCACTTCTTTCAAGATAAACTCCTTCTCTAGCAAGGATCCGCTCAGAGCAACAAAGATCTTGCCTTCGGATCTGTGATAGAAGGTGTACCTAACAGTTTCTTTTCGGTATCCTATGAAGACGCACTTCTCCGATTTGGGTTTGAGCTTATCAGGCTGAAACTTTTTCACATAAGCATCGCAACCCCAAACTTTAAGAAATGACAGCTTAGGTTTCTTGCTAAACCACTGTTCATACGGTGTCATCTCAACGGATTTTTAGATGGTGCCCTATTTAACATGAATGCAGCTGTCTCTAATGCATAACCCCAAAACGATAGTGGTAAATCGGTAAGAGACATCATAGATCACACCATATCTAATAAAGTACAGTTATGACGTTCGGACACACCATTACGATGTGGTGTTCCAGGCGGCGTGAGTTGCGAAACTGTTCGACATTGTTTCAACTGAAGGCCAAACTTTTAACTCAAATATTTTGTCTCCGCGATCAGGTCATAGAAACTTTATTTTCTTGTGACAATGATTCTCCACTTTACTCTGAAATTCTTTGAACTTTTCAAATGTTTCAGACTTGCGTTTCATTATGTACATATACCCATATCTGCTTAAATCATCTATGAAGATCAGAAAATAACGATACCGCCACGAGCCTCAACACTCATCACATCGCATACATCCGTATGTATTATTTCCAATAAGTCAGTGGTTCGCTCCATTGTTACGGAGAACAGAGTCTTAGTCATCTTGCCCATGAGGCATGGTTCACAAGCATCAAATGATTCATAATCAACTGATTCCAAAAGTCCATCTGCATGGAGTTTCTTTACGCGCTTTACACCAATATGACCTAAACGGCAGTGCCACAAGTATGTTGCACTATCATTATCAACTTTGCGTCTTTTGGCATCAATATGATGAATATGTGTATCACTATGATCGAGATTCAATAAACCATTTACATTAAGTGTATGACCATAGAAGGTTTTATTCATGTAAATAAAACATCAATTATTCTTTGACTTAAATGAACAACCGTATTGCAATAAACATGATCCAATCATATTCATGCTCAACGCAAACACCAAATAACATTTATTTTAGGTTCAACACTAATCCTGAAGGTAAAAGGAGTGTGCGATGGTGATATTATCAAACTTGGAATCATTTCCATCACACATCGTCACCTTGCCCTTAACTAGTCTCTGTTCATTTTGCAACTCATATTTCGAGTTACTAATCTTAACTACTAAACCAGTGTCAAATACCCTGGGGTTACTATGAACACTAGTAAAGTACACATCAATAACATGTATATCAAATATACTTTTGTAAACTTTGCCATTCTTCTTATCCACCAAGTATTTGGGGTAGTTCCGCACTCAGTGACCATTCCCTTTGCAGTAGAAGCACTTAGTTTCAGGCTTAGGTCTAGCTTTGGGCTTCTTCACGAGAGTGGCAACTTGCTTGCCATTCTTCTTGAAATTCTCTTTCTTTCCCTTGCCCTTTTACTTGAAACTAGTGGTCTTTTTAACCATCAACACTTGCTGCTTTTTCTTGATTTCCACCTTCGCCAATTTCAGCATTGCGAAGAGCTTGGGAATCATTTATGTTATCCCTTGCATATTATAGTTCATCACGAAGTTCTAGTAACTTGGTGATAGTGACTAGAGAACTCTGTCAATCACTATCTTATCTGGAAGATTAACTCCCACTTGATTCAAGTGATTGTAATACTCAAACATTCTAAGCACATGCTCACTAGCTGAGCTATTCTCCTCCATCTTGTAGGTAATGTACTTGTCAGAGGTCTCATACCTCTTAACATGAGCATGAGTCTGAAATACCAATTTCAGCTCTTGGAACATCTCATATGCTCTGTGGCATTCAAAACATTTTTGAAGTCCCGGTTCTAAGCCGTAAAGTATGGCACACTAAACTATCAATTAGTCATCATACCGAGCTTGTCAAACGCTCGTAACGTCTACAACTGATCCTGCAAAAGGTCCATCACCTAGCGTTGCATTAAGGACATAATTCTTCTATGGAGCAATGAGGATAATCCTCAGATCACGGAGCTAGTCCCCATCATTCCTACTAACATCTTTCAACATAGTTTTCTCTAGGAACATATCATAAATAAAACGAGGAAGCTATACGCGAGCAATTGATCTACAACACAGATATGCAAATACTATCAGGACTAAGTTCATGATAAATTTAAGTTCAATTAATCATATTACTGTAAGTTCATCTAGTTCCCCTTAGTGATTTTGGTGTATTGAAGACTTATAAGTTAAGGGACAAATGTGTTTATGAGTGTACACATGTCTATAAGTCTATGAGAAGTTTGATATTTACAGAGAAATTCGACCCCTAAAAATGAAGTTCATCGACTGAAGACTTTGGATTTCTGAAGACTTTCTGAATACTTTGAAAGTGAAGAAATTGGTGCAATCCTGAAGACTTGGTATTCATCTGAGGAACATGAAGCGTGAAGACGTTCATTTTTGTAGTTTCATTTTCTCTTTCTTAAGTCATAGGAAACACCGTACTGTTAAAGGGGGTTGAGGAAGTACTAAGGAAAAATTTCCATGTGATGCTCAACTCAAAATCCTACACCTACCAATCCCTTCGAGTGAAGCCATTGGAAATCTCATACAGTTCAGTCATATTCTTCAGTGACAGAGACGAAGTTCTTCTGGTCTCTGAGGAATTTGTTCTGACTGAGGAGTTAGGAATTCGCTAGTGCGGATTGCCTACAGAGTGAGGAACATGATAGCTCTGAGGATTTTGCTACTCAAATTTCCAACCATTGCTGTGCCTTGTGCCAGCTGTCCCAAAATATCTACCCACCTAACGGTCATATCATTGAAGGGCATTTATATCTTATCATGTCGGGATGCTCCCTAGGATATAAATAGCCATCCCCTACAACCACTAGCTGGTTGGGTGCTCCGAGAGAAACCGACACTTGTCATTTGAGAGCTTCCCATCCTCCGAGGACTTTGAGCGAAAATCATCAAGTGAGGAAAACCCAAACCCAAACACCTAAAAAACCCAAGTGATTGAGCATCACTGAAGAGATTGATCCTGCGTGGATCTGACGCTCGTTACCTTTGAAGACTGTGCTTCTTCACTGAGTGTCCAAGTTTGTGAAGGTTCGGATGTCACCTGAAGACTTACCAGACGGTTAGGCGTCAAGGTTTAGAGCATCCAAGAGGAATTGTGGATCACCGAGTGACCAAGTTTGTGAAGGTTCGGAAGTCACCTGAAGACTTACCACGAGTGATTAGGTGAGGTATGTGTGACCTTAGCTCAAGGAAAATACGGTGAGGACTGTGTGTCCGAGACTATGTGTCCTCAGGTTTAAATACCTAGCCGCTCCAACCAGATGTACAACTGAGACAGCAGTTGGAACTGGTCTACCAAATCATTGTCTTCACCAAGCTCACTGGTTCTATTTCCTCAACTCTTTCATTTACTCATAACTATGTTGAGTGCTTGTTTGTATCTGTGTTTGAAGACTTTGACTGAATACTTTCTCAATTTCCTCAGTTCAATTTCTTCAATCTGTTTGTCTTCATCCTGTGTTATCCTGTGTTTACGCTTTCTGTACTCAGTGCTTGTCTTCATTTCATCATGATGACTATGCTCGTGTTCTGTTCTGTTTACTTTTGAGTACCTATTCTGTTGCTAGTACTTCTTTCCTAAGGAACTTCCTCCCCTGCAAATTCCTCAGTGAAGAATTCATAAAAATCGCCTATTCACCCTGATGCGGAGCATCCTACGTACATCAGCATGTACACCTTCATAGCACATCAAGCCCCAAGTGGACCTACCGGACTTAAGGTGAACCCGCTCCTCTTCAAGATTTACATGAATATCTATTGGACTTGGTCGCTACCTCACCTTGGATCATTGTGCATCACTAGGTACAAGGACGACCGCCACCAAGCAGTTGGGGAGCATCCCAGAGACCAAGTAGAAGGACCCCAAGGCCACAAGGAGGAAGAAGGAGTGCAACAAGACCAACTCTGCACCTCCCAGGAAACCCCATGCCCACGGGCCTCGAAGACCCCATGCGCACGGGCTACACAGAGAGCGGGCGCCGGAGCACCCCGTGTGCACGGGCCCAACTTACCCCGTGCGCACGGGCCCTACAGGATGGACGGTTGTGATTGCTGTTTGGGCCTCCTCTTCATCCACCTCATCCCTCACCTCCAGTCACCTATATATTCCGTACCTAGACCATTTGTTAGGGTTAGCAAAGGATATGATAGACATATGAGAGCTTTGCTCCATGGATCCACTCCACTAGGAGATCAAGACCTCCTCTTGGAGTGACCAATATCAAGACCCCACATGTGGGAAGGATCCCCAACATAGGATCATCAAGACCTCTCTCCTCATAGGATTGGGATGAACTAGTATCTTGTACCTTTCCCTTGTTGTTCTTGGATCATTGTGACCTCTTGTATGTTCTTGGATCTAGCATATGTGTGATTGGATCTAGTCAATTGAGTGTTTCCTCTTGTTTTCCCTCTTGTGTTCTTCTTGTTCTTGGGGATTGTCCCTCCAATTCGTGAAAGATCTCCACATAGGGTTCTACCCTATATCATTTTGGTATCATGAGTCATGGTTTTGTCACGAAATTGGAGCCCTCCGCTTTGTTTTCTAGCCTAGTTTTGTTGATTTCGTCCTAAATTCGAAAATTCCCCACCAAAAATAGCCCCAATTTTTTTGTGATTTGTTGGTTTTGATGATGTTTTGTTGGATTTGATCCATGGATTTGCTTGGTTTCAAGTGGATCTAGCTTTCCCCCATCTTTTCCCCACCATCCATCCCCAAAATCTCCCCAATTTTGCCCAAGAAATCTCCATTTTCCGCCTCGAAATCGCGAAATTTCCGCCCACCCCGTGCCCACGGACCCCAGACCCCGTGCGCACTGGCCCCCGAAAACTCTCTGGACACCCCATGCCCACGAACCTATACCGTGCGCACGGGATCCCTTGCCCACGGGCTCCTACCCCCGTGCGCACGACCCCCCAGGACAGCCGCGAGTGCTTCACCGTTTTGCCCATAACTTCCACATCCGTAGTCCGATTTTTGCGTTCTTTAGCTCGATTAGTAGCTATTGACATCCCCCATCCACCTAGATAGGTTCCATCACCATTTGACTCCATCAAATTTTTTGGAACTTTGGCATCTTTGCCTAGGGCTTCCACCACAACCTCCGCATAACCACCACAAACTTCCGCAACCTAACCAATTTTGTTCCTTATAGCATTTGTGGTTGCTTCAGTAGCGATTCGAGTCTCCTAAGGTGTTTAGGCTACTTAGGGACGATTGTTTCTTGACGAACCACCACCACCACCATAACTCCCGCATAGGCTTACACCATACACTTCTTCCACCCCAACTTAACCCAATTTTGTTTGTGTTGTGAGTTGTGTCTCCTAAGGTGTTTCGGCTACTTAGGGACCGAGCTTCAAACTCCGACACCGTGTATAGTACACCACCTTACCCTCCTCTTCCACATTGCCTACTCGCATAACCCATCATTGCATTTCGCAATTCCCATTGAGCTTCCGCAACACCACCACCGCATCCCGCTACCACCATTTGACTTTTGCCCTTGAGATTTTGAGTTCGCGGTTTTTTCCGTTTCCTAAGGTGTTTCGGCTACTTAGGGACGAGTCTCCATCATCTTGGTATCTACATCAAGAACACCGCCACTCACCATCTTCAAGGACGGTAACCTCGACGACACCATTGTACATTCCCCTTGCAATTGCATTGATAACCCCTAGCCCCTTTTGCGTCACTTGCCTATCGAGACTACCATTTGAGTATTGCCGGCAACGTTACTTGTGCACATTAGTGATCTACACCTCCCATTGCATACATACCATATCATATTGGTATCATCATATCATCTCTTGTGTCACAGATTGTTCCTGCATATACACAATTGCTATCTTGGTTTGTGCATTTCGCATAGTGGCCTTATCAAAAAAAGAGAATAAGCTTTTAAGCAAAAGAAAAGAGAGCAAAGAGCTTGTAAGCAAGTGCCATAGCATCATACCACATTGCACATAAGATTGTCATATCCGATCATCTTGGATCATCTTGAGAAGAACATCGGGAACATCATACATATAGCATACTTGGGATAGAAAGCTCATACATTTTGCATCTTATAGGTTGTGCACAAGTGTCGTATCCGCCTATTGAGCAATCGTGCTAGCGTCTCTCTTGAGTTGTGCAACACGAGCGTTTTCCGTGGATTCCACATTTTGTGCTCATTCCTTGGTTGCACGACCCCATTTATCTATCCGTGTGTGTGTTTCCGTGTGCCACATATTGCTATTGGTCTACTTGTTTCACTTGCAAATTCGTGAATCTTTTCCAACATTATTGACTCTTGCTAACATTTTGCATTAAATTTTTGTGCCACTATCCTCACCGAGCTCCACCATAAGCCTTAATTGTGTAGGTGTGAGAATTGACAAGATCCGGTACCAATTGTGCTATTTCCTTGATACATTATGGAGTGATCTTTGATCCATCCTCAACATTGGATAAGGTACATTGGTCTAGTTCTTTCCTTTCTTCCACTCATATTTGTGTGAGTCTTGATGGATAGGCAAGGCATTTCATCTCCGGTCTTCGACAACAACGACGGCATGAACAACTACATCACCAAAGAGCCAATCTTCGATCTACAACGACAAATGCAAGAAACACAATCAAGATTGCGAGAGCGCATCGAGAACCTCTCCATTGACATTCGCTACTCCAAAGCGAGGAAAAGGGACTACATCGACAACAAGCTTTCTGCAGAAAAGGAGGATCAAGATGCAAGGATGGAGGAGATTCGGGCCTTAATCAAGTCTACTTCCCCTTCGCCATCTTCAAGGAAAAGGAGGAGCAAGCACATCGATCCTCTTCGGAGCACCCAAGCGACACAAGAGCAAGTCGTCCATGTCCACATCTCCATGGCAACCACCACCACGTTCGTGATCCATCTCGTCATGAAGGACATGTCACCTCCAAGCAACATGTGCACAACGATGACGAACTACATCTATTACGAGCTCAAGCACGACAACAACATCATCAACATGAAGATGCTCAACAAGCGCAAACGTACAAGTCCGAACAAGCCCTACTTCATGCCAAGTCCATGCTTCATGAGCATAAGAGAAGACCGCGAGACGAGCACCACCAAGACGGAGCTACGGCTATAACAACCACTTCGGCATCTTCGCCAAGTGCTATCCAGGCATCTTCACCTTTGGACGCACGGCATCTTCGCCTACTTCCCACGAGTATGCCTACATTGACTTCATCAAGTCCAAGGCGACCACCTAGAAGTGAGGGCGACACTTCCGTCTTTGGAAGCCCCTCAAGGAAGATGGCCGAGCATGGGAATTTCCCTTCGGTCATGGAGGCAAGCTATGAGGTGCCATATCATATGGACCTCCTACAACAAGACAGCGACAAGAAGGTCGAGCTAGGGCCATCCCCTTCGTCCACGGCGACGAGCATGAACCTCTTCAACAACATGAAGACGATGCCCATATTGGACTCATACTCCGAGTCAAGCTACGAGACGGATCATGAGACCTTATCTTTGGTCTTCAAGGAGAGTGATGATGTGCCATCTTCAGCCTTCATCCACGGCTACGACCACGACATGATTGAGCATGGAGACATTTGCACCAACATCTCTCCGACAACAACATGTGACGAGATGCCCCAATTTCCATGTGAGGAGAGCCACCACCACATGAGTGACATGAGTGACTCCACCACACGTGACATTGAGAGCATTTCCTATGAGAGGATGAGTGTGACCACCACTAGCCCTACACTTGAGAGCATGCCACACATCCTATGTGAGGTTGAGCGCCATTTGAGTGACTCCACCAACCATATGAGTGAGAGCATCCGAGAGGGAGTGAGTGAGCCACAACACTTAGTGAGTGAGGTAGTTGACACGGCATGTGAGGCCACTATGTTTCCCAACGACTTACCCTCTACTCCGAGTGTGTTTTCTTCTTTGGTGCTAGGTTTCCTATATGATGACATGCCTATCCTCGACGAGTCCATCCCTCCAATGACGACGATGGCCATGGTGGACAATGATGCACCCCCCACATGGTTCAATCAAGATGAAGATGACCACGACTTGGTCTTCGACACCTCACCTACAACACATGAGCGATGCTCCAAAGGTAACATAGGTGATGCTGCTTCTCTTGTCTAGGGATGGCAATTTTATCCATGGATCTGGATACCCATGGATACCCGACCCGGTTGGGCAAGGGTATGGAGCACATATTCGCCCATGGGTCCATGGATATGGATACCCACGAATAGCCGGGTTGGGCATGGTTATAGTTTGTGCTCCATGGATATCCAACGGATACCCGTATGACATGTTGGGCCATATGCCAGTGATATTAGAAAGAGCGAATCAATGGGAAATGGCAGGAAATATGCAATTTGTGCCATGAACTATATGCCGTAGAATCAACCTCTGGTATGTCACACTTAAGGACTCATCGTATTACTTGTTGCCTACTTATGCATGGCTTATGTTGTCATTTGTGAATGAATGATGATGAGTTAATTTTATCTTCGGGAAGGCTTCATGCTGACTTTTCTATGCCCATGGAGCTCCATGGGTATGTGGGTGTCCAGTGGGTTTGGGCATGGGCACAAGTTGTGCCCATGGATAATTTGGTGGATGGGCAGAGGGTAGGAAGATGAGTCATGGATTGGATTTGGACCAGCTCCACCCGCCCCAAACCCGACCCATTGCCATCCCTACTCTTGTCCCACTAGTGGACTATTTTAAGAATGATTGCTTGCATGATGTTGACATACCTATACCCATGCTTCATGCTAGTGCGACTTCTTCATGCCATGACTTACCTATTTATGATAAATATGATGATGAGCATGTTGATTTGCCTAGTTGTGATGCCATGCTACATAGGATATCATGTGAAAATTCTTTTGGTCAAATCATGTTTGACAATCCATTAACCTTGTCATATGCTATGAGTGAGATCTCCCATATTGCATCTTTTCAATCTCAACATAGTAACTATGCATGCCCCATTACAATCAATCCCATTTGCACTTATGGCATAGATGACGAGATGATGGTCATTGGCTTTTGTTTTTCATGTGATGATATTGCCATGCTTCCTTTACATGATTTGCGCAATTCATCTACTATGCCATGCCATGATCACATTGCTCCAAATATGCATTATTTTGAATGTTGTCAATATTCTCCATGTGATGTTTCCATTAATGCTCATGAGGAGACCCCCATAGTTTCCTCATACATATTAGGAGATTTTGATGCATTCCATACTTTGCATGATTCTCATAATTGCTTGCACCATATGCATTCCATGAATAACAATGCTCTACATATTTCTTGTGATGCATTACACAATTTGAGTCTCCATTATGCTATACATAACAACAAACCTATCATGATGGCTGACATGTTTCTATATCATGCATCTCATTTATTTGATCATTGGCTATTTTGTGCTAACCAACACTTGCATGTGCGCATCATGATGGATGATGTGTACATCTACCACGCACACACAATTTTCCCTTTGTTTTTGTTGTGTGTAGGTACTCACATATACTTGTCAACCTCTGAATCCCAAGAGTTGATGAAACGAGCTCTTGAGAGCAAAGATGACTTGGGATCCGGTGAACTATCCTTTCCACCACTCCCTTCGCGCAACGACTACGCGCATCTCCCTCACTTGGCTCTCACATGGCTATGGGCTATATACCGCTTCTCTCTTCTTGCTCATTTTACCGTGTTCACTTTGCATGTTATGCTTGCTTCTATGCCTTTGCCATGCAATTGTGACCCTTGCTTGCATCTACCCATGATTCACAATTATGTTACTCCTATGTGTATTTGCATGCTTGGTGGAGATCCTTGTTGCTATTGCCATGTTTATCATGTGCCTCATGCTAGTGTTGATTCTTGTGTTGGGAGAGTCATGATGTTCCATTGCTATTTACATAGGACTTCTTGCCAATACAATGATGATACCTTCTTAATATCTTGCTTTCATGCTTGTGCTATGTCATGTGAATTATGCATGCACACTATTTGCACCCATGACATGTTTGCCATGATTCCCCCTAGTATGTTGCATCTTTGCAATACTAGCTTGCTTTCCTTGATTCCCATGATTGCTTGCTTTGTCGCATCACCCATGTTCCATTCTTCATTGCTTTCTTGGTTGATGACGTATATGTTCATGCCTCTCACATGATATATTTTGTTCATTGCCGCTTTCCTCCAATTGTTGCACCTATGATTATTGATCTTGGAGACTTGGACACTTTACTTGTGATGCATGCTTGCTTGATTGCGCCTATTCTATTTGGTTGTTCTCGCATCATATGCCTCCATACTATGAAATGCTCCCTTGTACTTTCTTATGATGAGCATGATGCATCCACTTGTTGGGTATTTTACCACATGAATGATAGGTTTTGCATTTCCGCTAACCTCGTTTGTTTTTCTGAGTGTTTGTCATGTTCTTTCATGTTGAAGGATTCACAAGGCGATACCGTCATGACACAATTTGTTCATGTGAAGGCGTACACGATGTGCAACACCAACATTTGCGAGAATCTCCTAAAGGTGAACTCCTTCAAATATGCATATTGGATGGGTCACACTTTCATTGTTGTTTCCTTCTTGTTGTCTACATGGTACATCTCGCGAACGAAGGAGCAACATTGAAGATTGACTCTATGGACCTTCACATTGAGGAGCGCTCGGACTTATTGGAGGCACCTTCGAACCTCCACTCATGCAACGACATCGAGCATTGGTACGCCAACTCCTCCATACTTGTTGATTGTGCTCACCCATGTCATGCTCGATGGACATATCATACACATGACAAATTTGCATCTTATGCATGGATTGACTCACATTATGATTGCCTTGTTGCATCTATTTCCATGTCATCCATGATATATGAGCTTGTGCATTTCCTTAGCAAATTTGTTGTGATCTTTCTTGATGGCATATTCATACATCATGATCTTATTTCCTACCATCAATTGCATGATCATATCACATTGAGCATCCATTACCATATTCATGCTATTGATAAACCGTCTCACTATGACATCATTTTGCATCGTGGTTGCATTGATCATATTCACAATACATTTATGTGCACAATGAATGCTTTTTCCCCCATGAATGCTTTGCATACCATTCCATATCTTTTGGATAAGCTTCATGCACCTTGTCATGCTCACTCTTGTTGCACGGACTCATTCTTACATGATGGACACCTTGTGTGCGCTAACCATTGTATTTCTGAGTGTCGCTTGTGTTTGCTCTTTTTGCATGTATACCACTCCGGAGACACCTTGGAGTACTTGGATTGCACCATGTCTTCAACTCCGTCCAACTTCAAGTCTGTCCACGACAACCGTTTCCATGGTGATGAGGATCACGATCTGAGGTCGGATCTTTCCCAAGGGAGGGGAGATGATGCGCAGCATCCTACGTACATCACCATGTACACCTTCATAGCACATCAAGCCCCAAGTGGACCTACCGGACTTAAGGTGAACCTGCTCCTCTTCAAGATTTACATGAATATCTATTGGACTTGGTCGCTACCTCACCTTGATCATTGTGCATCACTAGGTACAAGGACGACTGCCACCAAGCAGTTGGAGAGCATCCCGGAGACCAAGTAGAAGGACCCCAAGGCCACAAGGAGGAAGAAGGAGTGCAACAAGACCAACTCTGCACCTCCCAGGTGACCCTGTGCCCACGGGCCTCGAAGACCCCGTGCGCACGGGCTACACAGAGAGCTGGCGCCAGAGCACCCCGTGCGCACGGGCCTGTACCGTGCCCACGGGACCCCCGTGCGCACGGGCCCAACTTATCCCGTGCGCACGGGCCCTACAGGATGGACGGCTGTGATTGCTGTTTGGGCCTCCTCTTCATCCACCTCATCCCTCACCTCCAGCCACCTATATATTCCGTACCTAGACCATTTGTTAGGGTTAGCAAAGGATATGATAGACATATGAGAGCTTTGCTCCATGGATCCACTCCACTAGGAGATCAAGACCTCCTCTTGGAGTGACCAATATCAAGACCCCACATGTGGGAAGGATCCCCAACATAGGATCATCAAGACCTCTCTCCTCATAGGATTGGGATGAACTAGTATCTTGTATCTTTCCCTTGTTGTTCTTGGATCATTGTGACCTCTTGTATGTTCTTGGATCTAGCATATGTGTGATTGGATATAGTCAATTGAGTGTTTCCTCTTGTTTTCCGTCATGTGTTCTTCTTGTTCTTGGGGATTCTCCCTCCAATTCGTGAAAGATCTCCACATAGGGTTCCACCCTATATCACACCCCCCTCTAGTCGATATAATGCACTTTCAATTGGTACCAGAGAAAGGTACTCCCTTGTTGTGTGTGATTTTGGTTTAACCGCCTGGAGTTTTAGTTATGTCGACCAAAAGTATGATCAAGGTCTCTGCTGGGTGTCCTACCTTCGATGTACGGACTACCCCTACTGGAAAAATAAGATGCGAATGCCTCTTGAGGCAATTGATAACGATCTCTGGTATGTTGTGGAAAATGGTGTTCCCTCAGTCACACCTTCTCCGAATGCTGCTGATGTGAAGAGATTCAAGAAACTCGACTCTCAAGCGGAGAATATGATATGTGGCCATCTGAGCAAAGGACAGTATGGAAGAGTGAGTGCTTTGGAAACTGCTAAGCTTATCTGGGATAGGCTGTCCAAAGTCAATGAAGGAGTCTCATCACAGCATGACTCTCGAGTTGATGTTCTTCGCAATCTCTTCAACTGCTTCAAAAGACTCGACAATGAAAATGTTCAACAAACCTTCGATCGCCTCACTAACATCTCAAATGAGCTTCAAGCACTTGGTGCCACTGACATCACCGACCATGAGGTGGTGAAGAAATTGCTGAGATCACTTGATTCCTCATTTGATACTCTAGCATTGCTGATACAAGAATGTGCTGATTACAAGTCACTTGATCCCGCTGATATCCTCGAGAGGCTAAATACTCATGAGTTCCAGCTTGCTGAGAAGAGACATCTCTATGGTTCGAGCTATGGCAGATCACGTGCCCTGAAGGCCAAGGCAGTGTCTGACTCTGAAGATGAAGATTCTGGTAGCAGCCTTGGTGATCCTGAAGAACTGAGCCATGAGCTAGCACTGCTCTTGAAGAAATTCCAAAAGTTCTCAAGACGTGGTCGCTTTGGAAAATCCTCAAGGAGCAATGATTCCTCATCCAGTGACTATAAGAAGAGGCTTTGTCACAAATGCAAGAAACCTGGACACTGCATTCAAGATTGTCCTTAGTGGGAAAAGGAATCAAAGAAGAAGAAATACAAGGATTACAGTTCTGATGATGCAAAGAAAAAGAAGAAATCCTCAAAATATTCATCATCAAAATCCTCAAAGTCTTCATCTTACAAGAAGAGCAGCACCAAGAAGGCTAGGGAGTTCATTGGCAAGGAAATGGACTCTGAGGCTGAATCTGAGGAACATGAGGAAGAGGAGGCATCTAAGGAGTCTGAGTCTGGTGTGGCGAGCTTGGCTCTCACTACTGCTTTTGTCAGCAAGTCCATCTTCAACTCTGAAGAAAATGGCTTCACCAACATGGCTGATGGACACAATGAAGACTACGCTCCCACCTATTGCTTCATGGCAAAAGGTGCCAAGGTACTCAAATACCCCTCCTCTGAATCAAGTGAGAATGAATCTGATGAAAACCTCAAACCCAGCTACTCCAAACTTGCTAAGATTGTTGTAAAACAACAAAACGCTTTTGAAAAGGTTCAAAACATGCTTGAAAAAAGTGATGATATGTTGGGTGAAGAAATGGATCGCACTAAAACCTTGACTGAAAATCTTCAGAGACTTCAGTCTAGGTTTGACAACCTTCAAGGTCATCATAACACTCTCTTATCTGATCATGAAAAGCTTTCATATGAATTTCTTCAAAGAAAGCAAGATCTTGAAAAGCTAAGAGTGAGTTATGAAGATCTTCAAAAGGAGCGTGATTCATTACTTGCTCAACAAATCAGCGCTTCTCAGGAAGAATTTGTTCCTCCATGCTTGAAGTGCATTGAACGTGAATCTGCTAATTCTTCACCTGAATGTTCAAATGTTGCTAATGTTTCAAATTCTTCACCTGCCTCTGCTATCACTAATTCCATATCTTAGGACATTGCTAGTATCACTGAAGATGCAGGGCTGAAGGAATTGTACATGACAGGCATGTACAAAAGCCTCAAAGGGCATCAGACTATTTGTGATGTCACTACTAGGGAAAACCCTATACATAGAATCTTAGTAGTAGCGTGGCTCAAAAAGGAGCGCTGCTGCTAATTAGCAGTAGCGCGGGTGTGGAAAACCCGCTACTGACAAGTGCTTAGAAGTAGCGCGCTCGGCGTAACCCGCGCTGCTACAAATATGGACCGACAGTGCCCACCCAACTCCATTTAGCAGCAGCGCGGTGCCGCGAGCCGCGCTACTGCTATAGCTATAGCAGTAGCCCGGTTTTTCTGAGGTCTGTACTGCTAATTTTCAAATCTGGCACACTTTTGGTCCCAGTTAGCAGTAGCGCTTGTACCTAAAGCGCGCTACTACTACTTTCTTAGCAGCAGTGCGGTTTACGTCCCGCGCTACTGCTATCCTGCACCCACCACCTTTTCCCCCCCCCCCCCCCCCCCCCCCCCCCCCCCCCCCCCCCCCTTTCCCCTACCTCTGCCACTCTCACTCTTCTTCTTCCTTAATACTTCTCCCCCATTACTCTCCCTCTTCTGCCTACCTTTCTCTCTCTTCATTACTCCTACCTAACTACACCACCTCCATTAATGCATCTCCTTTCTCTTTTTCCTTCCCCCTCCACTAGTTGAAGTTGTCTCCTCCCAAATTAGGTAGCTAGGTAGATGTAGTATTTAGTTAAGTGACCTATTTGCCCCCAAACTAGATCTATCTTTGTCAAGAGCTTTGTGCAGTTTTGATGTCCCTACATCATCATCTCCACCGTGTGCTCGATCTCGAGATATAGGTGATTAAAATTTCATGCTTTTACAAAATGGAAGTATGTTTATGTGTGTGTGATATGTTTATGGAAATTGTGTGTGTGGCATGAGTTGATGCCAAATTGTTCTTTTGAGTTGCCTATGTTTTGCCGAAATGTCGATTTATTTCCGTTTCGGCGAATTCCGGGCAATCTCTAGATCTATATATGTCCTATTTTTAAGGAAGGTCATGCCGAATTTTTGTATAACTTTGATGCATGCACGCATTTTTATAATCAATTTGTTTATTATATTACCGTGCAGAGTTGACGATGGTCAGTGGAACGATGGTGGACAGGTGGTTGCGGTCGGCGGTGCAGGACATGAAAGAAAAGAACCAGACAAAGGTCTTATGTCCGTGTCGAAAATGCAAAGGAATAGTTTGGCTCGACCCCCAGGACAATGGTCGTGTCGAAGCGCACCTGCTCATGACTAGTTTCATGGTTGGCTATACTCGGTGGATAATTGAAGGTGAGGATGACGATGTTGAGGATGCCGACGGGGCAGGCAATGATGACACGGGGCAAGACGAAGAGATGATCGATAATGGCGGCGGGGAAGAGGCCGGACATGGCGGCGGAGAAGGGGCCGGACATGGCAGCGGAGAAGGGGCCAGACATGGCGGTGGAGAAGGGGCCGGAGATGGCAGCAGAGAGAAAGACATGGACTCCACGCAACAGAGTTCGTCGGTACTAAGTTCAATCGTGCGAGACCCTCATGTTCAAGCATTGCTTCGCAAGGAGACAAGTACTGAGAGAGCTGCTTCTAGAGAGGAGGCTAAGCTAGAGCAACTGGTGGTAGACTCGAACACTCCATTGTATGATGGTTACAATCCTGAGGTGACCCGCTTGAGTTTCACGCTCCAACTCCTGAAGACAAAGGCTAAAAACAAATGGACCGACAGTAGCCTCGATGCGCATCTCAAGTACCTAAAGGATGTTCTTCCCGCGGGTAATCTATGTCCTAGTAGTGTTGATGAGGCCAAGAAGATCGTGTGCCCTCTTGATCTGCCACATGTTAGATACCATGCATGCATCAACGATTGCATAATTTATCGGAAGGAGCACGCAGAAAAAACAAGCTGTCCGGTGTGCAATGCTTCTCGATACAAGAAGGCCGGGAAGAAATGTCCCCAGAAAGTGGTATGGTACTTACCGATCACTCCTCATCTCCAGAGGTATTTTGTAGATCCCAAGGAAGCAAAGCTAATGCGCTGCCATGCGGAGAGGAAGAAGCCCGACGATGGAGATGATCCGAAGCTGAGACACGTCAAGGATGGAAGCCAGTGGAGAGCGTTGAACAGTTTCTATTAGTATTTTGAATGTGATGCAAGGAACATCGTGCTCGGCGCGTGTACCGATGGCATGAACTCGTTTGGCAACCAGAACACCAATCATAGCACATGGCCCGTGTTTGTATGGATGTACAACCTCCCCCCTGGTTGTGTATGAAATCGAAGTACATTCACATGAGCATGCATATTCAAGGGCCAAAACAACCAGGAAATAATATTAATTTGTATCTAGGGCTACTTCAAGAGGAGTTAGACACATTATGGAAAACACCGGCCAAGACATGGGACGCCAGCAAAGGCGAGTATTTCAACATGAGAGCCGCTCTGATCACGACAGTGCAGGACTATCTCGGTTACGGATATGTGGCAGGCCAGGTGTGCCATGGATATTGCGGATGCACGCGGTGCATGGATGATACGACGTCTCGGCAGCTAACGTCAAGGAAAGATGGCGGGTCTAGGAAAATTGTGTACATGGGGCATCGAAGATGGCTCGAACAGGACGACCCGTGGAGAAACCGTGGAGATCTATTCAATGGTCATGCTGAGCATCGAGGACCTCCACGTAAGCGGAGCCGTGCCGAAATCGATGAGCTGTTGAAAAACTGGAAGGAGTGCCCCACGCCGGGAAAGACGATGAGAAAGGCGCCAGAGCCGCTGCTGAAGGTATGGAAGACGAGGTCTATGTTCTTGGACATGGAGTACTGGCACAAACTCGATACACCTCATTGCCTTGATCAAATGCATATCTGTAAGAATGTCCTTGAGAGCTTGCTCGCAACACTGATGAACATGCCGGATAAGACCAAGGATGGGCCGAAGGCAAGAAAAGACTTGCAAGATTTGAAAAATAGGGAAGATCTACACATGCCGCCCCGTAAAATGTCTGACGAGACGGAGACAGAGGCACGGGAGAAGAAGGGCAAGAAAATAAAGAAAGAGGATTATTGCCCTCCTTCTTGCTTCACCTTAAGTCAGGCTGAGATCCATCAATTCTTTAAGTGCCTTACTGGAGTCAAAGTTAGTTCCGGTTACTGTGGCAAGATAAACAGATATCTAGACACGGACAAGAAAAGGTTCAGTGGGATGAAGTCCCATGACTGTCATGTGATGATGACGCAGATACTACCTGTTGCCCTTAGAGGGATAATGGACAAGCATGTCCATGACACGCTTATTGGTCTCTGCAACTTTTTCGACGTCATCTCTCGAAAGTCGATCAGTGTGAAGCAGCTCCGAAGGCTACAGGAAGAGATCATTGTGATACTGAATGAGCTTGAGATGTACTTCCCGCCCGCGTTCTTTGACGTGATGGTGCATCTGTGTGTCCATATTGTGGATGACACAATAGACCTGGGGCCGTCATTCCTGCACAACATGATGCCGTTTGAGAGGATGAATGGGATCATCGAAGGATTCGTTCGTAACATGTCCCGGCCGGATGGAAGCATCGTCCAGGGCTATGTGACACAAGAGTGCATCTCTTTCTGTGAGAATTTTCTATATGGCGCAGACCAGCCGCCTGGTGTTAGTGTTGGTTTGCCCGTTAACAAGCACGATGGGAGGCTCGAAGGAGAAGGTCACTGCAATGGTCGCAGGGAACTGCACGTGGCATACTCAGATCGATGCAGCGACTTTGACAGAGCAAACTTGGTTGTGCTACAACACCTAGACGAGGTAGATCCTTTCGTGGCACTGCACAAAGAAATTATCGCAAAGAAGTATTGTGACCGGGGGGTATGCAGGACGGACGCCAAAGTTACTAGAGAGCATAACTCCACTTTCCTGCATTGGTTCAAAGAGCATATTATTGCTAATCCCCCGGAGGAGGGCTCTAAGGACGGATTGCTCATATACGCCTTAGCACATGGCCCCTCGCCCAACCTCGTAACCTATCGGGCATATGATATCAATGGATGCACGTTCTACACGGAGGCCAAAGATATGGACAGTGATGATCAGAACTCAGGGGTGACGATGGAATGCATGACCGGCAGTGACAACGGCGCAACTGAACGATTGTATGGAAGGGTCGAGGAGATCTGGGAGCATGACTACTCTGGACTGCACAACACGACGATGTTCCGTGTTAGATGGGCTAAGAATGTCGAAAGAGAAAACCGGATTTTCACTACCATGACTATACCCGACACCAAGAGCGCTACCGTGAACGCTATCGCCAAAAACGAGCCATGGGTACACGCTAAGCACGTGACACAATGCTTCTTCATAACCGACCCATGCAATCCCAGTCGTGTTCTCGTGAGGAGAGGCAAAAGGAACATCGTTGGAATGGATGGAGTCGCCAACGAGGAAGACTATGATCAGTACGGCAACCCAATGAGGGAAGATGATGATGAGGATGAAGTATACGTCAAAAGAAGAATCAATACTACATTACCTAAGAAAAATCGTACTCCATGGAAAAGGCAAAGTCACAATGAGAGGCTCAATTATTCTTCAACGAACAAGAAGGGAAAGAATCTGACTCAAAAACGAAAATGTCAGCGCTGAGGAATATATGTTCCTATTTTGTATGTTATCGGTCAAATGATGTAATATATATATATATATATATATGTTCCTATTTTGTATACACACTTAGCCAATTATGCATGGGTCCAATGATGTAATATATATGTTCCTATTTTGTATACATATTTAACCGTCAAATGATGCAATATATATTGCCTTCCCTTCGTTCACTGCTCTCGGGAAATAAAAGTGGGAGAAACAGCTACAGTCAAGCTAGCAGTAGCGATTTCCTTATAAAACAACTGCAGTCAAGCTAGCAGTAGCGATTTCCTTATAAAACCGCTACAGCTAGTGAAGGTAGTAGCAGCGTGTTTTGTCTAAACGCGCTACATCTAGTGAAGGTAGTAGCAGCGCGTTTTGTCTAAACGCGCTACTGCTACGTCCACTTAACCCAAAATTCTCACTCTCCCTGCTTCATCCCGCCTCTCTTCCCCCCCAATCCCCACCCTCTCCCCCCCTGCACCCCCCCCCCCCCCCCCCCCCCCCCCCCCCCCCCCCCCCCCCCCCCCCCGGCCGGCGCTCACCCCCGACCCCGGCGCTCGCCCCCGACCCCGACGCGCTCGCCCCCGACCCATCGGCCCTCGCCTCCCTCCTCTGCTTCCCCCTCCCAACCTCGGCCGTCATCGGGCCTACCTCCTCGCCCCTGCACCCTCTGTAACCCCCCCCTCTCTCTCTGCTAGCTAAGGTTCTTCGGTTAATTTACTTAGGTTTTAGTTAGGGCAGTAGGTTAATTAGGTTATCTATTTAGTTATAAATTTTGCAATTGTCCAAATCAACATCCCTTGTTAAAGAAAATTTAGGTAGGCTAAATTTATATGCAAATTTGAACTGGACATGTGATATGTGGATATGTCATGTTTTGGACATGTCATGCTTGGAATTTGAACATGTCATTTGGACATGTGATGTTTTGGTTCAATTTTGGTAAATGATCCGAGTGGCCTATGTTACGCCAGAATGTTGATTCATTTCTGTTCCGGTGAATTTCAGGCGCTCGATATGTCCATTTTTTAGCAAAGGTCATGCCGAAATTTGCCGTGAATAAAGGCATGATTTGTGCTACATAGTTGGCATATCGAGTGCTGGCACATAGATTTCTTTTTTATGTCATTTCTCATTTATTCATAATTTTAGAAATAAACGAGGACACCTAATCATAGGAAACATGTCGAACAATGAAGAAACTGAGCCTTCTGACCAATATGTAGACGAGATGGATTATGAGGGTGAACAAGAGTACCTCAACTATTTGACTGCTAAGCAAGGTTTGCAGGTCGGCCTCGATGATGGTACTGACGCCGACATCGACACCGACGGCGCCAGCACCGATGGCGGCGCCGAGACCGACGGGGAAGGTACCAGAGGGGAAGATACCGGCGGGGAAGGTACCGTCGCCGATGCCGCTACCGAAAAGAGGAAGCATAAGAAGCAGAGGATACGAAAACCTAACAAACTAGGGATTGGACGACTTGTGATCACAAAGATGGCACCAGGCAAGTTTGAGCCATTAGAGCCGGAAGAACCTCGCAGGTGCTCTGGGAACCAATTAGGATGCATCCTACGGGAATGTGCGAGCATCAACGACGATGACTTAAGGAGGAAAGAACATTTGACGTAGTTGCTCCTAACGAAGTTGCACAAGAGATTCAAGTTCCCGACTGGGATGATAACATAGAACAACCGTGGGATGATCCGAAGATGAAAAAGATTAACAATCACGCCATGGGCATGTTTAGCAATGATTTGGCCTCCTGGAAAGGGAGGGTGAAACGAGCTATTGAGGCTGACGAACCCCTGTCCAAGATTCTGGAGGAAAATCTGACACTTACGGAAGAGGAGTTCGAAAAGTTCAAGGACACTTGCGCTACCGAGGCAGCCAAGGCTAAGGCTGCGAAATTCAAGAGCCTTCAACAAAGGAACACGGGGAAGCATCGCCTCGAAAGCCGTGGCTACCTCGATAAAAGGCCCATATGGGATAAGGAGGACGCGGAACATGAAGCCGCGGGTCTCCCAGACCCCTTCGCGAAGTTCACTAACCCCTTGGAGCGTGACTTCATCAGGGCCCACTAAAAGTGGGACCAGGAGAAAAAGGTTTTTTACACGGACCAGATCACGAGGAAATTGATTAGACTACTGGAGAAGCATCACCAGCTTGCAGCCGAAAGCCCTACTTCTCCGACGAGGCCCAAGTGGGACACCCCTCTCAACCGGGCCTTGAACGAACTTAAGGGACTCCCTTTGGGCCAGCGGCCGCAATATGGTCATGTGCACGGTGCTGGAGACGGCGCCACGTGGAAGGTGTTTTACAACAAGGGCCCATAGGCCAAGAAGCAGAAAAATAAGTTTAGGCAGGCGGACATCGACACAAATGTGAAGCTTGCATTCGAGAAAAAAGCAGCTGATGCGCGGAAAAAACAACCGAGGAGAAAAATGAGTTGCTACAGCAGGCAGTCAATGCAGCTGTAACTGCCTGCAGAAATGATTTCGCTACTAACTTGGTTCCAGCTATCATCAACTGGACAAAGGAAAATCCAGACAAGACGGTACATGATTTCCCGATGCCCAGTTTCGTCGGGAGCAACTCCATGAACAACAACAACACCGCACCATCACTTGCTCATGCAACCGGGCCACCTCTCGTGGTCGCTCCTGCCCACAGCAGCCCATCCTCAGTCTCTAGAGCGCTAGGTGGGCCTTCATCTTTGGCTAAGCTCGACGCCGTCACGGTAATTACATGTCGCACCAACATATATATATATATAGAATATTCCATTTTCATTGCCTTTCGGATGTTTTACGCCACAGACATATGTGTTTGCAGGGTGAAGAAACCCCGTGCACCATACTCTACTTGATAAAAGGCCAGAAGGTGGACATGTGAAAGGGGATGATAATGAACCCCATGCAACCCACGTTCCACAACCAGCCGATACCCGCTGGGCACTTTAGGGTTAACTTGTCTAGTGTGAAATCGGGGCACGAGCATTTTCCTCCTCCGCTATATCCCATGGGAGAGGACGACGAGACCCCGCCACGGATTGGAAATTGCAAGGGTTGGGTGCTGCTATGGCCGAAGAATCTTATTCGTCTGGAGCCGGCCGAGAGCACACCAATAACCACACATCAACAAGCATGTGCGGAGACCACCACCCTGCCTACGCAATTACCAGCTCCTGTAAGCCGAGTGAGAGTGGCAGACGACGTGATGAAGGGGGTGCAATAGTACTGGCTGATGTAATCAGTCCTGTAGAACAGATGGATGATGAGACAGAGGTCGACCCTATGGCTTTCCTCAATACAAATGCATATGACTGTGACATAGATCTGATGAGTCAACCATATGACGAATCGGGCTATCAGCATGCTAAAGAGGATATGGATGATATGCCCGGGCAGGAAGGTCGTTGGAAGGATTGCAAAAAGTCTCTCTTCATGAATTCCTCACAGGACATGCCTGAAGATGTTGCCTCAACACAGGCTCAACCATCCGGGGTCGTACAGTGCTTAGACCGGGAACCCTGGGGCAGGGGTTAAGGAAGGGTCTGGAAGGTGTTCCCATGAAAAAGGAGAGGAAGAGATCGGGGAAGATAACTGCCTCCAAACAAGCCAGAGCACAAAGCAGCCAGATGATGCATTCTGAAGAGCGTGTACCCCTGAAAGGTGCGGCCATGTTCCATCTCACGGGCGAGCCGATGCTACCGCCGAAACCACTGGAGGCACTATCAAGGGATCTCAGGATACTGCACGACCATGTGATGTCGACTGAGAAAAGCCTACTAGCCTCAAAGGATCCAGGATATCCGACATACGCGGCTCGTGTGCCTGAGGGGAAGTCTATGTAGACACACGGCCCGCGGAGGTGTTCTTCCTGTGGTTTGACCATATCTTTGAGATGTTTCTGACAAGGCGGATCGATTTTACAATCGTCTGCCTTTTTGCACTACATATGAGCTCCGTCATGAAGAGTGAAGAAGTCTCGCAAATCTGTGTGGCGGATCCGTACTACATGCACGAGTCTTTCTTGAGTCTCGGCGACTTTGAGCGGGAAACTGCTAGGGAGTACCTCCAAACCTTCATGGTACAGAATAAGGACCGGGAAATTGTCCTCGTGCCTTATCATCCAAAGTAAGTTAGTTCCGGACAACCCTTTCGTACATTTCAATCATTCCTTCTCTCTCATATGGGGAATAATTTGAGGTGTCTTTTCCCCGCAGCAACGGGCGCGCTGTCCTTATCGTTCTTTACCCGCAAGTCTCCCACGCTGTGTATTTTGACCCTTCCAGAGACTATGAGAAAAAAGACTACACCCACATAATGAATATTCTAGATGATGCTCTCCAAGGCTTCAGCATTAGAGGTGGCCACATGCAGACCAGGAAACAAAGGAACAAGAAGGTGGGTTTCGCGCATAAAACTAACTTCTCCTGCATCCATGTCCCAAAACCAAGCAATAAGGATGGATTCTACACCATCCATCTCATGATTTAGTTCAACACGGATCACCAAAAGCTTCGCATGAAAAGTAGAAATGATGATCATATCCACAAGTGGCTAGAATCTCATGGAGAAGCGTATTATAAACTTAGAGATGACTTCTTTCGCATCCAAAGCGACATTGCGACGATCATCATGAAAGAAGTCGTCGATGAGAAGGGGATGTTCCACCATGGCCCTATATCGCGAGCTGACATCCGAACTCGCATAGGCATGCAACATCTAGACCTCACGCCGTTCAAGAAGCTAGGGTCCATCCTCGATGATATGGAAGGATGGAACTTCTAGTGATTTATGATGCCGATGATGATGATATGTGTCGGTTGAACTTTTACACTTTTTGTAGAGATGAAACTTTGCGATGTCCATGGTCCCTGCCGAACTTGCGTAACGCTACTTTGTTAGTTTGCGTACGATGACCTGCGTACCTCTAGTTAATTAATTTGCGTACTGTATGTTGCATCTAGTTGCTAACCCTTTCTTTTTCGGTGTTGCTCTAGTATATTTTGTTGCATATATATGATTGTACATCCTCTTCATGAACATGCATCTCTAACAGGTACCTAGTTTCTTGATGGTGAGATGGAAGTGTTATGTCGTGTACAAAGGGAAGGTTCCGGGGGTGTACAATGAGTGGCATGAGTGTCAGGCGCAAGTGAATGGGTTCTCGGGCGCCAGCCATAAAGGCTCAAAAGCAGACAAGAAGGAGAAGCTAGTTACTTGAGGTTCACGCTAGCGCGAGAGAGGACTCGTAACCGCCACCTCATGTACTGCATAGTTCCGCTCTCACTCATAGTGATAGCTCTTCTCGTGTATACCTTTGTTTAGATGGATGACGTTGTAGTTGCAAGTATTCGAGACTTGCATGTATCGCTATTTTCGAGATGATGACAAGATACCACTTTGTGTTGGATGATGATTATGATGAGACTATTTGTATGTATATGCTATGATTACATTTGTGGTCTCACAGGAATTTGTATGTGTATCATGATGACATTTGTATGTGCTAAAGATTCTTCTATAAAGCCTGTTCAAATACAAAACAAATATGCCGAAAAAAACAAAAAAAACTACTAAAATTAGCAGTAGCAAGTGGAGAACAGTTAGCAGCAGCGCGGTACTAGCAGTAGCGCTCACAGGAGAAGCGCACTATAGCTATTATCAGTAGCGAGCTTCCATTAAGCACACTGCTGCTACACTTGTGTAGCAGTAGCACTGGTGAGCACGCGCTACTGCTACGTGTTAGCTGTAGCGCCTTATTAGTAGCGCCGGTCACCGTGGTATTGATACACCTAAAACCCGCGCTGCTGCTAGCCTTTTCCCTAGTAGTGTGTGCTTAAAAAGCAGATCCTCAGCAGGAACCCTAGGAAAGAGGGTATTGCCTTTGAGAGGAAACTCAATGCTGATGGTACATATTGGAAGCCTGAGCAGTACCCCAAAACCTCATGGGTTGCTGCAAAGGGACCTCCAGTTGATCCATCTAACTTATCTGGCTTTTCATGTGAATCTCCTCGTTCTGATCATGAATCATTTGACTCCAACTATAAACTGTTCAAAAATCCGAATGGTGAAATATTTGCTAGATATGTTGGCACTAACTGCAGGAATGGTCCTCCTATGAAGAAAATCTGGGTTCCCAAAAGGTGCCTTGAAAGTCTTCAGTTGAATGTCCTCAGGACACCACCTGTGAAGAATAGGAACCCCTGGTCAAATTCTTCATATGGACCAAATTCCTCAAAAGGATCAAAGTCCTCATATGAATATCATCGTGCTAACAACTCTGTTTCGCAGGGAAGAGCTAAGGACTATGAAAATGAGCATTATTCTTCTAATCATTATGTTCATAAGTCCTCAAAGAATTTCTCTGCTTACTCATTTGCTTATCCTAACCCCTCTTATGTGAAACGAAATGGGTTGGCGTCTATGCCACCTTTCTCATATGGAGCTCGCAGAGTGATGAACTCTTTGCCACCCCTTCAGATGTGGGTGGTGAAGAAAAAGAACTAATCTCTTCTGCAGGGTCAGGTCTCCAGACGAACGTAATTGTCTGAAGAATTTGCTGGAGACCTGAGAGTGCCTGAAAGGACGCAGGCTAATCATGAAGAAATGAACTTTCATTTCTCACGTCCTCATACTGCTTTATCTATTCTCTTGCTTGATGAAATTGATCTGATGAATTGATGTCATATTCTTCACTGATGAAGTATATGAGTTCGTAAGTTGCACTAATTCATCTGCAGGATGATCAACCCAAAGTCACTGAGTGGGTCCTCGATAGTGGATGTACAAATCACATGACTGGTGACAAGAATCTATTGATGGATGCTCCCTTATCACCATCGCATATGAAGCATATCATCTTCGCTGACAAAGGAAAAAGTCAGGTATTGGGTCTAGGTAAGGTTGCGATCACAAAGGATCGACACATGGACAAAGTCATGCTTCTCGAGTCCTTAGGATACAACCTCATGTCTGTCCCATTGCTTTGCGATCTTGATATGGTTGTTGTCTTTGGCAAGTACCGTTGTGTTGTGCTTATGGAAGTTGACAATTCCAAAGTCTTCGAAGGCTTTAGGAGAGGATACTTGTATATTGTTGATTTCTCTACAGGACCACAACCAGCCGTGTGTTTACTTGCAAAAGCTTCAGAAGGCTGGCTTTGGCATCGACGACTTGGTCATGCAGGCATGAGGAATTTACACACGCTTGCGAAAAAGAAGCATGTCATTGGCATTGAGAATGTCAAATTCCTCAAGGATCACTTATGCGGAGCATGTGAAGTTGGAAAGATGACCAAGGCCAAGCATCCAGCGAAGACAATCATGACTACCACTCGACCATTTGAATTGCTTCATATGGATCTTTTTGGCCCTAATCTTTATTCTGCTGTTACAAATGATGCATATCTATATGGCTTTGTTATTGTTGATGATTACTCTCGTTACACATGGGTACACATTGTCACTTACAAACATGAAATGCAGGAAGTCTTCAAACGATTTTCCTCGAGGGCTTCAACCAACTTTGGTGTGAAGATCAAGCACATCAGAAGTGACAATGGAACTGAGTTCAAGAATTCTGGTCTTGATGACTATCTTGATGAACTTGCTATCACTCATGAGTTATCTGCTCCTTATACTCCTCAGCAGAATGGCGCCGTAGAGCGCAAGAACAGAACTCTTGTTGGGATGGCTCGCACTATGCTTGATGAATACAAGACACCTCGTCATTTCTGGATTGATGCAATTGATATTGCGTGCCACATCATCAACAGAGTATATCTTCACAAATTCTTCAAAAAGACTGCCTATGAACTCCTCGCTGACAAGAAACCCAATGACTCGCACACCTACAAAGTCTTCAACAACGTTCTTCACAAGGTTGTTGAAATTGTAGATGTGCGGTTCGATGAAACTAATGGCTCGCAAAGAGAGGACCTACCTTCTGTGATAGATGAACCAGCACCTGAGGAAACTATCAATTTCAAGGCATCTGAGGATGTCATTCCTACTGAAGAATCTACTAATGAATTCATTCCAGAACATGAAGAACGTCGAGCCAATGCACCTAAAGAAAATACTGAAGAAAATGGTGCGAAGAAAATGGTGCTGAAGAAAATGCTGATCAAATTCCTCAACGACAACCAGCTCATCCCCACATTGCAAAAGAAGTGCAAGTTGAAAAGATCATCAATGACATTAAAGCACCAGGTCCTCTCACACGCTCAAAAGCTTCACATTTATCTAACTTTTGTGGGCACTATGCTTTTGTCTCTATCACAGAGCCCACTAAGGTAGATGAAGCATTTCTCGACCATGAGTGGATTCAGGCCATGCAAGAAGAATTACATCAGTTCGAGCTCAACAACGTCTGGGAACTGGTCAAACGTCCACATCCTCGTAAGCACAATATCATTGGCACAAAATGGATCTATCGCAACAAGCAAGACAAAAACGGCCTTGTGGTAAGGAATAAGGCACGGCTTGTAGCTCAAGGCTACACACAGGTTGAAGGAATTGATTTCGATGAAACTTTTGCACCTGTTGCTAGACTTGAGGCTATTCGCATATTACTTGCTTATGCTAACCATCATGATATCACTCTATATCAAATGGATGTGAAAAGTGCATTCCTCAATGGTAAGCTTGAGGAAGAAGTATATGTTGCTCAACCCCCAGGTTTTGAAGATCCAAAGAATCCTGACAAAGTCGTCAGACTCAATAAGGCCCTCTATGGCCTCAAGCAGGCCCCATAGGCGTGGTATGATACTTTGAAGGAATTCCTTATGAAGAAAGGCTTCAAACCCGGTTCACTCGAACCTACTCTTTTCACTAAATCTTATGATGGTGAATTGTTTGTGTGCCAAATATATGTTGATGATATTATCTTTGACTGTACTGACCAACATTATAGTGATGAATTTGCCTATACGATGAGTGAAGAACACCAACACTTGGATTATGGTACCCCAAGGGTTCGGCTTTTGATCTCATTGGATATTCTAACTCTGACTATGCTAGTGATCGTGTGGACCGCAAGTCAACATCTGGTACATGTCATTTCCTCGGACGATCTTTGGTCTGTTGGTCCTCAAAGAAACAGAACTGCGTATCACTATCTACTGCTGAAGTTGAGTACATTGCCTCTGGTTCTTGTTGTGCTAAATTGCTATGGATGAAGCAAACTCTCAAGGACTATGGCGTCAACATGAAGAGTGTGCCTCTCTACTGTGACAACGAGAGTGCCATCAAGATTTCTAACAACCCAGTTCAGCACTCGAAGACAAAGCACATTCAGATTCGTCATCATTTTCTTCGTGATCATGTGTTGAAGGGCGACATTTCTATTGAGCATGTGAAGACTGCAGAATAGCTAGCCGATATCTTCACAAAGCCCTTGGATGAGAAGAGATTTAGCAAGTTGCGGCGTGAGCTACATATCTTAGAATCTTCGAATGTTCTTTGAAAAGGACACTCATCCTAACACTTATGCAAAATTGATAACTTAGATGTGCAACACATGAAGAAACATTTTTCTTCAATCAATGAAGAATAACACTCTAAGTGTGAAGTAATTAACGAAGAATTTGATTCTCAGAACCCTACGACAATTGTACGCGGTGTCTGAAATCATCATTCTTATACGGTGGGTCACGCCACCACCAAAAGTTGAAAATCCTCAATCTGAGTTTTTTTTGTTTTGTTTTGTTGAAATTCCTCAGTTGTTCAACTTCTTCAACTTTGCATTGTCTTTACTGTTTCCGTCGTTTTTCTACACTCGCTATATATATATATATATGAGTTCGTGTCCTCTACAGCATTCACTTATGGCTATTTCTTCAAGTTGTTTTTTTTGCTAAGTGAATGTGATTGGACCCTTCCCCCTATATGCTATACTCAACCCAATCTTTTCACAAATTCTTTATGTGCGTTCTATTTGAAACTCGTTCAAAATCTTCACTGTGTCCTTCTCAGCTGAAGAAATTGTGAACGGAACTTTAAAACCTATCTTATCCAAATTTCCGGGTTTGCCGCTCAAACCGTTCCGCATCCCACGATACACTTATCCATTCACCCACAATCGCACATGATCTCCACTTCTCAGTACGTGGGTGACACATGTCAAGCGAATGAGAAGGGTCAGGGGCACGTTCGTCCAAATTCTTCGGGCGAGCAGTTTTTTACCGTGGCTATAAATACCCCTCTTCCCCTTCCTCACTTCCTTTACTCCGCTCGACCTCTCTCCAGCTCGAGCTTCTCAAACCCTAGCGCCGCCGCTACATCATCGTCACCGGTGAGGAAAAGCTTCACTGCCTCGACCACATCGTCATCATACTCGCGCCGGCCGCGGAAATCTTCACTCTGCCGCAGCCGTAGCTGTCTTCCTCTGCCAAGTTAGGGCGTGGAAGATCTGCACTGACAAACTTCACCTCTCAACATTCTAGTTCGTCATGTTCTTCGTCCAGGGTAATTAAAAGTTACTTTACCTCCCTCGTTGATTCAAATGATTTCTATAAAATCCTCAAAGGTGTTTTTCTTCATATCTTCACACACTGAAACACCTCACATATCATATGTTCTTGATTCGTTTCTCTAAGCTATGTTTTTCTTCAAGATTCCTCAAATGTGTGGATTTTCGATCTATACATCTCTGGAACCTAAGACAAAGAACGCTTAGTGAAATTCTTCAAGACTCATCTGGTCAAATTCCTCAAACTTGTTCTTTATAAAAAACTTCTGAGAACGCATATGACCTCTCCAAATTCCTCGCAACTATACTCTGTTCAGAGGTACTCATATCAGCTGCTGAATCACTAGGTTCTCATCAACTTAACTCATTTGCAGCGTTCCTCGAAGAAAAGTTGCATACCTCTTCAGAGAATTCAATTGTTCAAATTCCTCAATTGAAGAAAATGGTTGATGGTAAGAAGCCACAGAAAGGAGGAAAGAGGCTTGAGGTCAACACTGCCTTCGAAATACCTGAGGACATCTATGTTGGGTACTGCACACCCCTTAAGGAAGATAAAAATCAGCGCAAGGTGAGCATTCAAAAGGTTGAGAGGAGATGGGCAAGAGAGTGGAGGGAGTACAAATATGTGACACCCAAATATATGAAGAAATTTGCACTAAATCCTCCATGCCCAAGACCTCCGTTGGAACATGGCCAAATAGCTGATCCCACCAGCCTCAAGCGTGGTGAGGATTATCCTGATGAATGGGCCAAGCGCCAGGCCAAGTTGGCCAAACAAGCAAAAGATGCAGTGAGGAAATTCAATGAAGACTCGGCTGTCGCTGCTGCTGTTGAGGCTTCTCTAAAGCCAAAGAAGGCCATGCCTAAGAAGCCTGCTCATAAGCCCAGTGCTTCACCAGCAATGCCCTCACGGACAAGTTCCTCAGCTATGCCCTCACGGCCAGATTCCTCAAAGCCCTCATGGCCAATTCCTCACGCTTCTCTTGCTTCTACAAAATCCTCATCTCCTCCGCCGAAGTCTTCAGCTTCTCCAACCAAATCCTAAGCACCTGTTCATCTCGCCACGTGCCAAAGGACCACAGGCATATCTATTGCCTCAGGAGCCTCTGCAAGTTCCTCAGCTGCTCCAAGTTCCTCAGCTGCTCCCACTCTTCTGAAGAAGAAGACCACTGCTGGACGAGGTCCTCGACCAAGTCCTCACAAGAAACAAGTTGCTTTCCAAGTGCCCTCTGATGATGATGAAGCTGATGATGAAGAACTTGTTGAAATCATCAGGGACAGGCAAACTCAGGGCCGCTAGAGCCAAAGGCAGTAATGTGTCATTAATGTTGGATTCGAAGTTGATCCTAGACTTCATTGCCTTGTGGCACAAGGACCCCAACACACCTCTGCCTGAGCTGAACCTCACTCCTAGTCAAAGTCATGTACTGACTCACTTCATTGATGAAGAGAAATGGAAATTTGAACAGGGAAGAAGGGTGAAGAAAGCGCAGTAGAAGAAAGAGCACTATCTGAAGCAAAATGTTCTGAAGCTTTCACCTGAAGAACTTGTTGCTCTTCAATCTGAAATTAAGAAACAGAGTGATGAATTTGATCGCTATTATGCTGACTGGCTCGGAGCCAAAGTCAGATTTGTAAAGATAACTGAACAGTTCACTTCCAATGTTGCATCCCCAACGCAACAGGAAATTCCTCAGGCTTGAGCATCTGCTCAACCGACTGAAGAAAATGCCAGCACCGCTGATGACAATCAGGCTTCTGAAGAGAATGTGAGTTCCAGGGCTGATGACTGCATTCCATCCACTGAAGAAATTGCAAGGGCATCCACTAGTGGTGCGCCTGAAGAAAATGAAGAAGTCAGGGCAACTGCATCAGCTGTACCTGAAGAAATTCAACCCAATTCCTCTACTCATCCTGCACCTACACCAACTCCTATCCTTCCATCTGCATCAGATGTGAAGAATACCAAGGCTGCAGAGCGTGCAGCAGTGAAGAAAAGGAAGGCATCAACTTCATCAGATTCTTCAGCTCAGAAGAAGATGAAGCCATTGACTAGCTCATTTGCAAACCCCATTGATGTTGTTCCTATCTCAACCCTGCCATCAAAGGACCTTGTTCCTTTTGATGAAGAATATGTGATTCCAAGTGAATCTGATGAAGAGAATCCCTCTGCTGCTTCATCAGAGCAGATGGATGAAGAAATTGAAGTGGATACAATCCCTTCAACACTAGTTGTCTCCTCGCCTATGCCTCATTTTACTGCTGAAGAGGCCGGCATTGAAGAAATGGGAGATGAAGATGTGGACATTGGCTGTACCACACCCGTGCTAAGTGATGAATTTTGGGAAAGTCAGCACCCCAACTCTCCACTCTTCACACCATTGCAACAAATACCTCAGTCCCCGGTAACTACTGTACAAATGGGATCTGATGAACCACGTGCCACACCGTCTGTCCATGAAGAAATTCCAGCCACTGGTGCTGAAGATCATGTAGATGAAGAATTGAAGTCCCAGGCTGCCACTGAAGCAGCACCTGAAATTTCTCAGCCTATGGAACCTGAGATCGAGATCCCAGAGGTTGTGATGCAATTGACTGACACTCCTCACCCCAAGCCAAAGGATCCATTCTCAAAGATACAGAAATTCAAGGCTGATGATTTCTTCGGCGAGCACGTGTTCTTCACTAACTACAAACCTTATGACTCTGCTCGTCTAAGGAGGAAGCATTTATGGACTGCAAGCCATGCCAACTTCTATTCTTCATTGCTTTTCAACAAAGAGAAAATCTTCTACCATGAGCATATTCCTCACGTGGACATGGAATCATTACCTTGCTTCTCTCCTGTGCTAAGTGTTCTTCATGATGCAGGCATCCTCAACTTTTGCTATGACATCGTTGATTGGAATGAAGATTTTATTCTTCAGTTCTACGCTACATTGCATATCACAGGTGATCCTGAAGATATCAACACCTGGGTCTTGGACTGGATGACCGAATATACTCACTATAAGGCACCGGCCTCTGAATTGCTTCACGCCCTGCCCATCAGTCCACCCAGTGAAGGAGCTCGCTGCCTGTATCATGAACCAGAACTCACAGCTCATTACAGGCAAGTGTTAATGAAGCCTTTGAAGCCCGGTCAAGCCCCAAGGACCAAATTTCTCGTGAAGGATTTACTCTATGTGCCCAGAACCATATATCACATTGTGACGAGGATAATGAGTCCCATCAAAGGACACAACTCATCTGATGAGGAAATAGTTGGCATCATGAAGAATCTGCTATTCAACATTATTCATGGCATTCCTATCAACTATCACGATTTCTGCATGAGGACTTTGGCAAATGCTGCACTTTCTCCTTTTGAGCTGAAACCTTATGCACCTTGGATTATGAGATTCCTCAGGACAAGGTCTTCACTCAACTACAAGGCCGATTTTCAGAATCACCTTAGCTATCTGCCCCCAATTGAAGTCCTCAAGCAGGCTTTTACTTCAACTTATGAAAAGGGCAAGGCTCCAGCAGCCATTGATGAAGGCATTCGTCCATTGGATGGTCAGTTTCGCAAAGCTGCATCTTATTCCACCAATGATGACTCTGCCACACATGACTCTGCTGCAAATGCTCCCAAGTCTACTCCTCAAGCCACTGCTCCTCGTGTGATGACTGACCGTGAGCTTCTGCTTAGTCTTAATCAGAAGGTGGATCGAAACCATAAATGGGTTAAGCGTCAGTTTGGTTCATTTCTTCACAATATGACCGCTACACACAATGAAGTGGAGAAAAACCATTACTACCTCCATGAAGTCTTCGGTCGCACCTGGGCCATTCTATCACATCTGTATGGTGAAAAAGATCTCAAGAAAATGGGTCTCAAGGAAGATTTTGACTGGTCTGCACCTCCACCGAAGAAATTCAAGAAGGTCAAGGTTCCTTCTTTGGTGTCCAGCTCATATTCTTCATCACACGATACCGACGAATACGAAGACTTGGACGGCACTGCGGCAGGCCCTTCCACAACAAACAACCCCAACAACGCTGGTGCTCCTTCATCAACTTGATATTCTTCAGGAGCATTAGTCATCATTTTCGATCCTTTTGGTCATTCGATGACAAAGGGGGAGAATTTTGAGTTAGTCTTCAAGCGAGTCTATCTATATGGGCGTTTTTTTGCTAAGTTACAACTCTCGTTCTTCTGAAACTTTATTGGATCGAGTTGTAAACTTAAACTCGATGGTGCTCTGATATTTTTGATGTTCTTTTTTCTGCATGCTTATTCCTCATATATGTTAATGCACGCATGCTGAATTACATCAGTCACCATATTTCATCATGCATTTCAAATTCCTCATTATGATATGTCAAATGCATGTATGAATTACAAGATATAGGGGGAGATCTCTATGATTCTACTCTTCAAGTGTGCAATGCTTCAAAAGAAAATTCCTCATCATGCACATCTTCAGGGGGAGTTCCTCTATATCTTGCAATCAAATTCATCAATATCAGTATTTACACTTCATATGTTTATCCCCGTTGAAAACTTAACCTATATTGTCATCAATCACCAAAAAGGGGGAGATTATAAGTGCATCTAGTGCCCCTTAGTTATGTTGGTGTATTGAGGACTTATAGGTTAAGGGACTAATGTGTTTATGAGTGTACACAGGTCTATAAGTCTACGAAGAGTTTGATATTTACAAAGAAAGTCATCCCCTAAAAATGAAGTTCTTTGACTGAAGACTTTGGATTTCTGAAGACTTTGAAAGTGAAGAAATTGGTGCAATCCATAAGACTTGGTATTCATCTGAGGAACATGAAGCGTGAAGACTTTCGTTTTCGTAGTTTCATTTTCTCTTTCTTAAGTCATAGGAAACACTGTACTGTTAAAGGGGGTTGAGGAAGTAATAAGGAAAAATTTCCACGTGATTCTCAACTCAAAATCATACACCTACCAATCCCTACGAGTGAAGCCATTGGAAATCTCATACAGTTCAGTCATATTCTTCAGTGACAGAGACGAAGTTCTTCTGGTCACTGAGGAATTTGTTCTGACTAAGGAGTTAGGAATTCGCTAGTGCGGATTGCCTACACAGTGAGGAACATGATAGCTCTGAGGATTTTTGTAACACCCCAGATGTAATTTACCTAATATGTACTCCAACTCTTGCCGTTTCTGGCACTAAGTTATTTTATTTCCTCGGGTTCGGGTTTTTGTATCCGTGTGTTGTTGTCGTTGTCATGCATCTCATATCATGTCATCATGTGCATGGCATTTGCATACGTGTTCGTCTCATGCATCCGAGCATTTTCCCCATTGTCCGTTTTGCATTCCGGCGCTCCATTCTCCTTCGGTGGTCATTTCTACCTTCTCTTCGTGTGTGGGGATTAAAATTTTCCGGATTGGACCGAGACTTGCCAAGCGGCCTTAGTTTACTACCGGTAGACCACCTGTAAAGTTTCGTACCATTTGGACTTCGTTTGATGCTCCAACGGTTAACCAAGGGACCGAGAAGGCCTCGTGTGTGTTGCAGCCCAACACCCCTCCAATTTGGCCCAAAACCCACCAAACCTTCTCCATCATCTAGAGCGTTCGATCACGATCGCGTGGCCAAAAACCGCACCTCATTTGGACACTCCTAGCTCCCTCTATGCCTATAAATACCACCCCCTCCGAAATCCACGGGTTCTTCTCCCCCGAAACCCTAATTTCCCCGCTCCTCGCCGCACCGGACACGTCCGGCCCGGCCGGACAGTGTCTGCCGCTGTAACACCCCGGATATGATTTACCTAATATGTAATCCAACTCTTGCCGTTTCCGGCGTTAAGTTATTTTATTTTCTCGGGTTCGGGTTTTTGTCTCCGTGTGTTGTTATCGTTGTCATGCATCTCATATCATGTCATCATGTGCATTGCATTTGCATACGTGTTTGTCTCATGCATCCGAGCATTTTCCCCGTTGTCCGTTTTGCATTCCGGTGCTCCGTTCTCCTCCGGTGGTCATTTCTACCTTTGTTTCGTGTGTGGGGATTAAACGTTTCCGGATTGGACCGATACTTGCCAAGCGGCCTTGGTTTACTACCAGTAGACCGTCTGTCAAGTTTCGTACCATTTGGACTTCGTTTGATGCTCCAACGGTTAACCGAGGGACCGAAAAGGCCTCGTGTGTGTTGCAGCCCAACACCCCTCCAATTTGTCCCAAAACCCTCTCCATCATCTAGATCATTCGATCACGATCGCGTGGCCGAAAACCGCACCTCATTTGGACTCTCCTAGCTCCTCCTATGCCTATTTAAACCCCCCTCCGAAATTCTCGTTATCCCCCCCCCCCCCGAAACCCTAGATCTAGCCTCTCCGCGGCCCCGGGATCCTCCGACGACGAGCACGCCGGCCGGATCCACAGCCCCCGACGACTCTGGCCATCTCCGGCAACTCCGAGCTCCATTCCGGCGATCCTTGTTTTGCGTGCGCCCAGATCCAGATTCGGAGCTACAGTAACCCTAGGGTTGACTTCATTTTTTCCCAAGTCTGCAGTTTATTTTGCAACATTCAACATATTGTATCTCCGCATCCGTAGCTCCGTTTTGGACGTTTAGCATATCAAAATGTCCGCCTCAGAGAGTACATCATTTCATCTCATTGTATCATTTTCATTTGAGTTCATCTTGATGCTCGAAATGCTGTTGAAAGAGTGTTATTTGAGTTAATTGTCAGATCTCCTGCTTCAAATAGCTATTTGTCATTTTTGCCATTATTATTGTGTGCATGATATGCCCAGGAGCTCTACATGTGTTTTGTTATATGCTTTGTCATCTTTCTAGAGGTGCAATACATGTATTTTTGTGATGTGTGTGGTGACTAGCAAAAGCTTGCAAAGTGGTGCATTCGTTAATGCTGATTTCAGGGACTTAGCAATTTCACTAAGTCCTTGATCTGTTTTTATCAATATGCCATATGTTCATGTTTTTTTCTAGTGATCCGTGCCTCTTTTGAGGATGATCAGTAAGGATGTTTTGTTAATCTTGTAGTGCTCTATCCATCCATGTCTTTGTTTGCAATTATGGAGCAACCTAGCTTGAGTTAATAGAGCTTTACTTTTGCTATTTCGTGAATCTGGGCAGATTGTCTACTTGTTAGCGATTTTGCCGAGGATGTTGTAGTTGAGCCGTGCATGATATGTTATTATTCTTGCCATGTCTAGCTTGTATAATGTGTATTCTTGATGGGTGTATGCTTAGTTTGTCATGAAATGCTCTGTAGTGAGTGCATCGAGCTCGTAAACATGCCTACTTGATATCTGATTTGCATGCTCCAGTTTTTCTCTAAGTCTGTGATCTGTTTATGTTTTTGCCATGTTCACATGCTTGCAATTGTATTTTCTGATCCCTTTTGACTAAAGGTCACTAAGGGACTTTTGTTAAGATCTTTGAGTAGCTCCATGACATGCTTTATGTTTCCATGTTCAGGCCCTGCAGCATATAGTTTTCATGCTCCAAAGTGTGCTACCTGATCTGAAATTCCAGACAAGTGTTAATTTCACTAAGTCTGAAATCTGTTTACCAAATGCACTTTTGCCATGCTTGTTTGAACCTGTTAATGGATGAATTGGCCATAGCTCAGTGTTCATCTTTTGTTAAGCATCATGAATGGATCCCTGCCATGTATTTTTTTATCAGGTTTGGGTGCTGTAGCATGTTTAACTTCTTGCATTTAGATGGCTACTTGTTGTATATCGCAGACCGGTGCCATATTTGAATTGCTTGCCATTTCCAAATCGTGTCTCCGTTTCCGGTGATCTTTATATCGTTTTCAAGCAAAATCATCTCACCTTTCCAGTGGCACACTTGGACTTCCAAGTTGAGGCCAGTTTCATTCATTCCTTGTCAAATCTTGCATATGCATCACATATCGCATCCCGCATAGCATCCCATGTTTGCATCATGTTGTTTGAGCTTTGCACGTGGTTGATTGTGTACCGTTTGCTTTTTTGTCTTGTTTGGGTAGATCTGGGAGACGAGTTCTCTAATGAGGAACCCGTTGAGTTTGCTTTCGAGGATCCAGTCAACTCTGACAACTTTGCAGGCAAGATGATCATACCCTCGAAATCACTTCTATCTTTGCTTTGCTAGATGCTCGCTCTTTTGCTATGCCTATGCTACGATGCCTACCACTTGCTTATCATGCCTCCCAAATTTCCATGTCAAACCTCTAACACACCATGTCCTAGCAAACCGTTGATTGGCTATGTTACCGCTTTGCTCAGCCCCTCTTATAGCGTAGCTAGTTGCAGGTGAAGATTGGAGACCGTTCCTTGTTGGAATATTATTTTTCTTGTTGAGATATCATTATATTATCTTGTTATCTTAATGCATCTATATACTTGGTAAAGGGTGGAAGGCTCGGCCTTTTGCCTAGTGTTTTGTTCCACTCTTGCCGCCCTAGTTCCGTCATATCGGTGTTATGTTCCCGGATTTTGCGTTCCTTACGCGGTTGGGTGATAATGGAAACCCCTTGATAGTTCGCCTTGAATAAAGCTTCTCCAGCAATGCCCAACCTTGGTTTTACCATTTGCCACCTAGCCTCTTTTTTCCCTTGGGTTTCTGGAGCCCGAGGATCATCTTATTAAACCCCCTCGGGCCAGTGCTCCTCTGAGTGTTGGTCCAAACTAGAGTCCTGTGCAGCGCCCCCTCGGGGAAACTCGAGGTTTGGTTTTAGTTATATGGAGCACTCATCTAAGTGTGCCCTGAGGACGAGATATGTGCAGCTCCTATCGGGATTTGTCGGCACATTTGGGCGGTATTGCTGGATTTGTTTTAGCTTGTCGAAGTGTCTTGTAGAACCGGGATACCGAGCCTGATCAGAATGTCTCGGGAAAAGGTATATTCCTTCGTTGACCGTGAGAGCTTGTCATGGGCTAAGTTGGGACTCCCCTGTAGGGATTTGAACTTTCGAAAGCCGTGCCCGCAGTTATGGGAAGATGGGAATTTGTTAATGTCCGGTTGTAGATAACTTGAACTTTAACTTAATTAATATGAATTAACTGTGTGAGTTACCGTGATGGTCTCTTCTCGGCGGAGTCCGGGAAGTGAACACGGTGTTGGAGTAATGCTTGCCGCAGGTTGCTCTCTATTTATTTCGTTCATGCTTTGCTTTCTCTTCTCGCTCTCTTTTGCGAACAGGTTAGCCACCATATATGCTAGTCGCTTGCTGCAGCTCCACATATTACCTTGTCTTACCTATAAGCTTAAATAGTCTTGATCGCGAGGGTGCGAGATTGCTGAGTCCCTGTGGCTCACAGATTACTTCCAAACGAGATGCAGGACCTGATGACTCCGTTCCAGATCACGCGCTTGAGCTCAAGTGGGAGTTCGACGAGGACTCACGCAGTTACTATGTGTCTTTCCCTGATGATCAGTAGTGGTGCCCAGTTGGGGCGATCGGGACCGTGTCGCATGTTGGGTTGATCTTTTATTTTGGCACTGTAGTCGGGCCATGAGTGATTGGATGATGTAATGCTATTTATGTACTTTGTTTGACGTGGCGAGTGTAAGCCAACTATGTACCTTCCCCTTTTATTATCTATATTACATGGGATGTTGTGAAGATTGTCTTACTTGCAACATTGCTTTCAATGCGGTTATGCCTCTATCGTGCTTCGACACGTAGGAGCTATAGCCGCATCGAGGGCGTTACAGCCTCCGCCTCCGGCCAACCGGGGCTTGCCACGTGGCCCCGAGCCCCACTTCGCCGCCACCACAACACCGGCCCGCCCGGGCCCAAGGCGGGCCCTCTCCTCCCGCGATCAGGGCCGGCCCCTCCTGCCGTTCGTCGCCCCGCGCGCCTGGGAGCGCCGCCGCCTGAAGCTCCGCCACCGGACACCAGCCGCACAGCCGCACCGGCCTCCCATTCCGGCGAGCTCCGCCACCGGTGGCCTCGCCGCCAACCACCTCACCTCGCCGCCTCTTCGTCCGGCGCCGCCCCAAGACCTCGTCGCCGGCCCCCTCCTCCGCGACAAGTCCAGCTCCGGCGAGCTCTTCCTCGAGCTCCGGCGAGCTCCCCGACAAACCTCGGTTTCCGCGCGTGAACAGTACCCTGGCCAGATCTGGATCTGAAAATATCTCCTCGGTTGACTTTCTCCCGAAACCCTAACTTAATTGCATTCTTCATTGTGCCGTAACTTTGCATCCGTAGATCCTTTTTGGGTGTGTAGCATATCAAAATGTTCGCCTCAGAGAGTATATCATTTCATCTCATTGCATCATTTTCATTTGAGATCATCTTGATACCCGAAATGCTGTTGGAAGAGTGCTATTTGAGTTAGTTGTCAGATCTGCTGCACCAAATAGCTATTTGTCATTTTCCCATGATTAATGTGTGCATGATATGCTCATGAGCTCTACATGTGTTTTGTTATATGCTTTGCCATCTTTCTAGAGGTACCATCCATGTATTTTTGTGATATGTGTGGTGACTAGCACAAGCTTGCAAAGTAGTGCACTCGTTAATGCTGATTTCAGGGACTTAGCAATTTCACTAAGTCCTTGATCTGTTTTTATCAATATGCCATATGTCCATGTTGTTTCCTAGTGATCCGTGCCTCTTTTGAGGATGATCAGTAAGGATGATTTGTTAATCTTGTAGTGTTCTATCCATCCATGTCTTTGTTTGCAATTATGGAGCACCCTAGCTTGAGTCAATCGAGCTCTACTTTTGCTATTTCGTGAATCTGGGCAGATTTTCTACTTGTTAGCGATTTTGCCGAGGATGTTGTAGTTGATCCGTGCATGCTATGTTGTTGTTATTGCCATGTCTAGCTTATATAATGTGTGTGCTTGATGGGTGTATGCTTAGTTTGTCATGCCTTGCTCTGTAGTGATTGCATCGAGCTCGTAAACATGCCTACTCGTTAAGATATTTGCATGCTCCAGTTTTTCTCTAAGTCTGTGATCTGATTGTGTTTTTGCCATGTTCACATGCTTGCAATTGTATTTTCTGATCCCTTTTGTCTCAAGGTCACTAAGAGACTTTTGCTAATCTCTTTGAGTAGCTCCATGCTATGCCTTGCTTTGCCATGTTATGTTCCTATAGCATATAGTTTTCTTTCTCCAAAGTGTGCTACCTGATCTGAAATTCCAGGCTTGTGTTAATTTCACTAAGTCTGAGATCTGTTTACCAATTGCACTTTTGCCATGCTTGTTTGAACCTGTTAATGGATGAATTGGCTGTAGCTCAGTGTTCATCTTTTTTCAAGCATCATGAATGGATCCCTGCCATGTATTTTGTTGTCATGTTCGAGTGCTGCAGCATAATTATCTTGTTGCATTTAGATGGCTACTTGCTGCTTATCGCAGACCGGTGCCATATTTGTTTCGCTTGCCATTTCCAAACCGTGCATCCGATTCCGGTGTTCTTTATATCGATTTCAACCGAAATCACCTCACCGTTCCAGTGGCACTCTTGGATTTCCATGTTGAGGCCAGGTTCTTTCATTCCTTGTCAAATCTTGCATATGCATCACATACCGCATCCCGCATAGCATACCATGTTTGCATCATGTTGTTTGAGCTTTGCACATGGTTGATTGTGTTCCTCTTGCTTGTTTCTCTTGTTTGGGTAGAGCCGGGAGACGAGTTCGCTAACGAGGAGCCCGTTGAGTTTGCTTTCAAGGATCCAGTCAACTCTGACAACTTTGTAGGCAAGATGATCATACCCTTGAAATCACTTCTATCTTTGCTTTGCTAGATGCTCGCTCTTTTGCTATGCCTATGCTACGATGCCTACCACTTGCTTATCATGCCTCCCAAATTGCCATGTCAAACCTCTAACCCACCATGTCCTAGAAAACCGTTGATTGGCTATGTTACCGCTTTGCTCAGCCCCTCTTATAGCGTTGCTAGTTGCAGGTGAAGATTGGAGACCGTTCCTTGTTGGAACATTATTTTCTTGTTGGGATATCACTATATTATCTTGTTATATTAATGCATCTATATACTTGGTAAAGGGTGGAAGGCTAGGCCTTTTCCCTAGTGTTTTGTTCCACTCTTGCTGCCCTAGTTTCCATCATATCGGTGTTATGTTCCCGGATTTTGCTTTCCTTACGCGGTTGGGTAATAATGGGAACCCCTTGACAGTTCGCCTTGAATAAAACTCATCCAGCAATGCCCAACCTTGGTTTTACCATTTGCCACCTAGCCTCTTTTTCCCTTGGGTTTCCGAAGCCCAAGGGTCATCTTATTTTAAACCCCCCTGGGCCAGTGCTCCTCTGAGTGTTGGTCCGACTGAGCTGCCTGCGGGGCCACCTCGGGGCAACTTGAGGTTTGGTTTTACTCGTAGCTAGCCTCATCTGAGTGTCCCCTGAGAACGCGATATGTGTAGCTCCTATCGGGATTTGTCGGCACATTCAGGTGGTGTTGCTGGTTTTGTTTTAACTTGTCGAAGTTGTCTTGTAGAACCGGGATACCGAGTCTGATCGGAATGTCTCGGGAGAAGGTTTATCCTTCGTTGACCGTGAGAGCTTGTCATGGGCTAAGTTGGGACTCCCCTGCAGGGATTTGAACTTTAGAAAGCCGTGCCCGCGGTTATGAGTAGATGGGAATTTGTTAATATCCGGTTGTAGATAACTTGAACCTTAACTTAACTAAAATGAATCAACCGTGTGTGTAACCGTGATGGTCTCTTCTCGGCGGAGTCCGGGAAGTGAACACAGTGTTGGAGTAATGTTTGTCGTAGTTGGTTCTCTAGTTCTTCGTTCGTGCTTTGCCTTCTCTTCTCACTCTCATTTGCGAACAGGTTAGCCACCATATATGCTAGTCGCTTGCTGCAGCTCCACATATTACCTTGCTTTTCCTATAAGCTTAAATAGTCTTGATCGCGAGGGTGCGAGATTGCTGAGTCCCTGTGGCTCACAGATTACTTCCAAACCAGATGCAGGGCCTGATGACTCCGTTCCAGATGAGGCACTTGAGCTCAAGTGGGAGTTCGATGAGGACTCACGCCGTTACTATGTGTCTTTCCCTGATGATCAGTAGTGGCGCCCAGTTGGGGCGATCGGGACCGTGTCGCATGTTGGGTTGATCTTTTATTTTGGCACCATAGTCGGGCCATGAGTGATTGGATGATGTTATGCTATTTATGTACTTTGTTTGACATGGCGAGTGTAAGCCAACTATGTACCTTCCCTTTTATTATCTATTTACATGGGATGTTGTGAAGATTGCCTTACTTGTGACATTGCTTTCAATGCGGTTATGCCTCTAAGTCGTGCTTCGACACGTAGGAGATATAGCCGCATCGAGGGCGTTACAAGTTGGTAATCAGAGCCTTCCTCGACCTTAGGAGCCCTAATTGCTTGATCGTTTTTAACAGCCATTGTTGAGTCTACAAAAATGTTTTGAGTCATTTAGGAATTGTATATCGGAGAGTTTAGGAATTCTTTTTACTCCCCAGTCCCTTCATCGCTCTGGTAAGGCATCCTGACGTAGAGTTTTGACTCTTCTCTTGTCAAATTTCACAAAAAAAAATTAGGATCACGCGGGTATCTTGGAGTCGTTCCGATGGTTTTGTGAAGAGAACATTATTCTTGGTGCCTCCTGTCATTTAGGGGTTGTGGCAGTGTCCCGGGGAGTTGAGCTCCGAGGTGTTGTCGTCACAATTTTATCGTTGCAGTTCCGGAATACCTGAGTTTAGTTCGCCGACATCGAAAATCTCTTTTATGCAGTTGTTGGTGAGATAACCTCGACGCCACCCAGTACTGGGGCGGGAGTTCGGGAGTATTGCCATAACTTGTATAACGGATGCTTTTCGAAGGTTGAGGTAGATGGTTTCCGAAGTTTTTCTCGGTTATGCGTTGAAGGATGGATACAGCTGGATGTAGGATTTGCTAGATTGGGTGAGATATTATGCTTCCCCTGTATCCCCAACACCTGATTGCATAACCGGAAAGGTTCGAGAGTTTCATAGGTGGGAATTCTTGTAGCTCTAGCTTTTCTTCCATGGATATTTGGTTTGAGATTGGGATTTCTGACCGAGTATTCGTTCTTTCTCTGTACCTTGTTGATTTATTCCTCTACCTAAATTCTAAGTGGCTTCTCAATTTATGGATATGTGACCATTTTAATTGGAATGCATTCGTTCATTTTGTTTGGATGTGAAGACTATATGTTGCAATTTCATCCCGTTTATTCAGCTTCAATTTGTCTATCAATGTGCTAATGGATGTCAACCTCTTCAGGATGGCTCCTCCAACGCGCACGACTCCGAATCCTGATCCACCACCACCTCCTCCTCCTCCGGAGGCATGGCAAGCTGTGATGGCCGCTACCAATGCAAACACGCAGTTGATCAAGAAAATTCTTCAAGAGCGCAACCAAGCGAACCAAGGCAACCAAGGCAACCAGGGCAACAATCAGAATCACTTTGCTACACTCAACCAGTTCCTTGCTAACCAGCCAAAGACCTTCAGCAATTGTGTTGAGGCAACTGATGCTGGCGATTGGCTTGTGGACTTGTGCAACCATTTTGAGTGCAGTAACATCAGGCCTGACGACTTTGTCAAGTTCGCTTCCTCCCAACTCAAAGACCAAGCTGCAGAATGGTTCCAGCAGTACAAAGATTCCAGAGGAGGCCGTGTGATTACCTGGGATGAATTCCGTCAAGACTTCAAAGCTCATCATATTCCTCAGAGCGTGGTTGAAAGCAAGCGTGAGGAATTCCGCAACCTGAAGCAAGGCTCTTTGTCTGTCTATGACTACAACAAGGTGTTTCAGAAGCTCGCCCGCTTTGCTAAGCAGGACGTCCCTGACGAGAAGAGCATGATATACCAGTTCAGGGGTGGTCTCAAAGAGGAAATCCAGCTAGCTCTTGTTCTCTTTGAGCCCTTGAGGTACGATGAGTTCTACAACATCGCATTGAAGCAAGAGGCTGCTCAACTGAAGTGTGATGCTTCCAAGAAGCGAGTTAGAGATGCTACTCCTTCTTCCTCTACTCAAGTGGCTAAGTAGCAGAAGTATTGGCTTCCTCCTCCTCCGTTCCGTCAGCCGTATCAGCAGAAGAGCAAAGGTGGCAGTGGATCTTCCCACCCACCTAACCCTGGCTTTCAGAACAAGACTTTGTCTCAAGCTCCAAGATCAAGTGCTCCGTATCACCGTCCGCTTTCAGAGGTCACGTGCAACAAGTGCCAACAGAAGGGTCACTATGCCAACAAATGCTTCAATCAGAGGTGTCTCCCTCCTCCTCCTGTGAGATCGGCAAGTACAACTATGGTCAAGCATAACCCCAAGCACGCCAAGGTCAACATGGTGAATGCAGCTCAAGCAAAGGACTCGTCAGATGTCATCATGGGTAACCTTCCTGTTAACGATGTTCCTGCAAAAGTACTTTTTAACTCTGGTGCATCGCATTCCTTCATGTCATTCCCATTTGCATCGGAGAACAGTTTTAGTACTAAGGCATTACCTAGAGCCATGCAAGTCGTCTCTCTGGCTAAGCGTCTGAGTTCTAGCATGATGGTTCCGGATATTTCTATCATGATGGGTGATTTCAAGTTTCTGGCTTCTCCAATGGTTCTTGGTAACTCGGATATTGATCTTATTCTCGGGATGGATTGGCTTTCTAAGCACAACGCTCAGCTTGATTGTGCAGCCAGGCAGATTCAATTGACTCATTCATCTGAGGATGTTATTGTCTTTGCCGCTCGGGATAATACAATCCGTCTATTTTCTCTCAATGAGAAGGGTGAACTAGATGCCATCTCGCAAATTCCAGTCGTTTGCGAATATCAAGACGTCTTTCTAGAAGAGCTTCCAGGAATGCCTCCGCACCGGCCAGTTGAATTCGTCATCGATCTTGAGCCTGGCACGGAACCGGTTTGCAAGCGTCCTTACAAGCTCGGACCTGAAGAGTTGAAGGAGCTGAAGAAGCAACTCGATATTCAAGAGCAAATGTGTCTCATCCGACCTAGTTCCTCTCCGTGGGGTTGTGGAGTACTTTTTGTGAAGAAGAAGGATGGAACGGACCGACTTTGTGTTGACTGCCATCCATTGAACAAGAAGACTATCAAGAACAAATACCCACTTCCCAACACCAACGAGCTGTTCGAACAACTCAAAGGTGCCCAAGTATTCTCCAAGCTTGATCTCCATATGGGCTATCACCAGATTCTAATCCGTGAGCAAGATATTCCCAAGACGGCTTTCAGGACAAGCTATGGTTCATATGAATACACTGTCATGTGTTTTGGCCTCGTCAACGCTCCTCCGACTTTCTCTTGCATGATGAACTTCATCTTCAACGCCTACAATAATGACTTTGTTTTGGTCTATCTCGACGACATTCTGGTCTTTTCGACGAACAAGGAAGATCATGCCAAGCACTTGCGTTTGGTGCTCGATAAGCTCAGGGAACATCAATTCTACGCCAAGTTTTCAAAGTGCGAGTTTTGTCTCGATGAGGTTCTTTATCTTGGGCATATCATCTCTGCCAAGGGCATTGCGGTGAATCCTGAGAAGGTGTCTGCAATTGTGAATTGGGAACCACCTCAGAACGTGAAGCAACTCCGTAGCTTCCTCGGTCTCGCAAGCTACTGTCGAAGGTTCGTTGAGAACTTTTCAAAGATCGTGAAGCCTCTTTCAAACCTTCTCCAGAAGCACGTCAAGTACGTTTGGTCTCCGGAATGTGACATCACTTTCAACACTTTGAAAGAGAAATTAGTCACTGCTCCAGTTCTGACTCCTCCTGATGAATCCAAACCGTTCGAGGTCTTCTGCGATGCCTCTCTTCAAGGTCTTGGTGCAGTGTTGATGTAAGAGAAGAAAGTTGTGGCTTATACCTCTCGCCAATTGAAGCCCAACGAGAAAAACTACCCACTCATGACCTCGAGTTGGCGGCAGTTGTGCATGCTCTTTTGACTTGGAGACATCTCTTCTTGGGAAGAAAAGTGGACATCTTCACTGACCACAAGAGTCTCAAGTACATCTTCACTCAGCCTAATCTCAACCTCAGGCAGACTCGCTGGGTCTAAATGATTCAAGAGTATAATCTGAGTATCAAGTATACTTCAGGCAAGGCCAATGTGATTGCTGACGCTTTGAGCAGGAAGGCTTATTGCAACAGTCTGATTCTCAAGCCTTACCAACCCGAGCTTTGTGAAGCTTTCCACAAACTCAATCTGCAAGTTGTTCCTCAAGGTTTCCTCGCCAACCTTCAAGTCTCTCCTACCTTGGAAGACCAGATTCGCCAGGCTCAGCTTCTTGATGCTATGGTGAAGAAGGTGATGATTGGGATTGCCAAGAGTCAACCCAAGTACAAGTGCTACCGCCTTGATGACAAGGATACTTTCTTCTTCGAGGATCGTAACATTGTGCCCAAAGGTGACCTTCGTAAAGTGATCATGAACGAGGCTCACAATTCACTCCTCTCCATCCACCCTGGGAGTACGAAGATGTATCAGGACCTCAAGCAGGCTTATTGGTGGACTCGAATGAAGCGCGAGATTGCTCAGTTCGTGAATGAGTGTGATGTCTGCAGAAGAGTGAAGGCAGAACACCAAAGGCCAGCTGGTCTCCTCCAACCTCTTGCCATTCCAGAATGGAAGTTTGACCACATTGAGATGGACTTCGTGACTGGGTTTCCAAAGTCCAAGCGTGGTAATGATGCTATATTCGTTGTCATCGACAAACTCACTAAAGTGGCTCGCTTTCTTCGTATCAAAGAGTCTATCAATGCAGCTCAATTGGTGGAGCTTTATACCTCTCATATTGTCTCACTGCACGACATTCCACAGGTCATCTCTTCAGACTGTGGCAGCATCTTTACCTCCAAGTTTTGGGATTCTTTTCAGAAGGCCATGGGCACCAACATCCGCTTCAGCACAGCTTTCCATCCTCAAACTAGCGGTCAAGTCGAGCGTGTCAATCAGATTCTTGAAGATATGCTCAGGGCTTGTGTGATCTCCATCGGCATGAAGTGGGAAGATTGTCTTCCATATGCTGAATTCTCCTACAACAACAGTTTTCAAGCCAGTTCGGGCAAGGCCCCATTCGAAATTCTGTATGGCAGGAAGTGTCGTACTCCACACAACTGGTCTGAGACCGGTGAATGTCAACTTCTTGGGAATGACTTAATCACAGAGGCAGAGGAAATGTGTAAAGTCATTCGAGATAACCTCAAAGCAGAGCAATCGCGCCAGAAGAGCTACTATGATAGTAAGCACCGTGATTTGGCTTTCGAGATCGGAGATCATGTGTACCTCCGTGTCTCTCCAATGAAAGGTACTCATCGCTTCGGTATCAAAGGGAAGCTTGCCCCTAGATACGTGGGACCTTTCAAGATCGTCAGCAAGAGAGGCGATCTCGCCTATCAACTCGAGCTTCCTCCAAACTTTGCAAATGTGCATGACGTGTTCCATGTTTCTCAGCTCCGCAAATGCTTCAAGACTCCTGACCGCACCATTAACTTCGAAGACATTGATCTCCAAGAAGATCTCTCTTATCGTGAGCACTCCGTCGCTATTCTTGAAGAGACTGAACACAAGACTTGCAATAAGTCAATCAAATTCCTCAAAGTCAAGTGGTCACACCATTCCGATCGTGAAGCCACCTGGGAATGCGAGGATCACCTCCGTTCTGAGTACCCGGCGTTCTTCCAGTCCTAGATCTCAGGACGAGATCCCTTCGTAGTGGTGGAGTGTTGTAACACCCCAGATGTAATTTACCTAATATGTACTCCAACTCTTGTCGTTTCCGGCACTAAGTTATTTTATTTCCTCGGGTTCGGGTTTTTGTCTCCGTGTGTTGTTGTCGTTGTCATGCATCTCATATCATGTCATCATGTGCATTGCATTTGCATACGTGTTCGTCTCATGCATCCGAGCATTTTCCCCGTTGTCCGTTTTGCATTCCGGTGCTCCGTTCTGCTCCGGTGGTCATTTCTACCTTCTTTTCATGTGTGGGGATTAAACTTTTCCGGATTGGACCGAGACTTGCCAAGCGGCCTTGGTTTACTACCGGTAGACCGCCTGTCAAGTTCCGTACCATTTGGACTTCGTTTGATGCTCCAACGGTTAACCGAGGGACCGAGAAGGCCTCGTGTGTGTTGCAGCCCAACACCCCTCCAATTTGGCCCAAAACCCACCAAAACCTTCTCCATCATCTAGAGCGTTCGATCACGATCGCGTGGCCGAAAACCGCACCTCATTTGGACACTCCTAACTCCCTCTATGCCTATAAATACCACCCCCTCCGAAATCCGCGGGTTCTTCTCCCCCGAAACCCTAATTTCCCCGCTCCTCGCCACACCGGACACGTCCGGCCCGGCCGGATAGTGTCCGCCGCCGCCTCTGGCCAACCGGGGCTTGCCACGTGGCCCCGATCCCCACTTCGCCGCCACCACACCGCCGGCCCGCCCGGGCCCAACGCGGGCCCTCTCCTCCCGCGATCCGGGCCGGCCCCTCCTGCCGTTCGTCGCCCCGCGCGCCTGGGAACGCCGCCGCCTGAAGCTCCGCCACCGGACACCAGCCGCACAGCCGCACCGGCCTCCCATTCCGGCGAGCTCCGCCACCGGTCGCCTCGCCGCCAACCACCTCACCTCGCCGCCTCTCCGTCCGGCGCCGCCCCAAGACCTCGTCGCCGGCCCCCTCCTCCGCGACAAGTCCAGCTCCGGCGAGCTCTTCCTCGAGCTCCGGCGAGCTCCCCGACGAACCTCGGTTTCCGCGCGTGAACAGTGCCCCGGCCAGATCTGGATCTGAAAATATCTCCTCGGTTGACTTTCTCCCAAAACCCTAACTTAATTGCATTCTTCATCGTGCCGTAACTTTGCATCCGTAGATCCTTTTTGGGCGTGTAGCATATCAAAACATTCGGCTCAGAGAGTACATCATTTCATTTCATTGCATCATTTTCATTTGAGATCATCTTGATACCCTAAATGCTGTTGGAAGAGTGCTATTTGAGTTAGTTGTCAGATCTGCTGCACCAAATAGCTATTTGTCATTTTTGCCATGATTAATGTGTGCATGATATGCTCATGAGCTCTACATGTATTTTGTTATATGCTTTGCCATCTTTCTAGAGGTGCTATCCATGTATTTTTGTGATATGTGTGGTGACTAGCACAAGCTTACAAAGTAGTGCACTCGTTAATGCTGATTTCAGGGACTTAGGAATTTCACTAAGTCATTGATCTGTTTTTATCAATATGCCATATGTCCATGTTGTTTCCTAGTGATCCGTGCCTCTTTTGAGGATGATCAGTAAGGATAATTTGTTAATCTTGTAGTGTTTTATCCATCCATGTCTTTGTTTGCAATTATGGAGCACCCTAGCTTGAGTCAATCGAGCTCTACTTTTGCTATTTCGTGAATCTGGGCAGATTGTCTACTTGTTAGCGATTTTGCCGAGGATGTTGTAGTTGATCCGTGCATGCTATGTTGTTGTTATTGCCATGTCTAGCTTATATAATGTGTATGCTTGATGGGTGTATGCTTAGTTTGTCATGCCTTGCTCTGTAGTGAGTGCATCGAGCTCGTGAACATGCCTACTCGTTAAGATATTTGCATGCTCCAGTTTTTCTCCAAGTCTGTGATCTGATTGTGTTTTTGCCATGTTCACATGCTTGCAATTGTATTTTCTGATCCCTTTTGGCTCAAGGTCACTAAGGGACTTTTGTTAATCTCTTTGAGTAGCTCCATGTCATGCCCTGCTTTGCCATGTTAAGTCTGAGATCTGTTTACCAATTGCACTTTTGCCATGCTTGTTTGAACCTGTTAATGGATGAATTGGTTGTAGCTCAGTGTTCATCTTTTGTCAAGCATCATGAATGGATCCCTGCCATGTTTGAGTGCTGTAGCATAATTATCTTGTTGCATTTAGATGGCTACTTGTTGTTTATCGCAGACCGGTGCCATATTTGTTTCGCTTGCCATTTCCAAACCGTGCATCCAATTCCGGTGTTATTTATATCGATTTCAACCAAAATCACATCACCTCTCCAGTTGCACTATTGGATTTCCAAGTTGAGGCCAGGTTCTTTCATTCCTTGTCAAATCTTGCATATGCATCACATACCGCATCCCGCATAGCATACCATGTTTGCATCATGTTGTTTGAGCTTTGCACATGGTTGATTGTGTTCCTCTTGCTTGTTTGTCTTGTTTGGGTAGAGCCGGGAGACAAGTTCGCTAATGAGGAGCCCGTTGAGTTTGCTTTCGAGGATCCAGTCAACTCTGACAACTTTGTAGGCAAGATGATCATACCCTCGAAATCACTTCTATCTTTGCTTTGCTAGATGCTCGCTCTTTTGCTATGTCTATGCTACGATGCCTACCACTTGCTTATCATGCCTCCCAAATTGCCATGTCAAACCTCTAACCCATCATGTCCTAGCAAACCATTGATTGGCTATGTTACCGCTTTGCTCAGCCCCTCTTAGAGCGTTGCTAGTTGCAGGTGAAGATTGGAGACCGTTCCTTGTTGGAACATTATTTTCTTGTTGGGATATCGCTATATTATCTTGTTATCTTAATGCATCTATATACTTGGTAAAGGGTGGAAGGCTCGGCCTTTTTCCTAGTGTTTTGTTCCACTCTTGCCGCCCTAGTTTCCATCATATCGGTGTTATGTTCCCGGATTTTGCATTCCTTACGCGGTTGGGTAATAATGGGAACCCCTTGACAGTTTGCCTTGAATAAAACTCTTCCAGCAATGCCCAACCTTGGTTTTACCATTTGCCACCTAGCCTCTTTTTCCCTTGGGTTTCCGGAGCCCAAGGGTCATCTTATTTTAAACCCCCCTGGGCCAGTGCTCCTCTGAGTGTTGGTCCGACTGAGCTGCCTGCAGGGCCACCTCGGGGCAACTGAGGTTTGGTTTTACTCGTAGCTAGTCTCATCTGAGTGTGCCCTGAGAACGAGATATGTGCAGCTCCTATCGGAATTTGTTGGCACATTCGGGCGGTGTTGCTAGTTTTGTTTTAACTTGTCGAAGTTGTCTTATAGAACCGGGATACCGAGTCTGATCGGAATGTCTTGGGAGAAGGTTTATCCTTCATTGACCGTGAGAGCTTCTCATGGGCTAAGTTGGGACTCCCCTGCAGGGATTTGAACTTTTGAAAGCCGTGCCCGCGGTTATGGGCAGATGGGAATTTGTTAATATCCGGTTGTAGATAACTTGAACCTTAACTTAACTAAAATGAATCAACCATGTGTGTAACCGTGATGGTCTCTTCTCGGCGGAGTCCGGGAAGTGAACACGGTGTTGGAGTAATGTTTGCCGTAGTTGGTTCTCTAGTTATTCGTTCGTGCTTTGCCTTCTCTTCTCACTCTCATTTGCGAACAGGTTAGCCACCATATATGCTAGTCGCTTGCTGCAGCTCCACATATTACCTTGCTTTTCCTATAAGCTTAAATAGTCTTGATCGCGAGGGTGCGAGATTGCTGAGTCCCTGTGGCTCACAGATTACTTCCAAACCAAATGCAGGGCCTGATGACTCCGTTTCGGATGAGGCGCTTGAGCTCAAGTGGGAGTTCGACGAGGACTCACGCCGTTACTATGTGTCTTTCCCTGATGATCAGTAGTGGTGCCCAGTTGGGGCGATCGGGACCGTGTCGCATGTTGGGTTGATCTTTTATTTTGGCACCGTAGTCGGGCCATGAGTGATTGGATGATGTAATGCTATTTATGTACTTTGTTTGACGTGGCGAGTGTAAGCCAACTATGTACCTTCCCTTTTATTATCTATTTACATGGGATGTTGTGAAGATTGCCTTACTTGCGACATTGCTTTCAATGCGGTTATGCCTCTAAGTCGTGCTTCGACACGTAGGAGATATAGCCGCATCGAGGGCGTTACAATTTTGCTACTCAATTTTAAAACCGTTGATGTGCCTTTGCCAGCTGTCCCAAAATATCTACCCACCTAACGGTCATATCATTGAAGGGCATTGATGTCTTATCATGTCGGGCTGCTTCCTAGGCTATAAATAGCCACCCCCTACAACCACTAGCTGGTTGGCTGCTCCGAGAGAAACTGACACTTGTCATTTGAGAGCATCCCATCCTCCGAGGACTTTGAGCGAAAATCATCAAGTGAGGAAAACCCAAACCCAAACACCTAAAAACCCCAAGTGATTGAGCATCACTGAAGAGATTGATCCTGCGTGGATCCGATGCTTGTTACCTTTGAAGAATGTGCTTCTTCCAGACGGTTAGGCATCAATGTCTTGAGCATCCAAGAGGAATTGTGGATCGCCGAGTGACCAAGTTTGTGAAGGTTCGGAAGTCACCTGAAGACTTACCACGAGTGATTGGGCGAGGTCTGTGTGACCTTAGCTCAAGGAGAATACGGTGAGGACTGTGTGTCCGGGACTGTGTGTCCTCAGGTTTAAATACCTAGCCGCTCCAACCAGATGTACAACTGAGACATCAGTTGGAACTGGTCTACCAAATCATTGTCTTCACGAAGCTCACTGGTTCTATTTCCTCAACTCTTTCATTTCCTCATAACTGTGTTGAGTGCTTGTTCGTATATGTGTTTGAAGACTTTGACTGAAGACTTTCTCAATTTCCTCAGTTCAATTTCTTCAGTCTGTTTGTCTTCATCCTATGTTGTCATGTGTTTACGCTTTATGTACTCAGTGCTTGTCTTCAGTTCATCATGATGACTATGATCGTGTTCTGTTATGTTTACTTTTGAGTACCTACTCCGCTGCTAGTAGCTCTTCACTAAGGAATTTCCTCACCTGCAAATTCCTCAGTGAAGAATTCATAAAATCGCCTATTCACCCCCCTCTAGTCGATATAACGCATTTTCAATTACTTAAGAACTCCCACTTAGATAGCCATCCCTCTAGTCATCTAAATGATCACGTGATCCATATCAACTAAACCATGTTTGATCATCACGTGAGATGGAGAAGTTTTCAATGGTAAACATCACTATGTTGATCATGTCTACTATATGATTCACGCTGGACCTTTCGGTCCCAGTGTTCCAAGGCCATATTTGCATATGCTAGTCACGTCAAGTTTAACCTAAGTATTGTGCTTGTGCAAAACTAGCTTGCACCCATTGTATGTGAACTTAGAGCTTATCACACCCGATCATCACGTGGTGTCTCAGCACGAAGAACTGTCGCAACGGTGCATACTCAGGGAGAACACTTATACCTTGAAATTTTAGTAAGGGATCATCTCATAATGCTACCGTCGTACTAAGCAAAATAAGATGCATAAAAGATAAACATCACATGCAATGAAAAATGTGACATGATATGGCCATCATCATATTGTGCCTTTGATCTCCATCTCCAAAGTACTTTCATGATCTCCATGGTCACCGGCATGACACCATGATCTCCATCATCTTGATCTCTATCAACATGTCGTCACATGGTCGTCTCGCCAACTATTGCTTTGAAACTATTGCTATCTAATACGTCTCCGTCGTATCTATAATTTTTATTGTTCCATGCCAATATTATACAACTTTCATATACTTTTGGTAACTTTTTATACTATTTTTGGGACTAACATATTGATCCAGTGCCCAGTTCTAGTTCCTGTTTGTTGCATGTTTTTTGTTTCCAGAAAATCCATAACAAATGGAGTCCAAACAGGATAAAAACTGACGGAGATTTTTTTGCAATATATGTGATTTTTGGGAAGAAGAATCAACGCGAGACGATGCCCGAGGGGGCCATGAGGCAGGGGGGCGCGCCCTGGGCCCTCGTGGCCACCCCGTAAGGCAGTTGGTGCCCTTCTTTCGCCGCCAGAAATCCAATATCCGGATAGAAATCATGCTAAAATTTCAGCCCAATCGCAGTTACGGATCTTCGGGAATATAAGAAACGGTGAAATGCCAGAATCTGGAATGCAGAAACAGAGAGAGACAGAGAGACATATCCGATCTCGGAGGGGCTCTCACCCCTCTCCCACGCCATGGAGGCCATGGACCAGAGGGGAAAACCTTATCCCATCTGGGGAGAAGGTCTAGGAAGAAGAAGAAGAAGGGGGGCTGTCTCCCCGTCTCTCCCGGTGGCGCGGGAATGCCGCGGGGCCATCATCGTGTGACGCGATCTACATCAACACCTCCATCATCTTCACCAACATCTGCATCACCTTCCCCCATCTATCTACAGAGGTCCACTCTCCCGCAACCCTCTGTACCGTCTACTTGAACATGGTGCTTTATGCTTCATATTATTATCCAATGATGTGTTACCACCCTATGATGTGTGAGTAGATTTTTGTTGTCCTACCGGTAATTGGTGAATTGCTATGATTGGTTTAATTTGCTTGTGGTTATGTTGTTGTCCTTTGGTGCCCATCATATGAGCGCGCGCGTGGATCACACCGTAGGGTTAGTTGTATGTTTATAGGACTATGTATTGGAGGGAAAGACTGACAGAAGCTTCAACCTAGCATAGAACTTGATGCATATGGGATTGAAGGGGGACCAATATATCTTAATGCTATGGTTGGGTTTTACCTTAATGAACGTTAGTAGTTGGAGATGCTTGCTAATAGTTCCAATCATAAGTGCATAGAATTCCAAGTCAGGGATGACATGCTAGGTGTCGCCTCTCCCACATAAAACTTGCTATCGGTCTAGTAAAGTAGTCAATTGCTTAGGGAAAATTACGCAACTCCTACCACCACTTTTCCTCACTTGCTATACTAACTTTATTGCTTCTTTACTTAAAATAGCCTGATAACCCACAAGTATAGGGGATCGGAACAGTTTTCGAGGGTAGAGTATTCAACCCAAATTTATTGGTTCGACACAAGGGGAGCCAAAGAATATTATCAAGTATTAGCAGCATAGTTGTCAATTCAACCACACCTGCAAACTTAATATCTGCAGCAAGGTATTTAGTAGCAAAGTAATATGATAGTAGTGGTAACGACAGCAAAAGTAACGGTAGCAAAAGTAATATTTTTGCGTTTTATAGTGATTGTAACAGTAGTAGCGGAAAAGTAAATAAGCGAAGAACAATATATGAAAAGCTCGTAGGCAATGGATCGATGATGGAGAATTATGCCGGATGCGATCAATCATCTAACAGTTATAACTTAGGGTGACACAGAACTAGCCCCAGTTCATCAATGTAATGTATGCATGTATTCCGAATGTAGTCATACGTGCTTATGGAAAAGAACTTGCATGACATCTTTTGTCCTACCCTCTCGTGGCAGCAGGGTCCTATTGGAAACTAAGGGATATTAAGGCCTCCTTTTAATAGAGTACCGGACCAAAGCATTAACACATAGTGAATACATGAACTCCTCAAACTACAGTAATCACCGGTAAGTATCCTGATTATTGTCACTCCGGGGTTAACGTATCATAACACATAATAGGTGACTATAGACTTGCAAGATAGGATCAAGAACTCTCATATATTGATGAAAACATAATAGGTTCAGATCCGAAATCATGGCACTCGGGCCCTAGTGACAAGCATTAAGCATAGCAAAGTCATAACAACATCAATCTCAGAACATAGTGAATACTAGGGATCAAACCCTAACAAAACTAACTCGATTACATGATAAATCTCATCCAACCCATCACCGTCCAGCAAGCCTGCGATGGAATTACCCACCCACGGTGGTGAGCATCATGAAACTGGTGATGGAGGAAGGTTGATGATGACGATGGCGACGGATTCCCCTCCCCGAAGCCCCAAATGGACTCCAGATTAGCCCTCCCGAGAGAGTTTAGGGCTTGGCGGCGGCTCCGTGTCGTAAAACGCAATGAATCCTTCTCTCTGATTTTTTTCTCCCCGAACACGAATATATAGAGTTGGAGTTGAGGTCGGTGGAGCATCAGGGGGCCGATGAGGTAGGGGGCGCGCCCAGGGGGTAGGGCGCGCCCCCACCCTCGTGGAGAGGTGGAGGCCCCCCTAACGTGGATTCTTCTTCCAGTATTTTTTATATATTCCAAAATAATTCTCCGTTGATTTTCAGGTCATTCCGAGAACTTTTATTTCTGCACAAAAATAACACGAACTTTTATTTCTGCTGAAAACATCGTCAGTCCGGGTTATTTCCATTGAAATCATGCAAGTTAGAGTCCAAAACAAGAGCAAAAGTGTAACGCCCCGATAGTTAAGTGATAGTAAAACTCTGCTAATGATGCCACATCACCTCCGTCACTGTTTGATCTCGCGTCGGTTCGAAACTTCTCAAATTCAAAATTTAAATAATGTCAAACAACAAATGGATTCAAACATTGAAACAAAAATGTTCGGTGGGTGCCAAATTTTGCACTGGTAATTATTATGGAGAAAACTCATTTTTAGAAAATGCTTGAATATTTTAAAATGTTTTAAAATAGAAAATAAAATAAATAGAAAGAAAGAAAAACAGAAACAAAACTAAGAAGAAAAAAGGCCCCCTAGCCAACCAGGCCAGACGGCCCAGATCACAGGCCAGGCCGGCCCACCTGGCCTAGCCAGCCGACCCACCCCCCTCCATATCCCCACCAGGGGAAACCCTAAGCCACTACCGCACTCCCACTTCCCCCCACAACGCCACTCCCTCTCCCCCCTCTCCTCTTGATCCCAACTGGAACGGGGAGGGGCCCGACCCCGGCGCCGCCGCCGAATGCCGTCGCCACCTTGTCGGCCTGCACCTCGTCACTGCGTCGCCGTCATCCCCGTCTCTTCCCCGCGCCCCATTGCCACGTTCCCTACGCCCGCAGTGAGGGCCCCTCCTCTCTCCTTCGCTCCCGCGCGCCCCACACTGCCCCATGGCCGCGCCCCCGACCAACCCCATGCGTGCCCCTCCATTTCCCCTGCGCGCCGCTGCTCCCACCGGCTACGGCCCGCGCACGTGCCTCGCTCGCCCTGCCCGTGCTCACCACGTCGTGGCCACACCCCGTGCCCGCCGCTGCGCTGCTGCCGGCCGCCCGTTGCGCCCTGGTCGTGGGGCCTGCGCGCCCGGCCATGCCACGTGCCCGTCGCGCCCATCTTGGCCTCCCCCGCACCCACTCTCGCGCCCTGATACGTCTCCAACGTATCTATAATTTTTGATTGCTCCATGCTATATTATCTACTGTTTTGAATGTTTATGGGCTTTATTATACACTTTTATATCATTTTTCGGGACTAACCTATTAACCCAGATCCCAATGCCAGTTTCTGTTTTTACCCTGTTTTAGGGTTTCGAAGAAAAGGAAAATCAAACGGAGTCCAATTGACCTGAAACTTCACAGAACTCATTTTTGGAAGGAAAGAAGGCCAAAAGACTTGGAGTGCACGTTGGGGGATCTGCAAGGAGGTCACGAGGCAGGGGGGCGCGGCCACCACCCTGGGGGCGCCCTCCACCCTCATGGGCCCCTCGTGGCCCCCCTGACGTACTTCTTCCACCTATATATCTCCATATACCCTAAAAACATCGGGGAGCACAATAGATTGGGAGTTCCGCCGCCAGAAGCCTCCGTAGCATCGAAAGCCAATCTAGACCCGTTCCGGCACCCTGCCGGAGGGGGCAATCCCTCTCCAGTGACCATCTTCATCATCCCGGTGCTCTCCATGATGAGGAGGGAGTAGTTCTCCCTCGGCGCTGAGGGTATGTACCAGTAGCTATGTCTTTGATCTCTCTCTCTCGTGTTCTTGATTTGGCACGATCTTGATGTATCGCGAGCTTTGCTATTATAGTTGGATCTTATGTTTCTCCTCCTCCTCTACTCTCTTGTAATGAATTAAGTTTCCCCTTTGAAGTAATCTTATCGGATTGAGTCTTTAAAGATTTGAGAACACTTGATGTATGTCTTGCCATGGATATCTGTGGTGACAATGGGATATCACGTGGTTCACTAGATGTATGTTTTGGTGATCAACTTGCGGGTTCTGCCCATGAACCTATGCATAGGGGTTGGCACACGTTTTCATCGTGATTCTCTGGTAGAAACTTTGGGGCACTCTTTGAGGTCCTTTGCGTTGGTTGAATAGATGAATCTGAGATTGTGTGACACATATCGTATAATCATACCCACGGATACTTGAGGTGACATTGGAGTATCTAGGTGACATTAGGGTTTTGGTTGATTTGTGTCTTAAGGTGTTATTCTAGTACGAACACTAGGGCTGTGTGTGACACTTATAGGAATAGCCCAATGGATTGATTGGAAAGAATAACTTTGAGGTGGTTTCGTACCCTACCATAATCTCTTCGTTCGTTCTCCGCTATTAGTGACATTGGAGTGACTCTTTGTTGCATGTTGAGGGATAGTTATGTGATCCAATTGTGTTAGTATTGTTGAGGGAACTTACACTAGTGAAAGTATGAACCCTAGGCCTTGTTTCAACACATTGCAATATTGTTTACGCTCACTTTTATCATTAGTTACCTTGCTGTTTTTATATTTTCAGATTACAAATACCTTTATCTACCATCCATATACCGCTTGTATCACCATCTCTTTGCCGAACTAGAGCACTTATACAATTTACCATTGTATTGGGTGTGTTGGGGACACAAGAGACTCTTTGTAATTTGGTTGCAGGGTTGCTTGAGAGAGACCATCTTCATCCTACGCCTCCTACGGATTGATAAACCTTAGGTCATCCACTTGAGGGAAATTTGCTACTGTCCTACAAACCTCTGCACTTGGAGGCCCAACAACGTCTACAAGAAGAAGGTTGTGTAGTAGACATCAAGCTCTTTTCTGGCGCCGTTGCCGGGGAGGTGAGTTCTTGAAGGTATATCTTTAGATCTTGCAATCGGGTCTTTTAGTTTCTTGTTTTATCACTAGTTTAGTTTATAAAAGAAAATTACAAAAAATGGAATTGAGTTTGTCTCATACACTTCACCTTTTTAATATCTTTCGTGAGTATGATGGAAAGGATAATTGTGCTCAAGTGCTAGAAGAAGAAATCTATAAAATGTTTGGCACTAAATATTTGAATGATGAGCATGATTGCAATGTTGTTAGTATGAATTCCTTGAATATCTGTGATGCTAATGATATGCAAAGCCACAAGCTTGGGGAAGCTATGTTTGATGAAGATGATATTTTTTGTCCCCCAAGCTTTGATGAGCAAATTTATTATGATGAAAGCATGCCTCCTATCTATGATGATTATTGTGATGACATGTATGCTTTAAAGAACAATGATAACCATGAAACTTGTCCTCTTGATCTTAATTTTCAATCACATGATAGTTATTTTGTTGAGTTTTCTCCCACTATTATTCATGAGAAGAAATTTGCTTATGTGGAGAGTAATAAATTTTCTATGCTTGTAGATCATGAAAAGAATGCTTTAGGTGCTGGTTATATTGTTGAATTCATTCATGATGCTACTGAAAATTATTATGAGGGAGGAACATATGCTTGTAGGAATTGCAATAATATCAAGTTTCCTCTCTATGTGCTTAAAATGTTGAAGTTATGCTTGTTTTACTTTCCTATGCAAGTTTATTCTTGTTCCCATAAGTTGTTAGCTCACAAAATCCCTATGCATAGGAGGTGGGTTAGGCTTAAATGTGCTAGTCATATTCTTCAAGGTGCTCTCTTTATGTTTCAATTCTTATCTTTTATGTGAGCATCATTGACATCATTTATTTGAGAATTTTATGAGTTCCAGAAGTATACGTTTGATCCAGATTACTACAGACTGTTCTGTTTTTGACAGATTCTGTTTTCGATGTGTTGTTTGCTTATTTTGATGAATCTATGGCTAGTAAAATAGTTTATAAACCATAGAGAAGTTGGAATACAGTAGTTTTAACACCAATATAAATAAATAATGAGTTAATTACAGTACCTTGAAGTGGTGATTTATTTTCTTATACTAACGGAGCTTACGAGTTTTCTGTTAAGTTTTGTGTTGTGAAGTTTTCAAATTTTGGGTAAGGATTTGATGGACTATGGAATAAGGAGTGGTAATAGCCTAATCTTGGGGATGCCCAAGGCACCCCAAGGTAATATTCAAGGACAACCAAGAGCCTAAGCTTGGGGATGCCCCGGAAGGCATCCCCTCTTTCGTCTTCGTCCATCGGTAACTTTACTTGTAGCTATATTTTTATTCACCACATGATATGTGTTTTGCTTGGAGCGTCAATTTATTTTGTTAGGATTTTCTTTCTGTTATTTAGAACAATGTTTTGCATCTTTTATTTCAATAAAAGTGGCATTGATAGCCTTTACTATGCCTATTTTAGAAGTCCACATGTGGCTGTTTGAAAACAGAAAGTTTACCGCTGTTGCAATAATTCCCTAGAAAAGTCAGAATGTGATAAAATGTTGAAACCTTTTGCATATTAAGCTCTGATAAATTTACTACAGTGGGAATTTTATTTCATAATTTTTGGAGCTAGGGAAGTATGGATGTTGCTGCATTCTTTACAGACTATCCTGTTTAGGCAGATTGCTGTTATGTTTGCATTGTTTGCATAAGTTTGCTTCTTTAATGATTCTATTTGAGGATAGGACTATTAAATATGAAGAGGAATTTTGTATGAAATGTTGAATAATAATTTTAGTGATTTGCTACAGTAGAGTATGATAAGGTTTTGGCAATGGTTTATACTAACTTATCTCACGAGTCCTTGTTGAGTTTTGTGTGGATGAAACTTTTGAGATTTAGGGAGACCGTGATATGAGAGGAATTAAGGAGACACAAAAGCTCAAGCTTGGGGATGCCCAAGGCACCCCAAGATAATATTTCAAGAAGTCTCTAGCGTCTAAGCTTGGGGATTCCCCGGTTGGCATCCCACCTTTCTTCTTCAACAACTATCGGTTAGTATCGGTTGATCCTAAGTTTTTGCTTCTTCACATGATGTTTGTCATTCTTAGAATGTCATTTTATTTTGCTTTGCTTGCTGTTTGAATAAAATACCAAGATCTGAAATTATCAGATGTTAGAGAGTCTTCACATAGTTGCATAATTATTCAACTACTCATTGATCTTCACTTATATCTTTCGGAGTAGTTTGTTGTTGCTCTAGTGCTTCACTTATATCTTTTAGAGGATGGTGGTAGTTTTATTTTCAAGAAATAGATGAACTCTCATGCTTCACTTAGATTATTTTGAGAGTCTTAAATAGCATGGTAATTTTCTTAAAATCCTAATATGCTAGGTATTCAAGAATAATAAAATTCTCTTATGAGTGTGTTGAATACTATGAGAAGTTTGATACTTGATAATTGTATTGAGATATGGAGATGGTGATATTAGAGTCATGCCAATTGAGTAGTTGTGAAGTTGAGAAATACTTGTGTTGAAGTTTGTGATTCTCGTAGCATGCACGTATGGTGAACCTTTATGTGATGAAGTCGGAGCATGATTTATTTATTGATTGTCTTCCTTATGAGTGGCGGTCGGGCACGAGCGATGGCCTTTTCCTACCAATCTATCCCCCTAGGAGCATGCACTTAATACTTTGCTTTGATAACTTGTAGATTTTTGCAATAAGTATATGAGTTCTTTATGGCTAATGTTGATTCCATGGATTATACACACTCTCATCCTTCCACCTTTGCTAGCCTCTCTAATACTGCGCACCTTTCGCCAGTATCATACACCCACCATATACCTTCCTCAAAACAGCCACCATACCTACCTATTATGGCATTTCCATAGCCATTCCAAGATATATTGCCATGCAACTTTCCACTGTTCCGTTATTATGACACGCTTCATCATTGTCATATTGCTTTGCATGATCATGTAGTTGACATCGTATTTGTGGCAAAGCCACCGTTCATAATTCTTTCATACATGTCGCTCATGAATCATTGCACATCCCGGTACACCGCCGGAGGCATTCATATAGAGTCATATCTTGTTCTAAGTATCGAGTTGTAATTATTGAGTTGTAAGAAAATAAAAGTGTGATGATCATCATTATTAGAGCATTGTCCCAGTGAGGAAAGGATGATGGAGACTATGATCCCCCCACAAGTCGGGATGAGACTCCGGACGAAAATAAATAAATAAAAGAGGCCAAAGAAGCCCAAAAAAGAGGCCATAAAAAAGAGAAAAGGCCCAAATAAAAAAATGAGAGAAAAAGAGAGAAGGGGCAATGCTACTATCCTTTTACCACACTTGTGCTTCAAAGTAGCACCATGATCTTCATGATAGAGAGTCTCTTATGTTGTCACTTTCATATACTAGTGGGAATCTTTCATTATAGAACTTGGCTTGTATATTCCAATGATGGGCTTCCTCAAAATTCCCTAGGTCTTCGTGAGCAAGCAAGTTGGATGCACACCCACTTAGTTTCTTTTGTTTAGCTTTCATACATTTATAGCTCTAGTGCATCCGTTGCATGGCAATCTCTACTCACTCACATTGATATCTATTAATGGGCATCTCCATAGCCCGTTGATACGCCTAGTTGATGTGAGACTATCTTCTACTTTTTGTCTTCTCCACAACCACCATTCTATTCCACCTATAGTGCTATATCCACGGCTCACGCTCATACATTGCGTGAAGATTGAAAAAGTTTGAGAACATCAAAAGTATGAAACAATTGCTTGGCTTGTGATCGGGGTTGTGCATGATTTAAATGTTTTGTGTGGTGAGGATGGAGCATAGCCAGACTATATGATTTTGTAGGGATAACTTTCTTTGGCCATGTTATTTTGAGAAGACATAATTGCTTAGTTAGTATGCTTGAAGTATTATTATTTTTATGTCAATATGAACTTTTGTCTTGAATCTTATGGATCTGAATATTCATACCACAATTAAGAAGAATTACATTGAAATTATGCCAAACAGCACTCCGCATCAAAAATTCTGTTTTTATCATTTACCTACTCGAGGACGAGCAGGAATTAAGCTTGGGGATGCTGATACGTCTCCAACGTATCTATAATTTTTGATTGCTCCATGCTATATTATCTACTATTTTGAATGTTTATGGGCTTTATTATACACTTTTATATCATTTTTTGGGACTAAACTATTAACCCAGAGCCCAGTGCCAGTTTCTGTTTTTACCCTGTTTTAGGGTTTCGAAGAAAAGGAAAATCAAACGGAGTCCAATTGACCTGAAACTTCACGGAACTCATTTTTGGAAGGAAAGAAGCCCAAAAGACTTGGAGTGCACGTGGGGGATCTGCGAGAAGGTCACGAGGTAGGGGGCGCGCCCACCCCCTTGGGCGCGCCCTCCACCCTCATGGGCCTCTCGTGGCCCCCCTGATGTACTTCTTCCGCCTATATATCTCCATATACCCTAGAAACATCGGGGAGCACAATAGATCGGGAGTTCCGCCGCCAGAAGCCTCCGTAGCCCCCGAAAGCCAATCTAGACCCGTTTCGGCACCCTGCCGGAGGGGGCAATCCCTCTCCGGTGACCATCTTCATCATCCCGGTGCTCTCCATGACGAGGAGGGAGTAGTTCTCCCTCGGGGCTGAGGGTATGTACTAGTAGCTATGTGTTTGATCTCTCTCTCTCGTGTTCTTGATTTGGCACGATCTTGATGTATCGTGAGCTTTGCTATTATAGTTGGATCTTATGTTTCTCCTCCCCCTCTACTCTCTTGTAATGAATTAAGTTTCCCCTTTGAAGTAATCTTATCGGACTGAGTCTTTAAAGATTTGAGAACACTTGATGTATGTCTTGCCATGGATATTTGTGGTGACAATGGGATATCACGTGATTCACTTGACGTATGTTTTGGTGATCAACTTGCGGGTTCCGCCCATGAACCTATGCATAGGGGTTGGCACACGTTTTCGTTGTGATTCTCCGGTAGAAACTTTGGGGCACTCTTTGAGGTCCTTTGTGTTGGTTGAATAGATGAACCTGAGATTGTGTGACGCATATCGTATAATCATACCCACGGATACTTGAGGTGACATTGGAGTATCTAGGTGACATTATGGTTTTGGTTGATTTGTGTCTTAAGGTGTTATTCTAGGATGAACTCTAGGGTTGTTTGTGACACTTATAGGAATAGCCCAACGGATTAATTGGAAAGAATAACTTTGAGGTGATTTCGTACCCTACCATAATCTCTTCACTCATTCTCCGCTATTAGTGACTTTGGAGTGACTCTTTGTTGCATGTTGAGGGACAGTTATGTGATCCAATTGTGTTAGTATTGTTGAGGGAACTTACACTAGTGAAAGTATGAACCCTAGGCCTTGTTTCAACACATTGCAATATCGTTTACGCTCACTTTTATCATTAGTTACCTTGCTGTTTTTATATTTTCAGATTACAAATACCTTTATCTACCATCCATATACCGCTTGTATCACCATCTCTTTGCCGAACTAGTGCACCTATACAATTTACCATTGTATTGGGTGTGTTGGGGACACAAGAGACTCTTTGTTATTTGGTTGCAGGGTTGCTTGAGAGAGACCATCTTCATCCTACGCCTCCTACGGATTGATAAACCTTAGGTCATCCACTTGAGGGAAATTTGCTACTGTCCTACAAACCTCTACACTTGGAGGCCCAACAACGTCTACAAGAAGAAGGTTGTGTAGTAGACATCACGCCCCCTGCTTCTCCTCCGTCGTCCACCCGCCACTGGCGCCCACGGCTAGTGCTCCGCCATCGTACTCCCCGCGTGTCCCTGGCCTCGCCCTCTCTCGCGCGCGCACACGCTTTTCGTGGCTGCCGCTCTTCTGTGGTTGCTCCGCCGCCGCCACGTGCCGGCCCTCGTCCGTCTGCGCCCACACCACCCCATCGCCTCCCACTGGCGAGGTCGTCGTCACTGTGACTGCAGTTGCCGCCTAGACCGCACGTGAGCCCCAATCGGGTGCACCCCGCCCCGACGACCGATAGGTCGTGCCCGCTAGGCCTCCCCAGGCCAATGACAGTGGGGCCCCACCCCCCAGAACATATAAAAAATGAAAAAGAATTTAAAAATAATAATAATAAATTAACTTAATTAATTTTTATTAATTAAGCTAATCAATTAACAAACTAATTAAACTTGTTTAGTTTAGTCTTGGTCAATGACAGTGGGACCCACATGTTCATTTGACTTAGTCAACTGACTGTTTGACTGCTAACGTCATGCTAACATCAGCAAGCACTATTCTGGATAATGTTGAATTAAAATAATTAAATAAATCCTAAAAATGATTTAAATCTTTTAAAATTAATATAAAATAAACCGTAGCTCGGATGAAAAAACTTTGTACATGAAAGTTGCTCAGAATGACAAGATGAATCGGGATACGCAACCCGTTCGTCCGCCACGCATCCCTAGCATAGCAAACATGTAAGTTTCCCCCTCTGATTCATCTGTCCGAAAACGCGAAACACCGGGGATATTTTCCTGGATGTTTCCCCCCTTCACCGGTATCACCTCCTGCTGCATTGGGGCACACCTAGCACCGTTACTGGTCATGTCATGCATCGTTATGCATCTGTTTGCATTGTATTCATTGTTTCTTCCCCCTCTACTCTCCGGCAGACTACGAGACTGATGCCGCTGCTGGTGCCTCGATCGACTACGTTGTTGATGACCCCTACTTGGCAGAGAAACTAGGCAAGCCCACCCCCCTTGATCACCAAATATCGCCTATCCTTCTCTCTACTGCTTGCATTAGAGTAGTGTAGCATGATACTACTTTCCGTTAGTCCTATTCTGATGCATAGCCTGTCATTGTTGCTATAGTTGTTGATACCTTACCTGCAATCCTAAATGCTTAGTATAGGATGCTAGTGTATCATCAGTGGCCCTACATTCTTGTTAGTCTGCCATGCTATACTATCAGGCCGTGATCACGTCGGGTGTTGATCACGGGTATATATTATACATATTACACATAATACATGTTGTGACTAAAGTCGGATCGGCTCATTGAGTACCCGCGGTTGATTCACGAATTGGGGGATGAAAGGACATACTTTCCCAACGGTCCTCTGTGTGGATCTTTGTGGCGGAGCGACAGGGCAGGTTGAGACCACCCAGGTGAGTGGTGGGCCTGACCTGGTCGGCGTTCATGGTTACTTCAAAATAACACGCTTAACGAGATCTTGGTATTTGATCTGAGTCTGGCCACTGGCCTATATGCACTAACCAACTACGCGGGAACAGTTATGGGCACTCGACGTCGTGGTATCAGCCAAAGCCTACGTGACGTCAGCGACTAAGCAGCGCGCGCCGGTTTGGACTATGTAACGCAACTTCCTTTGTAATGGAGGTTGCTAGGTCCGCTCACCAGCCGCGTACGCAACGTGCAAGTGTGCAATGGGCGATGGTCCCAGACCCCTACGCCATAGGATTTAGACCGGCGTGCTGACCTCTCTGTTGTGCCTAGGTGGGGCTGTGACGTGTTGATCTTCCGAGGCCGGGCATGACCCAGAAAAGTGTGTCTGGACAAAGGGGACCGAGCGTGTTGGGAAATGTGGTGCACCCCTATAGGGAAGTTAATCTATTCGAATAGTTGTGTCCCTCGGTAAAAGGATGACCCGGAGTTGTCTTTTACCTTATGACAACTAGAACCGGATACTCAATAAAACACACCCTTCCAAGTGCCAGATACAACCTGTGATCGCTCTCTCACAGGGCGACGAGGGGAGGATCACCGGGTAGGGTTATGCTATGCGATGTTACTTGGTGAACTTACCATCTACTCTCTTCTACATGCTGCAAGATGGGGGCGGCCAGAAGCATAGTCTTCGACGGGACTAGCTATCCCCCTCTTATTCCGGAATTCTGCAGTTTAGTCCACATATACTAACCCCTTTCATTGATACCAATGCATATGTAGTGTAGCTCCTTGCTTGCGAGTACTTTGGATGAGTACTCACGGTTGCTTTGCTCCCCTTTTCCCCTTTCTATATCTGATTGTTGCGACCAGACGTTGGAGTCCAGGAGCCAGACGCCACTGTCGATGGTGACTGCTACTACTCGGGAGGTGCCTACTACTACGTGCAGGCCGCTGACGACAACCAGGAGTAGTTTTGGAGGATCCCAGGCAGGAGGCATGCGCCTCTTTCGATCTGTATCCCAGTTTGTGCTAGCCTTCTTAAGGCAAACTTGTTTAATTTATGTTTGTACTCAGATATTGTTGCTTCCGCTGACTCGTCTATGATCGAGCTCTTGTATTCGAGCCCTCGAGGCCCTGGCTTGTAATATGATGCTTATATGACTTATTTTATTTGTAGAGTTGTGTTGTGATATCTTCCCGTGAGTCCCTGATCTTGATCATACACGTTTGTGTGTATGATTGAATCGGGGGCGTCACAAGTTGGTATCAAAGCTGATTGCCTGTAGGAATCCCCCTTCCTCACTCTTTGGCCAAAGTCGAGTCTAGACATTGCAAAACTTTTTACTAACATGGTTGTGTGTCTTACGGTCCCACATCACAATTTGGGTGGTATTAGGATCTTTTACTCCTTGATCTTTACTCTGGGACTCTAGACTCTCTTCTACTCGGGTTAAACGAATTTACTAACTCTAACACTAGGATCTCGTGACCATGTTCACCCCAAAGTTGGATAAGCCCTAGTTATTTCTTAGAATAGTACATTGAACAATATCCACATTGTCATTTGAGTCCTTTGAAACATCTTTGTTTTCAGATGGAACCCATGAGGCAGGTCGTGCGCCACACGGTGGCCATTGGTGTCTCGGGATCACCTTTTGTGTTAGTTGAGATGATCTATCTATGTTATCGCTGGCACCCTGAGTACACCGTCTATGAGGAGTACCAGGACTTTAACCAGGAGCAGTACTGTGCCATCGTCCACCTCTACTCTCGGGAGTATGACTCCACTACCGTGCTACACACTGCTCATGGTGTTGGAGTGACTATCGACATGGCAGTCCATGATGCTGCTTATGTTGCTTTGACACGTCTTTGTGGAGAGTATCGGGAGTTGGACAGCTCCCCTTTCAGACACATTGCTATCACATCCGATGTTGGTGGGGAGGGATACTACACTGCTGCCTACTCCACTATCACCCGAGAGCCCTTCTACCATCAGAACCTGGTTCTGCATGCTGATGGGCTGGATAGAGCTAATCGACCTCTTCGCCACGAGTTGTACACCACCCATCAGTACCCGTACCGTGCTCTTACGCTGTTGCACCCCCTTGTATGATCTAGTGATCTGTCGCGTTCTATGATCTACCCTGCCAGGACCGTGATGCCCCAGGGTCCACTTCTGCCTCCAGCGCGTCGGGTTCTAAACCAGAGTATCCGCGGACCCCAGGCTACTGACGTGGAGGACTTCCCATCGCGTCACTACCAGCTGTCAGGCTACACCTACCTCCACAGTTCCTCCTGGGACTGATGTAGGTTTGCTTATTAGTATTTGATGCATTCGTCGTGAGCCTGTGTGCTGCCTATGATCTTTAGTCTGTGTACCGAACTCTATGCATGATCCCTTTTGTAAGATATGCCAACTACTATGTAGTATCTATCGTGTTCCTTTCATTATGCATGCCTCATCGTGAATGATGCTTCACCTTGCAAATTTCTCAATGCTAAATTACCTCTGTTATATTTTAGCAGGATGGTTAGACCAGGTGGTCGTGGTCGTGGTGGTCATCCCTCACCATCGCCTAAGTACATGGCTGGGATGATGCAACAGTTCGAGCTGAATCGCCAGTTCATGGAGAATATTATGGCTCAGTTTCCTCGTCCCAATAGGAACCAGCAGCTAGCCCAAGTGACTCTGCAGGATTTCATGCGCCTCAACCCAACTGTGTGCCGCAGCTCAACTCAGCCTCTGGATGCTGATGACTGGCTCCATGACATCACCTATGAGATGGAGTCTGCTGATGTAGCCCCTGCCAGCTATGTCACCTTTGCTTCCTTCTTCTTGAAGGGACTCGCTGCTCAATGGTGGGACAGCCACAGGCGTACTCTGCCGGTTGGAAAAATCATCACCTGGCCAGACTTCCAAGCTGCTTTCCGTGCCCGCTTCATTCCTCAGGGAGTCATGGACTGGAAGAAGCGTGAGTTCCGTAGCCTCACCCAGGGCAACACAACTGTTGAAGCTTATCAACGGGAGTTTCTTGATTTATCCCGCTATACTGAAGAAGACATTGCAACTGATGCACACAGACATGAGAAGTTCCGTGATGGCCTTCAAGCTGACATTAAGCTCGCACTTCTAGTGCATGACTTTGCCGATTTCGCCACCTTGGTGAACAAGGCAACCAATGTCGAAACTAGTCTGCAGGAACACCAGAGCTCTCACAGGCGCAACCATGACACGGGCTCATCTTCGGGCCCATCCTGGCAGAAGCGTAGGATATGGATTCCCAATAGCATGTACCAGCCAACCGCACCTGCTCCAAGGCAGTCCTATGCTGCACCGCGTCTGCCTCCACCACCAACTAGGCAGCCAAGACTTCCAGCCCCACCACCCCGAGATCTTGTTCCCACTCCCAATAATGATCTGTGCTACAAGTGTGGTCAACCAGGTCAGCTCGCCAGGAACTGCTTTCAGAACCAAAATCAACTGGCCCTTCTCGTAGCTGGCCATGGAAACAACCATCCCCGCAACACCAATGCCAGGTCTTATGGTCGTGTTCATGCCAACCACGTTGATCTCAATGAAGCTCAAGACCAGCCTGCTACTGTGATGGGTACACTCCTCGTAAATTCAGTACCTGCGTCTATTTTATTCGATTCAGGAGCATCACATTCATTCATGTCAGAAGATTTTGCATACAAGCACGACATTAGATGTGAGGAGATGAACACTTCGGTAGTGGTAAAAAACCCCGTGGGACAATGTCAAACCTCCATGGTTGGCATCGATGTCCCCGTGGAAATCGAATGGCTGGAATTCTATGCCTCTCCCATTATCCTGAAGTCGTCTAACATCGACCTCATTCTGGGGATGTATTGGTTGAAAGCGCATACTGCTTCAATAGTTTGCGCCACTAAGACCGTCCATCTGCTACACCCTTCTGATGAAATAATTACTTACCAGGCTCATCTGGTTCAGAATGCCGAGGCATGGCTTTATGCCTCGAATGCATTGAACGCTGCACCACTCGAGGGCATTGAAAACATTCCCGTCGTTTGCGAATTCCAAGACGTCTTTCCTGAAGAACTTCCAGGGATTCCCCCTGCTAGAGCTGTCGAATTCATCATCGACTTGAAACCAGGCACCACTCTACTACGTCTTGAGCTTGCATTGGTTTTTCCCCAAAGAGGAAGGAATGATGCAGCAGAGTAGCGTAAGTATTTCCCTCAGTTTTTGGGAACCAAGGTATCAATCCAATAGGAGGCCACGCTCAAGTCCATTGTACCTGCACAAAACGATAGCTACTCACAACCAACGCGATTAGGGGTTGTCAATCCCTTCATGGTCACTTACGAGAGTGAGATCTGATAGATATAATATTTTTGGTATTTTTGGTATAAAGATGCAAAGTAAAAAGTAAGCAAAGTAAAAAGCAAAGCAAGATTAAAGTGATGGAGATTGATATGATGAGAATAGACCCGGGGGCCATAGGTTTTGTAGTGGCTTCTCTCAAGAGCATAAGTATTCTACGGTGGGTGAACAAATTACTGTTGAGCAATTGACGGAATTGAGCATAGTTATGAGGATATCTAGGCATGATCATGTATATAGGCATCACGTCCGTGACAAGTAGACCGAAACGATTCTGCATCTACTACTATTACTCCACTCATCGACCGCTATCCAGCATGCATCTAGAGTACTAAGTTAAAAACAGAGTAACGCCTTAAGCAAGATGACATGATGTAGAGAGATAAATTCATGCAATATGAAATAAACCCCATCTTGTTATCCTCGATGGCAACGATGCAATATGTGCCTTGCTGCCCCTTCTATCACTGGGAAAGGACACCGCAAGATCGAACCCAAAGCTAAGCACTTCTCCCATGGCAAGAACTACCAATCTAGTTGGCCAAACCAAACGGATAATTCGAAGAGACTTGCAAAGATAACCAATCATGCATAAAAGAATTCAGAGAAGATTCAAATATTATTCATAGATAGACTTGATCATAAACCCACAATTCATCGATCTCAACAAACACACCGCAAAAAGAAGATCACATCGAATAGATCTCCACAAGAGAGGGGGAGAACTTTGTATTGAGATTCAAAGAGAGAGAAGAAGCCATCTAGCTACTAACTATGGACCCGAAGGTCTGAGGTAAACTACTCACACTTCATCGGAGGGGCTATGATGATGTAGAAGCCCTCCGTGATGACGGCCCTCTTCCGGCGAAGCTCCGGAACAGGCCCCAAGATGGGATCTCCTGGATACAGAAAGTTGCGGCGCTGGAATTAGGTTTTTGGCTCCTCTTCTGATCGTTTGGGGGTACCTAGGTATATATAGGAGGAAGGAGTACGTCGGTGGAGCACCGAGGGGCCCACGAGCCAGGGGGCGCACCCTAGGGGGGCGCCCCCACCCTCGTGACCTCCTCTTTGATCCCTTGCAGTAGGGTCCATGTCTCCTGGATCACGTTCGGTGAGAAAATCATGTTCCCAAAGATTTTATTCCGTTTGGACTCCGTTTGATATTCTGTTTCTCCGAAACACGGAAATAGGCAAAAAAACAGCAATTTTGGGCTGGGCCTCCGGTTAATAGGTTAGTCCCAAAAATAATATAAAAGTGGAAATAAAGCCCAATATAGTCCAAAATAGTAGATAATATAGCATGGAGCAATCAAAAATTATAGATACGTTGGAGATGTATGAGGCATCCCCAAGCTTAATTCTTGCTCGTCCTCGAGTAGGTAAATGATAAAAAGAGAATTTTTGATGCGGAGTGCTACTTGGCATAATTTCAATGCAAATCTTCTTAATTGTGGTATGAATATTCAGATTAGAAAGATTCAAGACAAAAGTTTATATTGACATAAAAATAATAATACGTCAAGCATACTAACAAAGCAATTATGTCTTCTCAAAATAACATGGCCAAAGAAAGTCATCCCTACAAAATCATATAGTCTGGCTATGCTCTATCTTCACCACACAAAATATTTAAATCATGCACAACCCCGATGACCAGCCAAGCAATTTTTTCATACTCTAACTTTTTCAAAACTTTTTCAATCTTCACACAATACATGAGCGTGAGCCATGGACATAGCACTATAGGTGGAACAGAATGGTGGTTGTGGAGAAGACAAAAAGGAGAAGATAGTCTCACATCAACTAGGCGTATCAATGGGCTATGGAGATGCCCATCAATAGATATCAATGTGAGTGAGTAGGGATTGCCATGCAACGGATGCACTAGAGCTATAAATGTATGAAAGCTCAACAAAAGAAACTAGTGGGTGTGCATCCAACTTGCTTGCTCACGAAGACCTAGGGCAATTTGAGGAAGCCCATCATTGGAATATACAAGCCAATTTCTATAATGTAAAATTCCCACTAGTATATGAAAGTGACAACATATGAGACTCTCCATATGAAGAACATGGTGCTACTTTGAAGCACAATATATGAGACTCTCTATATCATGGTGCTACTTTGAAGAACAAGTGTGGAAAAGGATAGTAGTATTGCCCCTTTTTATTTTTTTTATTTTTTTTGGGCCTTCATTTTTTCTTTGGCCTTTCTTTTTTTATTTTTTTATTTGGGACAATGCTCTATTAAATGATAATCATCACACTTCTATTTATTTACAACTCATTGATTACAAATCGATACTAAAACAAAGTATGACTCTATATGGATGCCTCGGCGGTGTACCAGGATATGCAATGAATCAAGAGTGACAAGTATGAAAAAATTATGAACGGTGGCTTTGCCACAAATAATATTTCAACTACATGATCATGCTAAGCAATATGACAATGATGAATGTGTCATGATGAACTAGATGTGGAAAGTTGCATGGCAATATATGTCGGAATGGCTATGGAAATGCCATAATAGGTAGGTATGGTGGCTGTTTTGAGGAAGGTATATGGTAGGTGTATGATACCGGCGAAAGGTGCGCGGTATTAGAGAGGCTAGCAAAGGTGGAATGGTGAGAGTGCGTATGATCCATGGACTCAACATTAGTCATAAAGAAATCAAATACTTATTGCAAAAATCTAGAAGTTATCAAAGCAAAGTACTACGGCATGCTCCTAGGGGGATAGATTGGTAGGAAAATATCATCGCTCGTCCCCAACCACCACTCATAAGGAAGACAATCAATAAATAAATCATGCTCCGACTTCATCACATAACGATTCACCATACGTGCATGCTACGGGAATCACAAACTTCAACACAAGTATTCTTTAAATTCACAACTACTCAACTAGCATGACTTTAATATTATCACCTCCATATCTCAAAACAATTATCATGCTTCAATCTTTTCTTAGTATTCAACACACTCAAAAGAAAGTTTCACAAATCTTGAATACGAAGCATATTATTATTAAGCAAATTACCATGCTATTAAGAGACTCTAAAAATAATTTAAAAGAAGCATGAGAGATCAATAGTTTCTTTAAAAACAAATCCACCACCGTGCTCTAAAAGATCTAAGTGAAGCACACAGAGCAAAACTACTTAGCTTAAAAGATATAAGTGAAGCATATAGAGTATTCTATCAAATTTTAATTCATGTATGGCTCTCTCAAAAGGTGTGTACAGAAAGGATTATTGTGTCATACTAACAAACAAAGACACAAATAATACAAGACGCTCCAAGCAAAACACATATCATGTTGGTGAATAAAAATATAGCTCCAAGTAAATTACCGATGGAAGTGGACGAAAAGAGGGGATGCCTTCCGGGGCATCCCCATGCTTTGACTTTTTGGTGTCCTTGGATTATCTTGGGGGTACCATGGGCATCCCCAATCTTAGGCTCTTGCACTCCTTGTTCCATAATCCATCACAAGAATGCACCCAAAACTTGAAAACTTCACAACACAAAACTCAAAATAGAAAACTCGTGAGCTCCGTTAGCGAAAGAAAAACAAAAGAACACTTCAAGGTACTGCAATTAACTCATTATTTATTTATATTGGTGTTAAACCTACTGTATTCCAACTTCTCTATGGATTATAAACTATTTTACTAGCCATAGATTCATCAAAATAAGCAAACAACACACGAAAAACAGAATCTGTCAAAAACAGAACAGTTTGTAGTAATCTGTAGCTAGCGCAAGATCTGGAACCCCAAAAATTCTAAAATAAACTGATGGGCGTGAGGCATTTATCTATTAATCATATGAAAAAAGAATTAACTAAATAGCACTCTTCAAGTAAAAATGACAGCAGTTCTCGTGAGCGCTAAAGTTTCTGTTTTTTACAGCAAGTTCTACAAGACTTTCCCCAAGTCTTCCCAATGGTTATACTTGGGACAAACACTAATTAAACACAAAAAACACAACCAAAACAGAGTCTAGATAATTTATTTATTACTAAACAGGATAAAAAAGCAAGGAATAAAAATAAAATTGGGTTGCCTCCCAACAAGCGCTATCGTTTAACGCCCCTAGCTAGGCATAAAAGCGAGGATAGATCTAGGTATTGCTATCTTTGGTAGGCAATGCATAAGTGGCTCTCATGATAGTTTCATATGGTAATTTTATTTTCTTTCTTGGAAAGTGTTCCATGCCCTTTTTTAATGGAAATTGGAATCTAATATTCCCTTCCTTCATATCAATAATCGCACCAACCGTTCTAAGGAAAGGTCTACCAAGAATAATAGGGCAAGAAGGATTGCAATCTATATCAAGAACAATGAAATCTATGGCACATAATTCCTATTTGCAACAATAAGAACATCATTAATTCTTCCCATAGGTTTCTTAATAGTGGAATCCGCAAGATGCAAGTTTAGAGAGCAATCATCAAAATCGCGGAAATCTAGTAAATCACACAAAGTCTTGGGAATAGTAGAGACACTAGCACCCAAATCACACAAAGCATAAAACTCATGATCTTTAATTTTAATTTTAATAGTTGGTTCCCACCCATCATAGATTTTTTTAGGGATAGAAACTTTCAACTCAAGTTTTTCTTCATAAGATTGCATCAAGGCATCAACAATATGTTCGGTAAAGGCTTTATTTCGGCTATAAGCATGTGGAGAATTTAGCACGGATTGCAACAAGGAAATACAATCAATTAAAGAGCAACTTTCATAATTAAATTCCTTGAAATCCAATATAGTGGGTTTAGCAACATCTAGATTTTTATTTCTTTCAATCCCACTTTCATCAATTTCATCATTAAGATCTAAATACTCCGAATTTTTAGAACGTCTTCTAGGTAAAGGAAGATCATATTCAGTTTCATCAAGATTAATATTGCAAAACAAAGATTTAATAGGGGACACATCAATAACTTTTAGATCTTCATCTTGATTTTCATAGGAATTGGAAGAACGCGCTTTAATAAAGGCATCTTTGAAAGCACGCATCCTAGCGGTTCTTTCCTTACACTCATCAATCGAAATTCTCACGGCTTTTAGAGATTCATTGATATCATGCTTAGGCGGAATAGATCTAAGTTTCAAATAATCAACATCAAGAGCAATTCTATCAATGTTCCTAGCCAAATCATCAATCTTAAGCAATTTTTCTTCAAACATAGCAATAAAATTCTTTTGCGAAGAAATAAATTCTTTGATATTAGATTCAAAATCAGAGGGCATCTTATTATAATTTCCATAAGATTTGTTGTAGGAATTCCCATAATTATTAGAAGGATTACTAGGATATGGCCTAGGATTAAAATTCCCTCTATAAGCGTTGTTACCAAAATTATTCCTACCAACAAAATTCACATCCATAGATTCATTGTTATTCTCAATCAAAGTACGGAAAGAAATATCATTAGGATCAGAAGAAACACTCTTAGTAGTAAATAATTTCATAAGGTCATCCATCTTTCCACTCAACACATTAATTTCTTCTATCGCATGCACTTTTTTATTAGATGATCTTTCAGTGTGCCATTGAGAATAATTAACCATAATATTATCTAGGAGTTTAGTAGCATCTCCTAAAGTGATTTCCATAAAAGTGCCTCCCGCAGCCTGATCTAAAAGATTTCTAGAAGCAAAATTCAATCCAGCATAAAAATTCTGTATAATCATCCACAAATTCAAACCATGAGTAGGGCAATTACGTATCATTAATTTCATTCTCTCCCAAGCTTGTGCAACATGTTCATGATCAAATTGTTTAAAGTTCATAATATTGTTTCTAAGAGAGATGATCTTAGCGGGAGGAAAATACTTAGAGATAAAAGCATCTTTGTACTTGTTCCATGAATCAATACTATTTTTAGGCAAAGACGAAAACCAAGCTTTAGCACGATCTCTAAGCGAAAAAGGAAATAGCTTCAATTTAACGACATCATTATCGACATCTTTTTTCTTTTGCATATCACATAAATCAACGAAGCTATTCATATGAGTAGCGGCACCTTCACTAGGAAGGCCGGCGAATTGATCTTTCATAACAAGATTCAACAAAGCAGTATTAATTTCACAGAATTCAGCATCGGTAAGAGGAGCAATCGGAGTGCTAAGGAAATAATTATTATTGGTATTGGTGAAATCACACAATTTAGTATTATCTTGAGCCATCACGACAAACAAGCAAACTAAGACATGAGCAAACAAGAGCAAACGGGCAAAAGAGGAAAACAGAGAGGGAGGATAGAGAGAGAGGGCGAATAAAACGGCAAGGGTGAATTGGGGGGAGAGGAAAACGAGAGGATATGGCAAATAATGTAATGCGAGAGATAGGGATTGTGATGGGTACTTGGTATGTTGACTTTTTGCGTAGACTCCCCGGCAACGGCGCCAGAAATCCTTCTTGCTACGTCTTGAGCTTGCGTTGGTTTTCCCCGAAGACGAAGGGATGATGCAGCAGAATAGCGTAAGTATTTCCCTCAGTTTTTGAGAACCAAGGTATCAATCCAGTAGGAGGCCACGCTCAAGTCCCTCGTACCTGCACAAAACGATAGCTACTCGCAACCAACGCGATTAGGGGTTGTCAATCCCTTCACGGTCACCTACGAGAGTGAGATCTGATAGATATAATATTTTTGGTATCTTTGGTATAAAGATGCAAAGTAAAAAAGTAAAGCAAAGTAAAAAAAGCAAAGCAAGATTAAAGTGATGGAGATTGATATGATGAGAATAGAACGGGGGGGCATAGGTTTCACTAGTGGCTTCTCTCAAGAGCATAAGTATTCTACGGTGGGTGAACAAATTACTGTTGAGCAATTGACAGAATTGAGAATAGTTATGAGAATATCTAGGCATGATCATGTATATAGGCATCACGTCCGTGACAAGTAGACCGAAATGATTCTGCATCTACTACTATTACTCCACTCATCGACCGCTATCCAGCATGCATCTAGAGTATTAAGTTAAAAACGGAGTAACGCCTTAAGCAAGATGACATGATGTAGAGAGATAAATTCATGCAATATGAAATAAACCCCATCTTGTTATCCTCGATGGCAACGATGCAATACGTGCCTTGCTGCCCCTTCTGTCACTGGGAAAGGACACCGCAAGATCGAACCCAAAGCTAAGCACTTCTCCCATGGCAAGAACTACCAATCTAGTTGGCCAAACCAAACGGATAATTCGAAGAGACTTGCAAAGATAACGAATCATGCATAAAAGAATTCAGAGAAGATTCAAATATTATTCATAGATAGACTTGATCATAAACCCACAATTCATCGATCTCAACAAACACACCGCAAAAAGAAGATTACATCGAATAGATCTCCACAAGAGAGGGGTAGAACTTTGTATTGAGATTCAAAGAGAGAGAAGAAGCCATCTAGCTACTAACTTTGGACCCGAAGGTCTGAGGTAAACTACTCACACTTCATCGGAGGGGCTATGATGATGTAGAAGCCCTCCGTGATGACGGCCGTCTTCCGGCGGGGCTCCGGAACAGGCCCCAAGATGGGATCTCGTGGATACAGAAAGTTGCGGCGGTGGAATTAGGTTTTTAGCTCCTCTTCTGATCATTTGGGGGTACGTAGGTATATATAGGAGGAAGGAGTACGTCGGTGGAGCACCGAGGGGCCCACGAGGCAGGGGGCGCACCCTAGGGGGGTGCGCCCCCCACCCTCGTGACCTCCTCTTTGATCCCTTGCAGTAGGGTCCAAGTCTCCTGGATCACGTTCGGTGAGAAAATCACGTTCCCGAAGATTTTATTCCGTTTGGACTCCGTTTGATATTCTGTTTCTCCGGAACACTGAAATAGGAAAAAAAACAGCAATTCTGGGCTGGGCCTCCGGTTAATAGGTTAGTACCAAAAATAATATAAAAGTGGAAAATAAAGCCCAATATAGTCCAAAACAGTAGATAATATAGCATGGAGCAATCAAAAATTATGGATACGTTGGAGACGTATCACACTCCTATAGCCAAACGACCTTACAAGATGCTTCCGCATGAACTCATTGAGCTTAAGGAGGAAATCGACAAATCTATTCGCAAAGGTTTCATTCGCCCTAGTTACTCTCCTTCTGGAGCACCTTCTCTCTTTGTTAAGAAGAAGGATGGGACAAACCGGTTAGTCCAAGATTATCGTCCTATTAACCAATCCACTATACAGAACAAATATCCCCTCCCTCGGATCAATGATATTTATGATCAACTGGCTGGTTCATCAGTGTTCTCCAAACTCGACTTGAGGTTGGGTTACCACCAGATCTGTGTTCGTGAAGAGGATATCCCAAAGACCGCCTTCGTGACTCTATATGGATCATACGAATACACCGTCATGTCATTCAGCTTAATGAATGCTCTAGCCACCTTCTCTCGTCTGATGAACTATATATTCATGGATTACCTCGACAAGTTCGTCGTGGTTTATCTGGATGATATCCTTGTATTTTCCAAGAACATGCTGAACATCTTTACCTTGTGTTGGAAAAGCTTCTAGAGCATCAACTCTTCGCTAAGTATTCCAAGTGTGAATTCTGGCTTCCCGAAGTAACCTATCTCGGGCATGTCATCTCCAAGGATGGTATTGCCATCAACCCTGAACGAGTCCAGGATATTCTCGATTGGACTCCTCCGAAGAATGTGAAGCAAGTCCAAAGTTTTCTCAATCTCGCCAGCTATTGTTGTCGATTCGTTGAGAACTTCTCCAAGATCGCCAGGCCTCTGACTAACCTGTTGCATAAGGGCGTCAACTTCCAATGGACCGACAAGTGCCAGGAAAGTTTCCAGGCGCTCAAAGACAAGTTGACTTCTGCCCCAGTGCTAGCTCCACCTGATACTAAGGACTTCGTCATTTACTGCGACGCTTCCCGTCAAGGATTAGGCTGTGTCCTAATGCAAGAGCGCAGGGTGATTGCTTATGCCTCTCGTCAACTGCGCCCTCACGAAGAAAACTACCCAGTTCACGACCTCGAGCTTATTGTTGTCATTCATGCTCTGAAACAGTGGTGACATTACCTTCTCAGTTATCGTTGCGAGATCTTCACCGACCACCAATGTTTGAAGTATCTATTTACTCAAGCAGACTTGAACCTCCGTCAGCAAAGATGGATGGAGACTGTTGCAGACTTTGACATTGGTATATCCTATACCCCAGGCAAGGCTAATGTAATGGCTGATGCCTTGAGCCGCAAGTATTACTACACCCACTGATGACCCACAAGTATAGGGGATCTATCGTAGTCCTTTCGATAAGTAAGAGTGTCGAACCCAACGAGGAGCAGAAGGAAATGATAAGCGGTTTTCAGCAAGGTATTCTCTGCAAGCACTGAAATTATCTGTAACAGATAGTTTTGTGATAAGGTAATTGGTAACGAGTAGCAAGTAATAAAAGTAAATAAGGTGCAGCAAGATGGCCCAATCCTTTTGTAGCAAATGACAAGCCTGGACAAACTCTTATATGAACGAAAGCGCTCCCGAGGACACATGGGAATTATCGTCAAGCTAGTTTTCATCATGATCATATGATTCGCGTTCGGTACTTTGATAATTTGATATGTGGGTGGACCGGTGCTTGGGTACTGTCCTTACTTGGACAAGCATCCCACTTATGATTAACCCCTATTGCAAGCATCCGCAACTACAACAGAAGTATTAAGGTAAACCAAACCATAGCATGAAACATATGGATCCAAATCAGCCCCTTACGAAGCAACACATAAGCTAGGGTTTAAGGTTCTGTCACTCTAGCAACCCATCATCTACTTATTACTTCCCAATTCCTCCCTCTAGAACCAAACAATGGTGAAGTGTCATGCAGTTGACGTTCACATGAAACCACTAGAGGGATGACAACATACATCTCATCAAAATATCGAACGAATACCAAATTCACATGACTACTAATAGCAAGACTTCTCCCCTGTCCTCGGGAACAAATGTAACTACTCACAAAGCATATTCATGTTCATAATAAGAGGGGTATTAATATGCATATTGGATCTGACCATATGATCTTCCACCAAGTAAACCAACTAGCATCAACTACAAGGAGTAATCAACACTACTAGCAACCCACAGGTACCAATCTGAGGTTTGGATACAAAGATTGGATACAAGAGATGAACTAGGGTTTGATATGAGATGGTGCTGGTGAAGATGTCGATGGAGATTGACCCCCTCCCAATGAGAGGATCGTTGGTGATGACGATGGTGATGATTTCCCCCTCCCGGAGGGAAGTTTCCCCGGCAGAACAGCTCTGCCGGAGCCCTAGATTGGTTCCGCCAAGGTTCTGCCTCGTGGCGGCGGAGTTTCATCCCGAAAGCTTGCTTATGATTTTTTTCTCAGACGAAAGACTCCATATAGCCAAAGATGGGCATCAGAGGGCCACCAGGGGGCCCACGAGGCAGGGGGCGCGCCAGGGGGGTAGAGCGCGCCCCCACCCTCATGGCTGGTGGGTGCCCCCCCTCTGGTGCTTTCTTCGCTCAGTATTTTTTATATATTCTGAAAATAACTTCCGTGAAGTTTCAGGACTTTTGGAGATGTGCAGAATAGGTCTCTAATATTTGCTCCTTTTCCAGCCCAGAATTCCAGCTGCCGGCATTGTCCCTCTTCATGTAAACCTTGTAAAATAAGAGAGAATAAGCATATGTATTGTGCCATAATGTGTAATGACATCCCATAATGCAATAAATATCGATATAAAAGTATGATGCAAAATGGACGTATCAACCACCTCCAGGTTCACAAAGTTCAGCCCTCACTTGTCGAAGAATTTAGAAAGGTGAACCTTCATATTGTCCCCCCTGGTGCACTCACTACCCCTCCCCCAGAGTTCCAAAAGATGAATCTTTGTCTTGTTACTAAGGGTTCTCTAAATACCCTGGCTGTCGTACCAGATCTCGTAGATGGTATAAAGACTATTCAAGGTTATGACTCTGATGTCCAGAAGATTAAACACCATCTCGGAGAAGGAAAGCCCTCATTCTTCACTATCATCGATGAAGGCGCCTTGTACTTCAAAGGCTGCCTAGTGGTACCATGTTCGAGGAAAAACCTGGATCGGACTAAAAAGGTTATGAAAGAAGCTCATGATATGCCTCTGTCCATCCATCCTGGTAGTACAAAGATGTACCAGGATATTCGTCAGAGATTCTGGTGGTCTAATATGAAGCAAGACATTGCTCGATATCTTGCTGAGTGTGACGTTCGCTGCCGCATCAAAGCAGAGCATCAAAGGCCTGCTCGGACTCTTCAACCTATCACTATTCCTCAATGGAAATGGGACCATGTTGAGATGGACTTCGTCACTGGGTTTCCCAAATCGCAGAAAGGTAATGTTGCTATTCTTGTCGTCATTGACCGGCTTTCTAAAGTTGCAAATTTTCTGGCGGTCAAAAAATTATCACTGCTAGTCAGCTTGCAACCCTCTACATGTCCAGAATTGTTTCACTTCACGGTATTCCACTGGTTATCAGTTTAGACCGTGGCAGCTTGTTTACTTCAAGGTTCTGGGAATGTTTCCAAGAAGCTATGGGAACTCATCTGTCGTTCAGTACTGCGTTTCATCCTCAGTCACAAGGACAGGTTGAACGTGTCAACCAAGTTCTTGAAGACATGCTTCGAGCTTGTGTAATTTCCTTCGGCAAGAAATAGGAAGAATCTCTTCCATATGCCGAGTTCTCTTGTAATAATAGATATCAAGCTAGTTTGAAGATGGCCCCCTTCGAAGTGTTATATGGACGAAAGTGTCGGACCCCTCTGAACTGGTCAGAAACTGGGGAACATCCACTCTTCGGTCCGGATATCATCCAACAGGCCGAAGAACAAGTCCGCGTTATTCGTGAGAATCTGAAGACTGCTCAGTCACTCAGAAAAGACAGTATGACCGTCATCACAAAGACATGGTCTATCAACCCGGCGAAAAGGCTTATCTTCGAGTTACACCAATGAAGGGTGCTCACCGCTTCGGGATCAAGGGCAAGCTAGCTTCTCGCTATATTGGCCCATTCACTATTCTCGAAAGGCATGGAAAAGTGGCATATCAACTGGAGCTTCTGCTGGACCTTTCTCAGGTTCACGATGTGTTCCATGCGTCACAGCTCCATCGTTGCTTCAAGGACCCAATCCGAGCAGTGGATCATGAAGTGCTCGAATTGCGACAGGACCTCTCCTATAAAGAGCATCCGGTCCGCATTCTCGACCAAGATGAATGCCGTACACGTCAAAAGGCGATCAAATTCCTCAAGGTCCAGTGGTCGCATCACTCTAAACAAGAAGCCACTTGGGAACGCGAGGATCGTCTGCGTGATGAATACCCAACATTGTTTCCTTCTACCTCCTAAATCTCGGGACGAGATTTCTTGTAGTGGAGGAGTTATGTAGCGCCCTGATAGTTAACCGACAGTAAAACTCTGCTAATGATGCCACGTCACCTTCGTCACTGTTTGATCTCGCGTCGGTTCGAAACTTTTCAAATTCAAAATTTAAATAATGTCAAACAACAAATGGTTTCAAACATTGAAACAAAAATGTTCGGTGGGTGCCAAATTTTGCACTGATAATTATTATGGAGAAAACTCATCTTTAGAAAATGCCTGAATATTTTAAAATGTTTTAAAACAGAAAAGAAAATAAATAAAAAGAAAAACAGAAAAAAAAAAGTAATAGAAAAAAGGCCCCCTGGCCAACTGGGCCAGACGGCCCAGCTCATAGGTCAGGCCGGCCCACCTGGCCCAGCCAGCCGGCCCACCCCCCCCATATCCCCACCAGGGGAAACCCTAACCCACTACCGCTCTCCCACTCCCACCCCCACGACACCACTCCCTCTCCCCCCTCTCCTCTCGACCCCATCTGGATCGGGCAGGTGCCCGACCCCGACGCCACCCGAGGACCGCGCTGCCGCCGCCGAACGCCATCGCCACCTCACCGGCCTGCCTCCTCCTCCTCCTCGGCCCGCACCTCGTCACCGCGTCGTCGTCGTTCCTATCTCCTCCCAGTGCCCCATTGCCCCGTTCCCTACGCCCGCAGTGAGCGCCCCTCCTCTCTCCTTCGCTCCCGCGCGCGCCCCCATTGCCCCATGGCCACGCCCCGACCAACCCCATGCGTGCCTCTCCCTTTCCCCTGCGCGCCCTGCGCCGCTGCTACCGCCGGCTACGGCCCGCGCCCGTGCCTCGCTCGCCCCGCCTGCGCTCACCTCGTCGTGGCCACGCCCCGTGCCCGCCGCTGCATTGCTGTCGGCCGCCTGTTGCGCCCTGGCCGCGGGGCCTGCGTGCCCGGCCATGCCCCGTGCCCGTCGCGCCTGTCTTGGCCTCCCCCGCACCCACTCTCGCGCCCCCTGCTTCTCCTCCCTCGACCCCCCGCCACTAGCGCCTTCGGCCAGTGCTCCACCGCCATGCTCCCCGCGTGTCCCTGGCCTCGCCCTCTCTCGCACGCGCTCACACTTTTCGCGGCTGCCGCTCTGCTGTGGTTGCTCCGCCGCAGCCACGCGCCGGCCCATGTCCGTCTGCGCCCGCACCACCCCGTCGCCTCCCACCGGCGAGGTCGTCGTCACCATGCCTGGAGCCGCCGCCTAGACCGCCCGTGAGCCCAAATAGGGTGCACCCCGCTCCGACGCCCGATAGGCCATGCCCACTAGGCCTCCCCAGGCCAATGATAGTGGGGCCCCACCCCTAGAACATATAAAAAAAGAAAAAGATTTTTTTCAATAATAATATTAATTAATTAACTTAACTTAACTTAATTAATTTTGATTAATTAAACAAATCAATTAACAGAACTAATTAAACTTGTTTAGTTTAGTCTTAGTCAATGACAGTGGGACCCACATATCAGTTTGACTTAGTCAACGGACTGTTTGATTGCTCACGTCATGCTGACATCAGCAAGCACTATTCTGGATAATGTTGAATTAAAATAATTAAATAAGTCCTAAAAATGATTTAAACATTTTAAAACTAATATAAAATAAACAGTAGCTCGGATGGAAAAACTTTGTACATGAAAGTTGCTCAGAATGATGAGACATCTGAATACGCAGTCCGTTCGTCTCGCATGCATCCCTAGCATTGCAAACACGTAACTTTCCCCCTCTGATTCATCTGTCCGAAAATGCAAAACACCGGGGATATTTTCCCGGATGTTCCCCCCTTCGCCGGTATCACCTCCTACTGCGTTGGGGCACACCTAGCACCGTTACTTGTCATGTCATGCATCGTTATGCATCTGTTTGCATTGTATTCATTGTTTCTTCCCCCTCTTCTCTCCGGTACACTATGAGACTAACGCTGTTGTTGCTGCCCCGATCGACTATGTTGTTGACGACCCCTACTTGCCAAAGCAACCAGGCAAGCCCCCCCCCCTTGATCACCAGATATCGCCTATTCTTCTCTCTACTGGTTGCATTAGAGTAGTGTAGCATGATACTGCTTTCCGTTAATCCTATTCTGATGCATAGCCTGTCATTGTTGCTACAGTTGTTGATACCTTACCTGCAATCCTAAATTCTTAGTATAGGATGCTAGTTTATCATCAGTGGCCCTACATTCTTGTTAGTATGCCATGCTATACTATCGGGCCGTGATCACGTCGGGTGTTGATCACGGGTATATATTATACATATTACACATGATACACGTTGTGACTAAAGTCGGGTCGGCTCGTTGAGTACCCGCGGTTGATTCATGAATTGGGGGCTGAAAGGACATACTTTCCCGACGGCCCTCTGTGTGGATCTTTGTGGCGGAGCGACAAGGCAGGTTGAGACCACCCAGGTGAGTGGTGGGCATGGCCCTGGTCAGCGTTTGCGGTTACTTCAAAATGACACGCTTAACGAGATTTTGGTATTTGATCTGAGTCTGGCCACAGGCCTATACGCACTAACCAACTACGCGGGAACAGTTATGGGCACTCGACGTCGTGGTATCAGCCGAAGCCTTCATGACGTTAGCGACTGAGCGGCGCGCACCGGACTGGACCGTGTAACCCAACTTCCTTTGTAATGGAGGTTGCTAGGTCTGCTCACCGGCCGCGTACGCAACGTGCAGGTGTGTAATGGGCGATGGGCCCAGACCCCTACACCATAGGATTTAGACCGGCGTGCTGACCTCTCTGTTGTGCCTAGGTGGGGCTGCGACGTGTTGATCTTCCGAGGCCGGGCATGACCCAGAAAAGTGTGTCCGGACAAAGGGGATCGAGCGTGTTGGGAAATGTGGTGCACCCCTGCAGGGAAGTTGGTCTATTCGAATAGTCGTGTCCCTCTGTAAAAGGACGACCCGGAGTTGTACCTTGACCTTATGACAACTAGAACCGGGTACTTAATAAAACACACCCTTCCAAGTGCCAGATACAGCCAGGGATCGCTCTCTCATAGGGCGACGAGGGGAGGATCGCCGGGTAGGGTTATGCTATGCGATGTTACTTGGTGAACTTACCACCTACTCTCTTCTACATGCTGCAAGATGGAGGTGGCCAGAAGCGTAGTCTTCGACAGGACTAGCTATCTCCCTATTATTCCGGCATTCTGCAGTTCAGTCCACATATACTACCGTCTTTCAATGATACCAATGCATATGTAGTGTAGCTCCTTGCTTCCAAGTACTTTGGATGAGTACTCACGGTTGCTTTGCTCCCCTTTTTACCCCTTTCTATATCCGATTGTTGCAACCAGACATTGGAATCCAGGAGCCAGACGCCACTGTCGATGACGACTGCTACTACTCAGGAGGTGCCTACTACTACGTGCAGGCCGCTGACGACGACCAGGAGTAGTTTAGGAGGATCCTAGGCAGGAGGCCTGCGCCTCTTTCGATCTGTATCACAGTTTGTGCTAGACTTCTTAAGGCAAACTTGTTTAACTTATGTCTGTACTCAGATATTGTTGCTTTCGCTGACTCAACTATGATCAAGCTGTTGTATTCGAGCCCTCGAGGCCCCTGGCTTGTAATATGATGCTTGTATGACTTATTTTATTTGTAGAGTTGTGTTGTGATATCTTCCCGTGAGTCCCTGATCTTGATCATACACGTTTGCGTGTATGATTAGTGTACGATTGAATCGGGGGCGTCACAAACAGTGTTTGGAAAAGTAGATACGACGGAGACGTATCAACTCCCCCAAGCTTAAACCTTTGCTTGTCCTCAAGCAATTCAGTTGATAAACTGAAAGTGATAAACAAAAACTTTTACAAACTCTGTTTGCTCTTGTTGTTGTAAATATGTAAAGCCAACATTCAAGTTTTCAGTAAAGATTATGAACTAACCATATTCACAATAACACTTAGGTCTCATATTTACACATATCAATGGCATAATCAACTAGCGAGCAATAATAATAAATCTCGGATGACAACACTTTCTCAAAACAATCATGATATGATATAACAAGATGGTATCTCGCTAGCCCTTTCTGAGACCGCAAAACATAAATGCAGAGCACCTTTAAAGATCAAGAACTAACTAGACATTGTAATTTATGGTAAAAGAGATCCAGTCAAGTCATACTCAATGTAAACTAACAGTAATGAATGCAAATGACAGCGGTGCTCTCCAACTCGTGCTTTTTAATAAGAGGATGATGACTCAACATAAAAGTAAATGGATAGGCCCTTCGCAGAGGGAAGCAGGGATTTGGAGAGGTGCCAGAGCTCAGTTTTGAAATAGATATGAATAATATTTTGAGCGGTATACTTTCATTGTCAACATAACAACCGAGAGATCTCGATATCTTCCATGCTACACACATTATAGGCGGTTCCCAAACAGAATGGAAAGTTTATACTCCCCTCCACCAACAAGCTTCAATCATGGCTTGCTCGAAACAACGAGTGCCTCCAACTAACAAGAGTCCCAGGGGAGTTTTGTTTGCAGCTATTTTGATTTGATTTGCATAAAGCATGGGACTGGGCATCCCGGTGACCAGCCCTTTTATAGTGAGTGAGGAGCGGAGTCCACTCCTCTTGAGAATAACCCGCCTAGCATGGAAGATATAGACATCCCTAGTTGATACATGAGCTATTCGATCATACAAAACAGAATGTTTATTTGAAGGTTTAGAGTTTGGCACATACAAATTTACTTGGACGGCAGGTAGATACTGTATATAGGTAGGTATGGTGGACTCATCTAGAACAACTTTGCGGTTTATGGAATTGGATGCACAACAGTATTCCTGCTTAGTACAAGTGAAAGCTAGAAAAAGACTGGGAAGCGACCAGCTAGAGAGCGACAACAGTCATGAACATGCATTAAAATTAATCAACACCGAATGCAAGCATGAGTAGGATATAATGCACCATGAACATAAATATCGTAGAGGCTATGTTGAGTTTGTTTCAACTACATGCATGAACATGTGCCAATTCAAGCCACTCGAATCATTCAAAAGAGGATACCACCCTATCATACCACATCACAACCATTTTAATAGCATGTTGGCATGCAAGGTAAACCATTATAAGCTCCTAGCTAATTAAGCATGGCATAAGCAACTACACTCTCTAATTGCCATTGCAAGCATGTTTCTTTCATAATAGGCTGAATCAGGAACGATGAACTAATCATATTTACAAAAACAAGAGAGGTCGAGTTCATACCAGCTTTTCTCATCTCAATAAGTTCATCATATAATCATCATTATTGCCTTTCACTTGCATGACCGAATAGGGTGGATAATAATAATAGTGCACGTGCATTGGACTAAGCTAGAATCTGCAAGCATTCAATTCAAGAGAGAAGACAAGGTAATGTGGGCTCTTTGTTAGATCGACAATAATGCATATAAGAGCCACTCAACATTTTCATCATGGTCTTCTCCTCTCGGCCCCCAAAGAAAAGAAACAAAAATATTTACACGGGAAAGCTCCAAACAAGCAAAAGAAGAACAGGAGATCTTTTTGGGTTTTCTTTTTAATTACTAACACTACATGCATGGAAAGTAAACTAGCTAAAAAGCTACAACTAACTTTTTGTTTTTTCTTATGGCTTATCAAACACACAAGAAGAAAGTATAAAAAGGGAAAATAAACTAGCATGGATTATACAATGAAAAAGTATGAGCACCGACAACTATCATGAGTGTGTGAACAAAAATGTAATGTCGGTGAGAAATACGTACTCCCCCAAGCTTAGGCTTTTGGCCTAAGTTGGTCTATGTCCACAGCTGGCCTGGCAGATATCCAAAGTTGTAGCTGGGGTCGTACTAAGATGCAGCGGCAATTGCCTGATGAGTTGTAGCTTGGAGGCGAGCTATCTCGGCCCTCCTCTCGTACTCGGTCGCCTCCTCCCTGGTTATAACATATCTCCCCCTTGCCTGAATGTCAAAGAAAGTAGGAGCAGGGAGAGCGACGTGATAGGTGCGTCGTCTGTCAAAGATTACTCGGTACTGGATGAACTGATCATTCCTCTCAACAAACTGATGATGAACATAGCATCATAATCTAGATAAGAAGGGGGCAACTCAATATCATCTCCACGTATGGGTATCTCAAGAAAGTTAGCTATATGAGTTGCATAAATTCCACCAAAGAAATCTCCATGAATACGATTATTATGCAACCTACGTGCAAATATGGCCCCCAAGTTGTATTGTTTATCTCCTAAAAACAGCGCTCCTGAGAATGCTAAGATCAGGTACACACATGTGACATGCTTCATATTTACCATTTATGCACCTTCCTATGAAGAGAGCAAACTAATGTATAACAAGAAAATGAATGCTCCCTATGGTAGCTTGTGTTACATCTCTAGATACCCCCACGGTTATACTAGCATGAAAATCTCTAAATTCAGATTTGCGAGGTTCACTAACATCACCCCACTGAGGGAGTTTACATGCAGTGTTAAAATCTTCTAAGTCCATGGTATAAGATTTATCATAAAGATCAAAAAGGACAGTTTGAGAATTGCGTGATGATGAGAATTTAAACCTTCTCACAAATGAATCAGTTAAATAGAGGTATTGGCGGCACTTATCTACCTCGAAGCTCTCCAGATCAACATTACGCACATATGCATCAAATTCCTCTTAAATTCCTGCTTGGATCATGAAGTCCTCTGACGGCCATTCACAAGGCCGCACTTGAGCGCCTCTTGGTGGTTCCTCATCCGCATCGCGTATTGCAGGCCTGGGTCCTTGCTTCCTTGAAGAACCACCTTGGTACATTTTCCTAAACATATTTCTTCCTCTGAAAAATTTCTAAAATTTTTAGTAACTTCAAAATAAAAGTGAACCAAATGCAACAAAATTGACAGCAACTACTCCTACAAGTGCCTAGAGGCAATATTCTGTATCAAAACTACTTTTGACCACATAAATTTGACATGCAAGCTCAAGAATAGGGTCACCTAAGCAGCAAAAATTTGCAATGAATAAAGCACTAGAACAAAAACTAATTGGACCATTGGAGAAGTGACATACCAAAGAACAACCCCCCAAAGCAGTTTTGTGAATGGAGCTTTGAGCTAGGAGATCAAAAATAGCAGCAAGATGAGCTTGGACTCGGGTTTGAGCTGGTTGGTGATTTTTGTGGGAGGAAGAAAGAGTGTGTGGTAGCTAGAATAAGTGGAGGGGAGCCACCGTGGGCCCACGAGGCAGGGGGCGCGCCCAGGGGGTGGGCGCGCCCTGGACCCTCATGGCCAGGTGCTTGCTCCCCCAGCTGTGTTCTCAGTGCTAGATATTCTCAAATATTTCATAAAAAATCATATTTAAATTCCAGGGCATTTGGAGAACTTTTATTTTCGGGGTATTTTTATTGCATGGATAATTCAGGAAACAGACAGAAAAATACTATTTTTGCTTTATTTAATATAAATAACAGAAAGTAAAAAGAGGGTACAGAGAGTTGTGTTTTCTAAATTCATCCATCTCATGCTCATCAAAAGGAATCCACTAACAAGATTGATCAGGTCTTGTTAACAAACTCATTTCGAGTAACATGGAACCGGAGAATTTTCGAATAACACTAGGTTACCTCAACGGGGATATGCATATCCCCAACAATAAGAATATCATATTTCTTCTTGACAGTAGGGAGAGGAAATTCAAAACCTCCAATAGTAATTGTTGAAATTTTTCCAATAGAGTTTATACTATGGACTTGAGGTTGTTTCCTCGGAAAGTGTAAAGTATGCTCATTACCATTAACATGAAAAGTGACATTGCCTTTGGTGCAATCAATAACAGCCCCTGCAGTATTCAAAAAGGGTCTTCCAAGAATAATAGACATACTATCGTCCTTGGGAATATCAAGAATAACAAAGTCCGTTAAAATAGTAACATTTGCAACCACAACAGGCACATCCTCACAAATACCCATAGGTATAGCAGTTGATTTATCAGCCATTTGCAAAGATATTTCAGTAGGTGTCAACTTATTCAAATCAAGTCTACGATATAAATAGAGAGGCATAACACTAACACCGGCTCTAAGATCACATAAAGCAGTTTTAACATAGTTTCTTTTAATGGAGCATGGTATAGTTGGTATTCCTGGATCTCCAAGTTTCCTTGGTATTCCACCCTTAAAAGTATAATTAGCAAGCATGGTGGAAATTTCAGCTTCCGGTATCTTTCTTTTATTAGTAACAATATCCTTCATATACTTAGCATAAGGATTCATTTTAAGCATACCAGTCAAACGCATACGCAAAAAGATAGGTCTAATCATTTCAGCAAAGCGCTCAAAATCCTCATCATCCTTTTTCTTGGATGGTTTAGGAGGAAAAGGCATGGGTTTCTGAACCCATGGTTCTCTTTCTTTACCGTGCTTCCTAGCAACAAAGTCTCTCTTATCCTAACGTTGATTCTTTGATTGTGGGTTATCAAGATCAACAGCAGGTTCAAGCTCTACATCATTGTTATTGCTAGGTTGAGCATCAACATGAACATCATCATTAACATTATCACTAGGTTCATGTTCATTACAATATTGTGTTTCAGCATCAGAGATAGAAATATTATTGGGATTCTCGGGTGTGTCAATAACAGGTTCACTAGAAGCATGCAAAGTCCTATCATTTTTCTTTCTCTTCCTTTTATAAGGACTTGGTACATCTATATTAGCTCTCTGAGAATCTTGCTAAATTCTCTTAGGGTGGCCTTTAGGATACAAAGGTTCCTGAGTCACTTTACCTCCTCTAGTTGCAACTCTAACAGCAAAGTCATTATTCTTACTATTCAATTCATTGAGCAAATCATTCTGAGCTTTAAGCACTTGATCTACTTGAGTGGTAACCATAGAAGCATGTTTACTAATAAGTTTAAGTTCACCTTTAACATTAGCCATATGATCACTCAAGTGTTCAATCATGTAAGCATTATGTTTCAATTGTCCACCAACATAAGCATTCAAATCTTCTTGCTTAACCATAAAGTTATCAAACTCATCTAAGCATTGGCTAGGAAACTTAGTAGGAGGGATTTCAGCTTTATCATATCTATAGAGAGAATTTACCTTTACTACCTATGTCGGGTTATCAAGACCGTGTGTTTCTTCAACAAGTGGCAAATTAAGACCATGTATTTCTTCAATAGGAGGTAAATTCTTAACGTCCTCAGCTTTAATACCATTTCCTTTCATAGATTTCTTTGCCTCTTGCATATCTTCAGGACTGAGAAATAGAATACCCCTTTTCTTCGGAGTTGGCTCAGGAGTTGGTTTAGGAAGTGTCCAATTTTCATTAGTAAACATATTATTCAATAGAATCTCATCTTGATCAATAGTTCTTTCCCTGAAAACACAACCAGCACAACTATCCAGGTAATCTCTGGAAGCATCGGTTAGTCCATTACAAAAGATATCAAGTATTTCATTTTTCTTGAGGGGGATGATCAAGCAAAGAATTAAGTAATTGGAGAAGCCTCCCCCAAGCTTGTGGGAGATTCTCTTCTTCAATTTGCACAAAAATATATATTTCCCTTAAAGCAGCTTGTTTCTTATGAGCGGGGAAATATTTAGCAGAGAAGTAGTAAATCATATCCTAGGGACTACGCACACAACCAGGATCAAGAGAATTAAACCATATCTTAGCATCACCCTATAATGAGAACGGAAATAATTGAAGGATATATAGTAGTGAGTTTTCTCATCATTAGTAAACAGGGTAGCTATATCATTTAATTTAGTAAGATGTGCCACAACAGTTTCAGATTCATAGCCATAGAAAGGATCAGATTCAACCAAAGTAATTAACTCAGGATCAACAGAGAAATTGTAATCCTTATTAGTAATAAAGATAGGTGAAGTAGCATAAGCAGGATCATATTTCATTCTAGCATTCAGAGTTTTTTCTTTAAGCTTAGCTAATAGTTTCTTAAGATCACTTCTATCATTGTAGGCAAGAAAGTCCCTACCAGTTTCTTCATCCATAACACAACCCTCAGGAACAACAGGCAATTCATATCTAGGGGGAGAATCTTCATCATCACTTTCATCAATTATCAGTTTCAATAATTTCATTCTCCCTAGCCCTAGCAAGTTGTTCATCAAGAAGTTGACCTAGTGGCAAAGTATTATCAAGCATAGAAGTAGTTTCATCATAAGTATCATGCAAAGCAGAAGTGGCATCATCAATAACATGCGACCTATCAGAATGAATAGCAGAAGCAGGTTTAGGTGTCGCAAGTTTACTCAAAACAGAAGGTGAATCAAGTGTAGAGCTAGATGGCAGTTCCTTACCTCCCCTCGTAGTTCAGGGAAAAATCTTGGTTCTTTGATCTTTCAAGGTCTTAATAATGATAAGCAGATACAAATCCCAAGTGACTCAAAGAATAGAGCTATGCTCCCCGGCAACGGCGCCAGAAAATAGTCTTGATAACCCACAAGTATAGGGGATCGCGACAGTTTTCGAGGGTAGATTATTCAACCCAAATTTATTGATTCGACACAAGGGGAGCCAAAGAATATTCTCAAGTATTAGCAGCTGAGTTGTCAATTCAACAACACCTAGAAACTTAATATCTGCAGCAAGGTATTTAGTAGCAAAGTAATATGATAGTAGTGGTAACGATAGCAAAAGTAACGGTAGCAAAAGTAACAGTAGTAGCGGAAAAGTAAATAAGCGAAGAACAATATATGAAAAGCTCGTAGGCAATGGATTGGTGATGGATAATTATGCCGGATGCGATCGATTATGTAATAGTTATAACATAGGGTGACACATAACTAGCTCCAGTTCATAAATGTAATGTAGGCGTGTATTCTGAATATAATCATACGTGCTTATGGAAAAGAACTTGCATGACATCTTTTGTCCTACCCTCCCGTGGCAGCGGGGTCCTATTGGAAACTAAGGGATATTAAGGCCTCCTTTTAATAGAGTACCGGACCAAAGCATTAACACATAGTGAATACATGAACTCCTCAAACTACGGTCATCACCGGTAAGTATCCCGATTATTGTCACTTCGGGGTTAACGGATCATAACACATAATAGGTGACTATAGACTTGCAAGATAGGATCAAGAACTCTCATATATTGATGAAAAAATAATAGGTTCATATCTGAAATCATGGCACTCGGGCCCTAGTGACAAGCATTAAGCATAGCAAAGTCATAGCAACATCAATCTCAAAACATAGTGAATACTAGGGATCAAATCCTAACAAAACTAACTTGATTACATGACAAATCTCATCCAACCCATCACCGTCCAGCAAGCCTACGATGGAATTACTCATGCATGGAAGTGAGCATCATGAAATTGGTGATGGAGGAAGGTTGATGATGACTTTGGCGACGGATTCCCCTCTCCGGAGCCCCGAACGAACTCTAGATCAGCCCTCCCGAGAGAGTTTAGGGCTTGGCGGTGGCTCCGTGTCGTAAAACGCGATGAATCCTTCTCTCTGATTTTTTTCTCCCCGAGCACGAATATATAGAGTTGGAGTTGAGGTCGGTGGAGCAACAGGAGGCCCACAAGGTGGGGGCGCGCCACCACCCTCATGGACAGGTGGAGGCCCCTTGACGTGGATTCTTCTTCTAGTATTTTTTATATATTCCAAAATAATTCTCCGTTAATTTTTAGGTCATCTTGAGAACTTTTATTTCTGCACAAAAATAACACCATGGCAATTCTACTGAAAACAGCGTCAGTCCGGGTTAGTTCCATTCAAATCATGCAAGTTAGAGTCCAAAACAAGAGCAAAAGTGTTTGGAAAAGTAGATACGATGGAGACGTATCACAGCCCCTAGTTTTTATTTACGTGCTTTTTACTATCTTGCAAACATATCCCGTTACTCCTACAAAGTACTTCTAGTTTCATACTTGTTCTAGGTAAAGTGAACGTTAAGCGTGCGTAGAGTTGTATCGGTGGTCGATAGAACTTGAGGGAATATTTGTTCTACGTTTAGCTCCTCGTTGGGTTCGACACTCTTACTTATCGAAAGAGGCTACAATTGATCCCCTATACTTGTGGGTTATCACTATCGCATAGCGATAAAGTAAAGTAATTATATAGCGCTTGCATCTTATGCAATAAAGAGACAGCCATAAGGCTCCTGCCAGTTGCCGGTAACTTTAACAAAACTTGATCACCTCATAAAACAATTTATATCCCGTCATGTCTTGACCATATCACATCACAACATGCCCTGCAAAAACAAGTTAGACGTCCTCTACTTTGTTGTTGCAAGTTACGTGGCTGCTATGGGCTTAGCAAGAACCGTTCTTACCGATGCATCAAAAACCACAACGATCTTTCGTCAAGTGTGATGGTCTAACCTTCATCAAGGACCGGGCGTAGTCGCACTCGATTCAACTAAAGTTGGAGAAACAGACACCCACTAGCCACCTGTGTGCGAAGCACGTCGGTAGAACCAGTCTCATAACGCAGTCATGTAATGTAGGTATGGGCCGCTTCATCCAATAATACCGCAGAATCAAAGTATGACATGCTGGAAAGCAGTATGACTATTATCGCCCACAACTATTTGTGTTCTACTCGTGCATATAACATCTACGCATAGACCTGGTTCGGATGCCACTGTTGGGGAACGTTGTATTTAAAAAAAATCCTACGATCACACAAGATCTATCTAGGAGAAGCATATAGCAACGACCGGGGAGAGTGTGTCCACATACCCTCGTAGACCGAAAGCAGAAGCGTTTAGTAACGCGGTTGATGTAGTCAAACGTCTTTGCGATCCAACCGATCAAGTACCGAAGGCACGGCACCTCCGTGATCTGCACACGTTCAGCTCGGTGACGTCCCTCGAATTCTAGATCCAGCTGAGGCCGAGGGAGAGTTTCGTCAGCACAACGGCATGGTGACGGTGATGATGAAGTTACCGACGCAGGGCTTCTCCTAAGCACTACGATAATATGACTGAGGTCGAAATCTGTGGAGGGGCGCACCGCACACGGCTAAGAAATCAACTTGTGTGTCTATGGGGTGCCCCCTCCCCCATATATAAAGGAGGGGAGGAGGAGGGCCGGCCTCAAGTGGCACGCCCAAAGAGGGGATTCCTACACCTAGTAGTAGGTTTCCCCCTTTCCTAGTCCAAGTAGGAGAAGAAGGAAGGATAGGGAGAGGGAGAAGGAAAGAGCGGGGCGACGCCCCCTCCTAGTCCAATTCGGACCAGCCCATGGGGGGCGCGCTGCCTCCCCTTGTGGCCCTTCTCCCCTTTCCACTAAAGCCCAATAAGGCCCAATACTTCCCCCGGTGAATTCCCGTAACTCCCCGGTTCTCCAAAAAATACTCGAATCAGTCGAAACCTTTCCGATGTTTGAATATAGCCTTCCAATATATGAATCTTTACCTTTCAGCCATTTCGAGACTCCTCGTCATGTCTGTGGTCTCATACAGGACTCTGAACAAACTTCGGTCATCAAATCACATAACTCATAATACAAATCATCATCGAACGTTGAGCGTGCGGACCCTACGGGTTCGAGAACTATGTAGAGATGACCGAGACACATCTCTGGTAAATAACCAATAGAGGAACCTAGATGCTCATATTGGTTCCTACATATTCTATGAGGATCTTTATCGGTCAAACCGCACAACAATATATGTTGTTCCCTTTGTCATCGGTATGTTACTTGCCCGAGATTCGATCGTCGGTATCATCATACCTAGTTCAATCTCATCACCGGCAAGTCTCTTTACTCGTTCTGTAATTCTTCATCCCGTAACCAACTCATTAGTCACATTGCTTGCAAGGCTTATAGTGATGTGCATTACCGAGAGGGCCCAGCGGTACCTCTCCGGCAATCAGAGTGACAAATCCTAATCTTAATCTATGCCAACTCAACAAACACCATCGGAGACACCTGTAGAACATCTTTATAATCACCCAGTAATGTTGTGACGTTTGATAGCACACTAAGTGTTCCTCCTATATTCGGGAGTTGCGTAATCTCATAGACATATGAACATGTATAAGTCATGAAGAAAGAAATAAAAATAAACTAAACAATCATAGTGCTAAGCTAGCGGATGGGTCTAGTCCATCACATCATTCTCTAATCATGTGATCCTATTCATCAAATGACAACACATGTCCATGGCTAGGAAACTTAACCATCTTTGATTAACGAGCTAGTCAAGTAGAGGCATACTAGGGACACTCTGTTTGTCTATGTATTCACACATGTACTAAGTTTACGGTTAATACAATTCTAGCATGAATAATAAACATTTATCATGATATAAGTAAATATAAATAACAACTTTATTATTGCCTCTAGGGCATATTTCCATCAAGCCCCGCAACAGAGCGAGCCGGAGCCCCTCCTACACAACCTCGCGCACGAGCGGCTCGGCCTCCTCGTCTCCTCGCCGGATCTCGCCCTCGCCGCCGCCGGCCGGTCAACCAGCAGCACCAGGCAGCAACCCTGCGCGCCCGCAGTGCGCCTGCCCGAGGTCCCAAGCAGGAGCACTTGGCCTCGTCTCCTCACGGCCGTGGGCCTCTCCGCGCTCGCGCCTTCGTGTCTCCTCGCACTTCCTCCTCCTCCCGTGCGCCTCGTCAGACCGGCTGCCGTGGCGACCCAACACCAGGGCAATGCCGCCGCTCACCCTACCTTCTTCTCCTCCCCCCGCAGTCCCCTTTTCCCTCCGGTCTCTAATCGCTTGGACCTCTCTCCTTTCTTGAACAGGATACAGTGACGCCACCTGGAGCTTCTCCTCCGCTGACTCCCTCTGTCTCTGGATCTGCCCGGCCCCGCTGCCTTGCCGGAGACCCTCAGACGCTGCCTCGCCAGCAGGTCTTGTCGACGAGCCCCTACTCCTTTCCTCTCCTCCACTTGCCTTCACGGAGTTTCTCTGACCCCGCCGCGATGATCTCTGCAGGTCGACATCGCCGCCTTGGATCCGCGCCATGCTCCACCGTTCCCGCGCTCCTGCCGTCTCGCCAGATCCGGTAGGTCCTTGTCACATCCCTAGCTTCTGGCATTGCACTAGGGTAACTTCATGTGTGCATCATGTTTAAACTTTGAAAGAAACTTGAAATGGGAATTGCCTAAACCCTAGCATTAAAGGAATTCACTAGGTTCAACCAAAATATTTCCAGTAAATCCAAATGGCTTTAAGAAAATGTTCATCATTCTTGGAAAAAGCTGGAAACAGTAACCAGAGGTGATGCACATTTTTGCATGACATATTTGGGCTCTGGATTAAATCATACTCTATTTGCATTTGGGCATTTAAATGCTATTAAATATTTTAAATGCTCAAATAATCATAAACTAAAATGTTTACTGTAGGATATATTCCCAACAGTGATCATGAGTAGTTTCATGATTTTTGGAAGTGTCTAAGTATTTTTAATAAAGCCCTAAAGACTACGGAATAATAGAAAACCAAATTAAAACAGAAATCAGAGAGGGAGAGAGAACTACCTGGGCCAACTTACCTGGCCTTCCAGCCCACCTAGTGGCCCAGCTGGCGGCCCAACCCACCAGGGGCTCCCGTGTCTTCTCCTTCCTCTGCCAGAAGGACCAGGCGCGTGGTCACCGCACACCGGCACGCGCACGGCCACCTCCTGCCTGCTTGCCGCTGCTGGAGTCGTCCCCGAGCGCCACGCACTTCCCCTCAACCGCCTGCACCTCTCCTCTCTCCCCCTCGAGCACTCTTCCCTCCTCTGCCTCTTTCCCACGCGACCACCGAGCGCTGTCATCGCCAACGAGTGCAACCGCGGCCATCGCCTCCCCCTCGCTTCTCTGTGCTGTCCAGAGGCTCCGCCTCGACGCCACGGAGCCCCAAGATGAAGCACGTGCCCGTGGAGCGCCCTAAGCGACGCCATCATCCTCATCCTCGCCGTCGGACGCCGGAGATCCGTCTCACCGCCCCGCTCGCTCTGGCGCCTCCCCGAGCTCGCTGACCTTCCCTATATGATCGTCGTCAGCTCCCGGTTCTTTCCCTCTTAACAACGTCGTCGTTTTCGTCCCGTAGCCACTGCCCCGTGAGTAACCGGAGCCGCCGTCCGCCATGGACGTTGAGCCACGCGCTCCCGAGCTTCGCTTGCTCGCGCTAGTAGCACAGACGTGCTCCTGGTGACCCCACGACGCCGTCTATGCCTTTGGTTGAGCTCCCCGTGCTCCGCCATGCCGCGCCCGTGCAAACCCGTAGCTGCGCCACCGCCAAAGCTCGTCGCCGGCGAGATTCCGGCCGCCCCGCGACCCCCTGTCTGGCCCATTGGATGCACCCGAGCAAGGGCTTCTCCCTGATGCTTTCTACACGACAAACTGCGGCCCTGGTGTTGGGGAACGTAGTAATTTCAAAAAAATTCCTATGCACACGCAAGATCATGGTGATGCATAGCAATGAGAGGGGAGAGTGTGATCTACGTACCCATGTAGATCGACAGCGGAAGCGTTAGCACAACGCGGTTGATGTAGTCGTATGTCTTCACGGCCCGACCGATCAAGCACCGAAACTACGGCACCTTCGAGTTCTACCACACGTTCAGCTTGATGACGATCCCCGGACTCCGATCCAGCAAAGTTTCGGGGAAGAGTTCCGTCAGCACAACGGTGTGGTGACGATCTTGATGTACTACCGTCGCAGGGCTTCGCCTAAGCACTGCAACAATATTATCGAGGATTATGGTGGAAGGGGGCACCGCACATGGCTAAGAATATGATCACGTGGATCAACTTGTGTGTCTAGGGGTGCCCCCTGCCCTCGTATATAAAGGAGCAGGGGGAGGTGCGGCCGGCCAGGAGGAGGGCGCGCCAGGAGGAGTCCTACTCCCACCGGGAGTAGGATTCCCCCCTTTTCCTAATTGGAATAGGATTCGGGAGGGGGAAAGAGGAGAGAGAGAAGGAAGGGGGGGCGCCGCCCCCCTCTCCTTGTCCTATTCGGACTAGGGGGAGGGGCGCGCGGCCCAGCCCTGGCCACCTCTCCTCTCTTCCACTAAAGCCCACTAAGGCCCATATACCTCCCGGGGGGTTCCAGTAACCTCCCGGTACTCCGGTAAAATCCCGATTTCACTCGGAACACTTCCGATATCCAAATATAGGCTTCCAATATATCAATCTTTATGTCTCGACCATTTCGAGACTCCTCGTCATGTCCGTGATCACATCCGGGACTCCGAACAAACTTCGGTACATCAAAATGCATAAACTCATAATATAACTGTCATCAAAACCTTAAGCGTGCGGACCCTACGGGTTCGAGAACAATGTAGACATGACCGAGACACGTCTCCGATCAATAACCAATAGCGGAACCTGGATGCTCATATTGTCTCCCACATATTCTACGAAGATCTTTATCGGTCAGACCGCATAACAACATATGTTGTTCCCTTTGTCATCGGTATGTTACATGACCAAGATTTGATCGTCGGTATCTCAATACCTAGTTCAATCTCGTTACCGGCAAGTCTCTTTACTTGTTTGGTAATACATCATCATGCAACTAACTCATTAGTTGTAATGCTTGCAAGGCTTATGTGATGTGCATTACCGAGAGGGCCCAGAGATACCTCTCCGACAATCGGAGTGACAAATCCTAATCTCGAAATACGCCAACCCAACATGTACCTTTGGAGACACCCGTAGAGCTCCTTTATAATCACCCAGTTACGTTGTGACGTTTGGTAGCACACAAAGTGTTCCTCTGGCAAACGGGAGTTGCATAATCTCATAGTCATAGGAACATGTATAAGTCATGAAGAAAGCAATAGCAACATACTAAACGATCGGGTGCTAAGCTAATGGAATGGGTCATGTCAATCATATCATTCTCCTAATGATGTGATCCCATTAATCAAATGACAACACATGTCTATGGTTAGGAAACATAACCATCTTCAATTAACGAGCTAGTCAAGTAGAGGCATACTAGTGACATTTGGTTTGTCTATGTATTCACACAAGTATTATGTTTCCGGATAATACAATTCTAGCATGAATAATAAACATTTATCATGATATAAGGAAATAAAATAATAACATTATTATTGCCTCTATGGCATATTTCCTTCAGTCTCCCACTTGCACTAGAGTCAATAATCTAGATTACACAGTAATGATTCTAACACCCATGGAGCTTTGGTGCTGATCATGTTTTGCTCGTGGAAGAGGCTTAGTCAACGGGTCTGCTATATTCAGATCCGTATGTATCTTGCAAATCTCTATGTCTCCCACCTGGACTAGATCCCGGATGGAATTGAAGCGTCTCTTGATGTGCTTGGTTCTCTTGTGAAATCTGGATTCCTTTGCCAAGGCAATTGCACCAGTATTGTCACAAAAGATTTTCATTAGACCCAATGCACTAGGCATGACACCTAGATCGGATATGAACTCCTTCATCCAGACTCCTTCGTTTGCTGCTTCCGAAGCAGCTATGTACTCCGCTTCACATGTAGATCCCGCCACAACGCTTTGTTTAGAACTGCACCAACTGACAGCTCCACCGTTTAATGTAAACACGTATCCGGTTTGCGATTTAGAATCGTCCGGATCAGTGTCAAAGCTTGCATCAACGTAACCATTTACGATGAGCTCTTTGTCACCTCCATATATGAGAAACATATCCTTAGTCCTTTTCAGGTATTTTAGGATGTTCTTGACCGCTGTCCAGTGATCCACTCCTGGATTACTTTGGTACCTCCCTGCTAGACTTATAGCAAGACACACATTAGGTCTGGTACACAGCATTGCATACATGATAGAGCCTATGGCTGAAGCATAGGGAACATCTTTCATTTTATCTCTATCTTCTGCATTGGTCGGGGATTGAGTCTTACTCAATTTCACACCTTGTAACACAGGCAAGATTCCTTTCTTTGCTTGATCCATTTTGAACTTCTTCAAAACTTTGTCAAGGTATGTGCTTTGTGAAAGTCCAATTAAGCATCTTGATCTATCTCTATAGATCTTAATGCCTAATATGTAAGCAGCTTCACCGAGGTCTTTCATTGAAAAACTCTTATTCAAGTATCCTTTTATGCTATCCAGAAATTCTATATCATTTCCGATTAGTAATATGTCATCTACATATAATATCAGAAATGCTACAGAGCTCCCACTCACTTTCTTGTAAATACAGGCTTCTCCAAAAGTCTGTACAAAACCAAATGCTTTGATCACACTATCAAAGCGTTTATTCCAACTCCGAGAGGCTTGCACCAGTCCATAAATGGATCGCTGAAGCTTGCACACTTTGTTAGCTCCCTTTGGATCGACAAAACCTTCCGGCTGCATCATATACAACTCTTCTTGCAGAAATCCATTCAGGAATGCAGTTTTGACATCCATTTGTCAAATTTCATAATCATAAAATGCGGCAATTGCTAACATGATTCGGACAGACTTAAGCATCGCTACGGGTGAGAAGGTCTCATCGTAGTCAATCCCTTGAACTTGTCGAAAACCTTTTGCAACAAGTCGAGCTTTGTAGACAGTAATATTACCGTCAGCGTCAGTCTTCTTCTTGAAGATCCATTTGTTCTCAATTTCTTGCCGATCATTGGGCAAGTCAACCAAAGTCCATACTTTGTTCTCATACATGGATCCCATCTCAGATTTCATGGCTTCAAGCCATTTTGCGGAATCTGGGCTCACCATCGCTTCTTCATAGTTCGTAGGTTCATCATGATCTAGTAGCATGACTTCCAGAACAGGATTATCGTACCACTCTGGCGCGGATCTTACTCTGGTTGATCTACAAGGTTCAGTAGTATCCTGTTCTGAAGCTTCATGATCATTATCATTAGCTTCCTCACTAATTGGTGTAGGTGTCACAGAAGCTGGTTTCTGTGATGTACTACTTTCCAATAAGGGAGCAGGTACAATTACCTCGTCAAGTTTTACTTTCCTCCGACTCGCTTCTTTCGAGAGAAACTCCTTCTCTAGAAAGTTTCCGAATTTAGCAACAAAAGTCTTGCCTTTGGATCTGTGATAGAAGGTGTATCCAATAGTTTCCTTTGGATATCCTATGAAGACACATTTCTCCGATTTGGGTTCGAGCTTATCAGGTTGAGGTTTTTTTCACATAAGCATCGCAGCCCCAAACTTTCAGAAACGACAACTTGGGTTTCTTGCCAAACCACAGTTCATATGGCGTCGTCTCAACGGATTTTGATGGTGCCCTATTTAACGTGAATGCGGCCGTCTCTAGAGCATATCCCCAAAACGATAGCGATAAATCAGTAAGAGACATCATAGATCGCACCATATCTAGTAAAGTACGATTACGACGTTCGGACACACCATTACGCTGTGGTGTTCCACGTGGCGTGAGTTGCGAAACTATTCCACATTGTTTTAAATGTACACCAAACTCGTAACTCAAATATTCTCCTCCACGATCAGATCGTAGGAATTTTATTTTCTTGTTACGATGATTTTCAAGTTCACTCTGAAATTCTTTGAACTTTTCAAATGTTTAAGACTTATGTTTCATTAAGTAGATATACCCATATCTGCTTAAGTCATCTGTGAAGGTGAGAAAATAACGATATCCGCCACGAGCCTCAACATTCATCGGACCACATACATCTGTATGTATGATTTCCAATAAATCTGTTGCTCTCTCCATAGTATCGGAGAATGGTGTTTTTTTCATCTTACCCATAAGGCACGGTTCACAAGTACCAAGTGATTCATAATCAAGTGGTTCCAAAAGCCCATCAGTATGGAGTTTCTTCATGCGCTTTATACCGATATGACCCAAACGGCAGTGCCACAAATAAGTTGCACTATCATTATCAACTCTGCATCTTTTGGTTTCAACACTATGAATATGTGTGTCACTACTATCGAGATTTAATAAGAATAGACCACTCTTTAAGGGTGCATGACCATAAAAGATATTACTCATGTAAATAGAACAACCATTATTCTTTGATTTCAATGAATAACCGTCTCGCATCGAACAAGATCCAGATATAATGTTCATGCTTAACGCTGGCACCAAATAACAATTATTTAGGTCTAATACTAATCCCAAAGGTAGATGTAGAGGTAGCGTGCCGACTGCGATCACATCGACTTTGGAACCATTTCCCACGCGCATCGTCACCTCATCCTTAGCCAATCTTCGCTTAATCCGTAGTCCATGTTTCGAGTTGTAAATATTAGCAACAGAACCAGTATCAAATACCCAGGTGCTACTGCGAGCATTAGTAAGGTACACATCAATAACATGTATATCACGTATACCTTTGTTCACCTTGCCATCCTTCTTATCCGCCAAATACTTGGGGCAGTTCCGCTTCCAGTGACCAGTCTGCTTGCAGTAGAAGCACTCAGTTTCAGGCTTAGGTCCAGGTTTGGGTTTCTTCTCTTGAGTAGCAACTTGCTTGCTGTTCTTTTTGAAGTTCCCCTTCTTCTTCCCTTTGCCCTTTTCTTGAAACTAGTGGTCTTGTTGACCATCAACACTTGATGCTCCTTCTTGATTTCTACCTCCGCAGCTTTCAGCATTGCGAAGAGCTCGGGAATAGTCTTATTCATCCCTTGCATATTATAGTTCATCAGGAAGCTTTTGTAGCTTGGTGGCAGTGATTGGAGAATTCTGTCAATGACGCAATCATCTGGAAGATTAACTCCCAATTGAATCAAGTGATTATTATACCCAGACATTTTGAGTATATGCTCACTGACAGAACTGTTCTCCTCCATCTTGCAGCTATAGAACTTATTGGAGACTTCATATCTCTCAATCCGGTCATTTGCTTGAAATATTAACTTCAACTCCTGGAACATCTCATATGCTCCATGATGTTCAAAACGTCGTTGAAGTACCGATTCTAAGCCATAAATCATGGCACACTGAACTATCAAGTAGTCATCAGCTTTGCTCTGCCAGACGTTCATAACATCTAGTGTTGCTCCAGCAGCAGGCCTGGCACCTAGTGGTCCTTCCAGGACGTAATTCTTCTGTGCAGCAATGAGGATAATCCTCAAGTTATGGACCCAGTCCGTGTAATTGCTACCATCATCTTTCAACTTTGCTTTCTCAAGGAACGCATTAAAATTCAACGGAACAATAGCACGGGCCATCTATCTACAATCAAACATATACAAGCAAGATACTATCAGGTACTAAGTTTCATGATAAATTTATGTTCAATTAATCATATTACTTAAAGAACTCCCACTTAGATAGACATCCCTCTAATCCTCTAAGTGATTACGTGATCCAAATCAACTAAACCATGTCCGATCATCACGTGAGATGGAGTAGTTTCATTGGTGAACATCACTATGTTGATCATATCTACTATATGATTCACGCTCGACCTTTCGGTCTCCGTGTTCCGAGGCCATATCTGTATATGCTTGGCTCGTCAAGTATAACCTGAGTATTCCGCGTGTGCAACTGTTTTGCACCCGTTGTATTTGAACGTAGAGCCTATCACACCCGATCATCACGTGGTGTCTCAGCACGAAGAACTTTCGCAACGGTGCATACTCAGGGAGAACACTTCTTGATAATTAGTGAGAGATCATCTTATAATGCTACTGTCAATCAAAGCAAGATAAGATGCATAAAAGATAAACATCACATGCAATCAATATAAGTGATATGATATGGCCATCATCATCTTGTGCTTGTGATCTCCATCTTCGAAGCACCGTCGTGATCACCATCGTCACCGGCGCGACACCTTGATCTCCATCATAGCATCGTTGTCGTCTCGCCAATTTTATGCTTCCACGACTATCGCTACCGCTTAGTGATAAAGTAAAGCATTACAGCGCGATTGCATTGCATACAATAAAGCGACAACCATATGGCTCCTGCCAGTTGCCGATAACTCGGTTACAAAACATGATCATCTCATACAATAAAATTTAGCATCATGTCTTGACCATATCACATCACAACATGCCCTACAAAAACAAGTTAGACGTCCTCTACTTTGTTGTTGCAAGTTTTACGTGGCTGCTACGGGCTTAAGCAAGAACCAATCTTACCTACGCATCAAAACCACAACGATAGTTTGTCAAGTTGGTGCTGTTTTAACCTTCGCAAGGACAGGGCGTAGCCACACTCGGTTCAACTAAAGTTGGAGAAACTGTCACCCGCTAGCCACCTTTGTGCAAAGCACGTCGGGAGAACCGGTCTCGCGTAAGCGTACGCGTAATGTCGGTCCGGGCCGCTTCGTCCAACAATACCGCCGAACCAAAGTATGACATGCTGGTAAGAAGTATGACTTATATCGCCCACAACTCACTTGTGTTCTACTCGTGCATATAACATCAACACATAAAACCTAGGCTCGGATGCCACTGTTGGGGAACGTAGTAATTTCAAAAAAAATCCTACGCACACGCAAGATCACGGTGATGCATAGCAACGAGAGGGGAGAGTGTGATCTACGTACCCTTGTAGATCGACAGCGGAAGCATTAGCACAACGCGGTTGATGTAGTCGTACGTCTTCACGGCCCGACCGATCAAGCACCGAAACTACGGCACCTCCGAGTTCTAGCACACGTTCAACTCGATGACGATCCCCGGACTCCGATCCAGCAAAGTGTCGGGGAAGAGTTCCATCAGCACGACGGCGTGGTGACGATCTTGATGTACTACTGTCGCAGGGCTTCGCCTAAGCACCGCTACAATATTATCGAGGATTATGGTGGAAGGGGGCACCGCACACGGCTAAGAATATGATCACGTGGATCAACTTGTGTGTCTAGGGGTGCCCCCTGCCCCCGTATATAAAGGAGCAGGGGGAGGTGCGGCCGGCCAGGAGGAGGGCGCGCCAGGAGGAGTCCTACTCCCACCGGGAGTAGGATTCCCCCCTTTTCCTAATTGGAATAGTATTCGGGAGGGGGAAAGAGGAGAGAGAGAAGGAAGGGAGGGGCGCCGCCCCCCTCTCCTTGTCCTATTCGGACTAGGGGGGAGGGGCGCGCGGCCCAGCCCTGGCCACCTCTCCTCTCTTCCACTAAAGCCCACTAAGGCCCATATACCTCCCGGGGGGTTCCGGTAACCTCCCGGTACTCCGGTAAAATCCCAATTTCACTCGGAACACTTCCGATATCCAAATATAGGCTTCCAATATATCAACCTTTATGTCTCGACCATTTCGAGACTCCTCGTCATGTCCGTGATCACATCCGGGACTCCGAACAAACTTCGGTACATCAAAATGCATAAACTCATAATATAACTGTCATCAAAACCTTAAGCGTGCGGACCCTACGGGTTCGAGAACAATGTAGACATGACCGAGACACGTCTCTGATCAATAACCAATAGCGGAACCTGGATGCTCATATTGGCTCCCACATATTCTACGAAGATCTTTATCGGTCAGACCGCATAACAACATACGTTGTTCCCTTTGTCATCGGTATGTTACTTGCCCGAGATTCGATCGTCGGTATCTCAATACCTAGTTCAATCTTGTTACCGGCAAGTCTCTTTACTCGTTTCGTAATACATCATCTTGCAACTAACTCATTAGTTGTAATGCTTGCAAGGCTTATGTAATGTGCATTACCGAGAGGGCCCAGAGATACCTCTCCAACAATCGGAGCGACAAATCCTAGTCTCGAAATACGCCAACCCAACATGTACCTTTGGAGACACCTGTAGAGCTCCATTATAATCACCTAGTTACGTTGTGACGTTTGGTAGCACACAAAGTGTTCCTCCGGCAAACGGGAGTTGCATAATCTCATAGTCATAGGAACATGTATAAGTCATGAAGAAAGCAATAGCAACATACTAAACGATCGGGTGGTAAGCTAATGGAATGGGTCATGTCAATCATATCATTATAATAATGATGTGATCCCATTAATCAAATGACAACACATGTCTATGGTTAGGAAACATAACCATCTTCGATTAACGAGCTAGTCAAGTAGAGGCATACTAGTGACGTTTGGTTTGTCTATGTATTCACACAAGTATTATGTTTCCGGATAATACAATTCTAGCATGAATAATAAACATTTATCATGATATAAGGAAATAAAATAATAACATTATTATTTCCTCTAGGGCATATTTCCTTCACCTGGCGCTTTTCCGACGCACGTCCGCCGCGGCAAATGGTCGCCGGCGGCTGAACACCGGCGAGCCGACGTGGCAACATCGTTAACTGCTAATGACGGGGCTAACTAACCCCCTCTCTCACTGACTACTGGGCCCCACACCCTTAACTAACAACAGTTTAATTTCTGCTTAGTTTTATTTAAACACAGTGGACCCCGCACGTCAGTTGACCCGCTGACATCACCGTTGACTGGCCCCACCTATCTGTGAGACAAACTGGCACCGGGTCACTAGTGGGCCCCACTGGTAAGGTTTGACCTGGACCAGCCCCTGTTGACCTGCTGACATCGTCATGATGTGATGCTGATGCAGTAATTGATTTTCTAGATTTAAAATAAATCAGGAAATTCCAGAAAACAGTTTAAACTTCTAAAAATCATATAAATTCAACTGTAACTCCAAATGAAATGATTTATATATGAAAAATTATCAGAAAAATTCAAGGAATCCATCTGTACCATTTTCATGCATGTTTGAGAAAGTTAACCTCACTGTTTAGGATGAAACATGATTAGGGCAAATTTCATAATAGGTTTGGAGTTGGGATTTGATATAGTTTTGAATTCCACTTCAATTTAAATGACTTTCTGTTGCATTAGCCCAAATCACAACATATTTCCATGTCATGATCATGCATCATATTGTTGCATTGCATTGATTGTATTCTTCCTTGTTTGCCGGTAATTGCCCCCTCTCATTAGACGTTGTTTCCGACGACATGATCGATGACACCGATGAAGAGCTATTATATCTTCAGAAGTGCTAGGCAAGCACAACCCCCTTGTTCATTCCGATACAAGCCCACTCTCTCGCTCCTTCTCTCTTTTACTGCATTAGGACAACAACGATTCATCTGTTACTTGTGGCGGTAGTTGAACCCCTTATCCTCTGCATGACCTGTCATTGCCACAGTAAATAGATGAAACCCACTACCATGAGTAGGAGTTGTTTGAGCCCAGATGTGCCTACTCATTCATGCTTGTTTGTCATGCCTGCTATTGCTTAGAGTTGTGTCAGGTCTGATTCATCGGAGATGAATTGGAACAGTGATGAACATGTCCTACTGTGTGTGAGCTAAGTGTGTGAACACGATTTGGTAAAGGTAGCGGTGAGAGGCCATGTAGGAGTGCATGGTGGGTTGTCTCATTGAAACTGTTCTTAGGAACTGAGTTCCGTGTTTGTGATCCATGACCAGCTACTACCACGCATTGGGCCCGAAACCAATGGACCCTCTCGACTTATTAACTACCCTTGTCCTCTGTCCAGGAGTTGCAACTAGTTTCTGGTGTTTGTAGGATATGTGTTGGCGGCCGTGCATAGCGCTGACCCTAGGAGTGGGCTATGATGCGGTAGATACACCGTGGCACGGTGTACCGGGAACCCGTTTGGTGTCTCGGGAACCCTGCACACATCGTTTGGGGCTGTGAGCGAAACTCCGGCCGGATCTCCTCGCGGATGGAACCCGAATAGGCGATAAACCTAGACTAGAGACTTGTGTGGTTAGTCAGGTCGTGGCCGACTCCCTCGCCAGACTTTCGCTTGAAGGTTGCCGAGATACACGACGTGTACATGGATACCCTGAGCTAGTTGGTTAAGCTGAACAACAACTTGGAGAGTTGGAAAATGAAAGCTTGTCCGGCTCAGTTCATTCCAAGGGATATCCTTGTGTGTGTGTGTGTGTGTGTGTTGAAGAAAGATGATATTTTCATCGATTGTTCCTCGGGATCGGTTGTTGAATCTATCGTCTTGTCCAAACCTTGATTTGAGTGTGGGCTATCGTCAAGTCAAATGAGAACCAACGATGTTCAAAATGTTGTCTTACTCGTGGGTTTCCTCGAGCATACACCGTTATATCTTTTTGGGTCTGACCAATGTTATCACCTTGTTCACATAATTATGGAATTCCATCTTCATGGAAATCTGGATGACCTGTTGTTGAGCCCATCGACAATATTTTCATCTTATCCATGATTCATGTTGAACATTAAGCTAGTGTTGGAAACTTTGAAAGCATTTCTTCATGCTAGCTCATGAAGCATATGTTTGGTATAAGAAGTGACTTCCTCTAGTTCATGTGCATTTGAAGCAAGTTGCCGCCATGAATTTGGCAAAGTTTGTTTCGCTTTCTCTGGAGTCATCCCAAGTCAGTCATGCATACGTGCGAAGTATTCTGTGGTCTGGAGACTTGCAACCTTCATTCTATGTGAATCCCTAGCACACCAAGCCACTGATTGATTTGTTCAAGGAGAAGAAGTTTCTTCTTAAGAGCTAGACTTACGCAAGGACTTCGATATCCTCGATGATGGTTCCCCATCTGGACTCGGTAGGGTTTTATTATAAGACTACTATGTGGTCATGCTTGTCTGGGACAGCGTGTTCACAGGTTTGTAGCAAAACTGGCTCATGTTTTGGAGCTTACTATCGTAGTTCATTTTCTGAGAATCTCGCAACGTCATCTCGTCGGTTTGCGTTGCAAACTTTCTTTTCGAGACATGCTGTCTGAAATATCCTATTACCAACCAGATCTGAATCTCAGGCAGATATGATGGTTGGAACTTTTCCAGGATCTATGATGTAGGTCCCGACAGGGTTGATGTTCTGGCCGACACACCTAGCCGGAAGATTTGTCATTATAGTATCTTGCCCATTTTTCCATGAGGATTTCGTGCGACTTATTATAGAAGTTGTTCCTTAGGAATCCCTGTGCTCTCAGTTTCTTCGATGATTCTATAACCATTGAAACATTGGAAACACTCTCGACTGTTGAGTTTTGCCCCAGTTACCAGAATCATTCCCAGCATTTGCATTTTGTTCCCAGCTTGCACCTCAGTAGTAGTTGTTCAGGATCATCTTCAAAAGTGGACTTACCATGGGTCCCATCCGTCTCCGATGATAAGCAAATCATCCATTGCGTTGTCTCCAACAAGGTAGTCCACATCATTCATCCTAGTCCGAGTATGCCATTTCTTCGAGCTCTTTCAAACGATCAATTGAAAATTGCTTTAAGTTGGTATGAAGAGTTTCAATGATCTATGGATCAAAAGTAATTCTTTTGCCACTTAAGGGAACAATCCAACGAGTCACCTTTCCCAAGGTGTCCCATTACGGGATCATGGCAATTATTTCCTCGCCACCTTGACACCATCCACCATCTTTCTAAGCGTGGAATTGCTGCCCATAAATCAAACCCCGTCGTTTGTTCTTCCATCCCTCTCGATGTGTTCTGTGTCTCAACTCAAGATGTTTCAACATCTCATTCCACGAGTGGATCTTGTATAGCTCGATCTTCGAGAAGATCAATCTTAGTATAGTTTCTTTCTGTCGTCATCGTATGCAACGAATCGACAACCTTTTGAGGTGCAACCTGGATCGTGAAGATCGTGTTAGTCTTGTGCCCCCCCCCTTCCTTCTTACCTCACGTCTTGAATCTCGGGCCGAGATTCTTGTTTCGTGGGGGTGAGTTGTCACATCCCTAGCTTCTGGCATTGCACTAGGGTAACTTCATGTGTGCATCATGTTTAAACTTTGAAAGAAACTTGAAATGGGGATTGCCTAAACCATAGCATTAAAGGAATTCACTAGGTTCAACCAAAATATTTCCAGTAAATCCAAATGGCTTTAAAAAATGTTCATCATTCTTGGAAAAAGCTGGAAACAGTAACCAGAGGTGATGCACATTTTTGCATGACATATTTGGGCTCTGGATTAAATCATACTCTATTTGCATTTGGGCATTTAAATGCTATTAAATATTTTAAATGCTCAAATAATCATAAACTAAAATGTTTACTGTAGGATATATTCCCAACAGTGATCATGAGTAGTTTCATGATTTTTGGAAGTGTCTAAGTATTTTTAATAAAGCCCTAAAGACTACAGAATAATAGAAAACCAAATTAAAACAGAAATCAGAGAGGGAGAGAGAACTACCTGGGCCAACTTACCTGGCCTTCCAGCCCACCTAGTGGCCCAGCTGGCGGCCCAGCCCACCAGGGGCTCCCGTGTCTTCTCCTTCCTCTGCCAGAAGGACCGAGGCGCGTGGCCACCGCACACCGGCAGGCGCACGGCCACCTCCTGCCTGCTTGCCGCTGCTGGAGTCGTCCCCGAGCGCCACGCACTTCCCCTCGACCGCCTGCACCTCTCCTCTCTCCCCCTCGAGCACTCTTCCCTCCTTTGCCTCTTTCCCATGCGACCACCGAGCGTTGTCATCGCCGCCGACGAGCGCAACCGCGGCCATCGCCTCCCCCTCGCTTCTCTGTGATGTCCAGAGGATCCGCCTCGACGCCACGGAGCCCCAAGACGAAGCACGCGCCCGCGGAGCGCCCTAAGCGACGCCATCATCCTCATCCTCGTCGTCGGACACCGGAGATCCGTCTCGCCGCCCCGCTCGCTCCGGAGCCTCCCCGAGCTCGCTGACCTTCCCTACATGATCGTCGTGAGATCCCGGTTCTTTCCCCCTTAACCACGTCATCGTTTTCATCCCGTAGCCACTGCCCCGCGAGTAACCGGAGCCGCCGTCTGCCATGGACGTTGAGCCACGCGCTCCCGAGCTTCGCTTGCTCGCCGTAGTGGCACAGACGTGCTCCTGGTGACCCCACGACGCCGTCTATGCCTTTGGTTGAGCTCCCCGTGCTCCGGCACGCCGCGCCCGTGCAAACCCGTAGCTGCGCTGCCGCCAAAGCTCGTCGCTGGCGAGATTCCGGCCGCCCCGCGACCCCCTTTCTGGCCCATTGGATGCGCCCGAGCAAGGGCTTCTCCCCGATGCTTTCTGCATGACAAACCGCGGCCCCTGGCGCTTTTCCGACGCACGTCCGCCGCGGCAAATGGTCGCCGGCGGCTGAACACCGGCGAGCCGACGTGGCAACATCGTTAACTGCTAATGACGGGGCTAACTAACCCCCTCTCTCGCTGACTACTGGGCCCCACGCCCTTAACTAACACCAGTTTAATTTCTGCTTAGTTTTATTTAAACACAGTGGACCCCGCGTGTCAGTTGACCCGCTGATGTCACCGTTGACTGGCCCCACCTGTTTGTGAGACAAACTGGCACCGGGTCACTGACCAGTGGGCCCCACTGGTAAGGTTTGACCTGGACCAGCCCCTGTTGACCTGCTGACGTTGTCATGACATGATGCTGATGCAGTAATTGATTTTCTGGATTTAAAATAAATCAGGAAATTCCAGAAAATAGTTTAAACTTCTAAAAATCATAGAAATTGAACCGTAACTCCAAATGAAATAATTTATATATGAAAAATTATCAGAAAAATTCAAGGAATCCATCTGTAACATTTTCATGCATGTTTGAGAAAGTTAACCTCACTGTTTAGGATGAAATATGATTAGGGCAAATTTCATAATAGGTTTGGAGTTGGAATTTGATATAGTTTTGAATTCCACTTCAATTTAAATGACTTTCTATTGCATTAGCCCAAATCACAACATATTGCCATGTCATGATCATGCATCATATTGTTCCATTACATTGATTGTATTCTTCCTTGTTTGTCGGTAATTGCCCCCTCTCAGTAGACGTTGTTTCCGACGACGTGATCGATGACACCGATGAAGAGCTATTCTATCTTCAGAAGTGCCAGGCAAGAACAACCCCCTTGTTCATTCCGATACAAGCCCACTCTCTCGCTCCTGCTCTCTTTTACTGCATTAGGACAACAACGATTCATCTGTTACTTGTTGTGGTAGTTGAACCCCTTATCCTCTGCATGACCTGTCATTGCCACAGTAGATAGATGAAACCCACTAGCATGAGTAGGAGTTGTTTGAGCCCAGATGTGCCTACTCATTCATGCTTGTTTGTCATGCCTGCTATTGCTTAGAGTTGTGTCAGGTCTGATTCATCGAGGATGAATTGGAACAGTGATGAACATGTCCTACTGTGTGTGAGCTAAGTGTGTGAACACGATTTGGTAAAGGTAGCGGTGAGAGGCCATGTAGGAGTACATGGTGGGTTGTCTCATTGAAACCGATCTTAGGAACTGAGTTCTGTGTTTGTGATCCATGACTAGCTACTACCACGCATTGGGCCCGAAACCAATGGACCCTCTCGACTTATTAACTGCCCTTGTCCTCTGTCCAGGAGTTGCAACTAGTTTCTGGTGTTTGTAGGATATGTGTTGGCGGCCATGCATAGCGCTGACCCTAGGGGTGGGCTATGATGCGGTAGATACACTGTGGCACGGTGTACCGGGCACCCGTTTGGTGTCTCGGGAACCCTGCACACATCGTTTGGGGCTGTGAGCGAAACTCCGGCCGGATCTCCTCGCGGATGGAACCCGAATAGGCGATAAACCTGGACTAGAGACTCGTGTGGTTAGTCAGGTCGTGGCCGACTCCCTCGCCAGGCTTCCGCTTGAAGGTTGCCGAGATACACGACGTGTACATGGTGGTAAGTGGCGAGAGCGTGTGTGAAGAAGTACACCCCTACAGGGTTATAAATGATCTATTCGAATAGCCGTGTCCGCGGTAAAGGACTTCTGGGTTACCTATAACAGTTCATAGACAAGTGGAAGTGGATACTCTAAAACTCGCAAGATAAGTGTGAGTGCTATGGATGGCCTTCTCGTAGGGAGACGGGAGCGGATCCATAGTGGTGTATTGAATGGTGAATATGTGGACTCGTGTGCGCCACCTCAAAAGAGTTGCTTGCAGTCGTAGTTCAGGTTAGCCACCGAGTCAAAGCTGGCTTGCTGCAGTCAAACTCCACCACCCCCCTTGTTGATACCGATGCATATGTAGCTAGTTCTGATGTAAGTTTTGCTGAGTACCTTTGTACTCACGTTTGCTTAATTTATGTTTTGCAGAGAGACTTCAGTCTCGCTAGTAGTTCTGTGTGGACTTCGACATTTAGCTTGCTACCTCAGCTATGATCTTGTGCCTTCGGCAGGATCTGGTAGATAGTCAGGCTTCTCAGCCCTTTTCATTTGTAGATGTCTGTCCCCAGACATGTTAAGCTTCCGCATGTGCTTTGATTTGTATGCTATGATTGTTGGGTCATGAGACCCATGTTTGTAATATCTCGCTCCTCGGAGCCTACTGAATAAATACTTGAGTCGTAGAGTCTTGTTGTGATGCCATGTTGTATTTACACATATCGAGCATATTGTGTGTATGATTGAAATGCTTGGTATGTGTGGGATCCGACAATCTAGTCGTTTATCCTTGGCAGCCTCTCTTATGGGGAAATGTAGTCTAGTGCTTCCTTGAGCCATAGTAGTACGCTATAGCCCGGTTCACCGGAGTCCTGCTAGCCCAGCACTACTGCTCAGGACACTTGACTGGCCGGCATGTGTTTCACTTCGTTCCTGTGTCTGTCCCTTCGGGGAAATGTCACGCGGTGACATCCAGAGTCCTGCCTAGCCTGCTACAGCCCGGTTTACCGGAGTCCTGTTAGCCCAGTGTTACAGCCCGGATTCACACACTGCTGACCGACATGCTCGAAGTTGATTCATGTATGCCTGTCTCCATGGGTTAGTGCCGCTTTGGGTTCACGACTAGCCATGTCGGCCCGGGTTCTCCGTCATATGGATGCTAGCGACACTATCATATACGTGAGCCAAAAGGCGCAAACGGCCCCAGGCCATGGTAAGGCGACACCCGTGGGAATACCGTGCGTGAGGCCGCAAAGTGATATGAGGTGTTACCAGCTAGATCGATGTGACTTGGAATCGGGGTCCTGACAGTCCTCGTCTGTGACACCCCCGATTTGACCGTACACTAATCATACATGGAAATGTGTACGATCAAGATCAAAGACTCATGGGAAGACATCACAACACACCTCTAGACACAAATTAAAAATAATACAAGCTTTATATTAGAAGCCAGGGGCCTCGAGGGCTCGAATAGATAGCTCGAATACACATGAGTCAGCGGAAGCAACAATATCTAAGTACAGACATAAGTTAAACAAGTTTGCCTTAAGAAGGCTGGCACAAAAGTAGCAATGATCGAAAAGGCGAGGCCTCCTGTCTGGGACCTCCTAACTACTCCTCGAAGTCGAACTCCGCGTAGAATCATCCCCGGGATCCTCTGGCTCCTGGACTCCATCATATGATCGCAAATAACCGGGAAAGGGGGAAAAGAAGTAGCAAAGCAACCGTGAGTATTCATCCAAAGTACTCGCAAGCAAGGATCTACACTACATATGCATTGGTATCAATGAAATGGGTAGTATCTATGGATTGAACTGCAGAATGCCAAAATAAGAGGGGGATAGCTAGTCCTATCGAAGTCTACGCTTCTGGCAGCCTCCATCTTGAAGCAGTAGAAGAGAGTAGATGGTAAGTTAACCAAGTATCATCGCATAGCATAATCCTACCCGACGATCCTCCCCTCGCCGCCCTATGAGAGAGAGATCCCCGGGTTATATCTGGCACTTGGAAGGGTGTATTTTATTAAGTACCAGGTTCTATTTGTCATAAGGTCAAGGTACAACTCCGGGTTGTCCTTTTACCGAGGGACACAGCTATTCGAATAGATAAACTTCCCTGCATGGGTGCACCACATTTCCCAACACGCTCGATCCCCTCTGGCCGGACACACTTTCCTGGGTTATGCCCGGCCTCGGAAGATCAACACGTCGCAGCCCTACCAAGACACAACAGAGAGATCAGCACGCCGATCTAAATCCTATGGCGTAGGGGTCTGGGCCCATCGCCCATTGCACACCTGCACGTTGCGAAAGCGGCCGGCGAGCAGACCTAGCCTCCCTTATACAAGAGCAGGCGTTCCAGTCCAACCCGGCGCGCGCCGTCTAGTCGCTGACGTCAAGAAGGCTTCGGCTAATACCACGACGTCGAGTGCCCATAACTGTTCCCGCGTAGTTGGTTAGTGCGTATAGGCCAATGGCTAGACTCAGATCGAATACCAAGATCTTGGTAAGCGTGTTATTTTGAAGTAACTGCGGACGTCGACCAGGGCCAGGCCCATCTCTCTCCTAGGTGGTCTCAACCTGCCCTGTCGCTCCGCCACAAGTAACAGTTGGGGGCCGTCGGGAACCCAGGCCCACCACTACCTGGATGGAACCAACTGTCCCTTCAGCCCCCCACATCCGAATCACTTGCGGGTACTCTACGAGCCGACCCGACTTTAGTCACCACAAGTATCATATATTATGTATAAGTATATACCCGTGATCACCTCCCGAGTGATCATGGCCCGATAGTATAGCATGGCTGACGGACAAGAATGTAGGGCCACTGATGAAATACTAGCATCATATACTAAGCATTTAGGATTGCAGGTAAAGGTAACAATAGTAGTAGCAAAGACAGTATATGCATCAGGATAGGACTAATAGAAAGAAGTAACATGCTACACTACTCTAATGCAAGTAGTAGACAAAAGAATAGGCGATATCTTGTGATCAAAGGGGGGCTTGCCTGGTTGCTCTAGCAAGTAGGGGTCGTCAACAATATAGTCGATCGGGGCACCAGTAGCGGCGTTAGTCTCGTAGTCTACCGGAGAGAAAAGGGGGAAGAAACAATGAATACAATGCAAACAAATGCATATCTATGCATGACATGACAAGTAACGGTGTTAGGTGTGCCCTAACGTAGTAGGAACTGATACCGGTGAAGGGGGGAAACATCCGAGAAAGTATCCCCAGTGTTTCACGTTTTCGGACAAATGAACCGGAGGGGGGAAGTTGCGTGTTCGCTATGCTAGAGATGTGTGGCGGACGAACAGGCTGCGTATTCAGATTCGTCTCGTCATTCTGAACAACTTTCAAGGGCAAAGTTTTTGCATCCGAACTACGATTCATTTCCTTAATTTTTCAAAGTTTTAAATGATTTTTTAGATTTTCTTATTTATTTTTAATTTCGAAAATCAGTAGTTAAAAAAAACTGGGTGCACCCGGTGCAGTGCACCAGAGGTGCACTAGTGAGGCTGACCAGTGGGTCCAGTCAACTGCCGAGTCAGTAGTTGACTGGTCAGCATTGACTGGTCAACATGGTCAAACGGGCCCACAAGTCATAGACTATTATTTTGAACAATTTTATTTATTTATTTGATTTAGCGGTGGGGCCTGGTGTCATAGACTACTTTTAGGAGGGGGGTTAGCAATTAGGGGATTAGCGGGTGGGTTAGTGCGTGGTCAAACAGAGGAGGGCCGGCTGGGCTCACGCGGGCACAAGGCGCCGGAGACAGTGCGGCCGACAGCGGCGACCAACGCCGTGGCACGGCGGCCGGAGGCGAGCGCCGGAACGGGGGAAGAGGCGTCGCGTGGAGAGGGCCGGGGCCGGAGGCGAGTGCGGCGGGGGCCGGATCGCAGGCGCGCGCCACGGGCGGCGGGCGTGCACAGCAGGGCCGCGGTAGCCAGACGCGAGCGCGGGGAGTGGCGGTCGGAGGCGGACGCGGCCAAGCACGAGTGGGCGCACGCGGGGCGGCAGAGTGGGGGAGGCGGAGTGGGGCGGCGCCAGCGTATTAGTGGTGGAGGCTGGCGCCGTCATGGCTGGCGGCGGTTAGCGTGGAAGAGCTGCAAGCGCGCGTGGGTAGCAGAGGCGTGGGCGGCGCTAGCAGCAGCGGTGAAGCAATATAGCCATGGGAGGGCCACGGGCGACTACGGTGGTACACGGGGCTGCAGCGGCTGCAGCGGCAAAGGGCAGCGCCGTCGCGGTGGAGCTCCGGACTGAGGCGCGGGACGTGGCCGGCGCGCGAGCAGCAGCGCGTGACGGACAGCATCGGCAACATCAGTAGCAATAGAGTAGGCAGAGGCGAGGTGGCAATAGCAAGCGGCAGCAGTGACGGGCGTCCGACCAGGGAATCCCTACAGCTCAAGATCGAGCAAGGCGAGGTGCTCGGCGGCAGCTTCTGACCTCTAGGAGCACGCTCACCTTCTCAGTTGAAGCAAGGGGGCACGACGAGGCAGGGGCTTGCGTTTAGCTAGCTAGGGGAAGAGAAGGAGCTTCAGGGGAGGGGGAAATGTAGCGGCGCTCACATCAGTGACGGGGAGCCGCTCATTGAAGCTGGAGGGGTCGGGGTGGAGCTAATCGACGGGGAGGACTACGGCGGCCGAAGGCGAGGAAGTGAACGCGCGCGTCGTGGTGGTGACCTCCTGGCTCCATTCCAGCGGCTTAGTCAAGGCAGTGGAGCACCACAGAGCTTCTTGGCGTGTTACAAGGGCGCGGGGTCCACGGGGAACACGGCGGGGAGGCAGCCCATGGCAACGGCGGCGGCGGGTCTGCGCTGTGGGGAGGAGAGGGGCGAGAGGAGGGGGTGAGGAACGTGCTATGGTTCCAGGGGGCTCGGGGGGTGCTCTTAACTGTCGCGGGGAGGCGCTGGATGGCTGGCGTGTGGCCTCCCGCGGCCACGGACGACACACGACCGTCCAACAAGGCGCGTGAACAGGAGGTAGGAGATAAGGGGGTTAGTGGGCTGTATGTGTACTGTAGCAATGGGCTACAGTGCACACTGCAGCTTTAGACTTTCTTTTCACTTTTTATTTTACTTTTTTTCTATTTTGTTTTATTTCTTTAATGGTTACAGTTTTATGAAATACACTAATGGTTCCTAGATTAGTATTACTATATGTACTACTGCCACATTAATTTGGGTAACTATATAAAATATTTTAACATTTTATAAATAATAAGAGGCATTCATTAAATTGGTTAAGCCATTGTTTTATTCACATTTGAGTATTTAAACATCATATAAAAGTGTGGTTTATCCTCCTAAATTACCTATGCATTATTTGGCACAACCTGAACATTTTAGTTTTATTGTTTGAATTTTTTTGTTTTTTGCCTTTAATTAAAATTTGAATTTGAATCGTTTTGAACTAACGCGGGTTTATCAACAGTAACCGAGGTGACGTGGCATCATTAGAAGAGGTTTACTATAGCTTAATTATCCGGGCATCACAAATCTCCTCCACTACGAGAAATCTCGTCCCGAGATTTAGGAGGGGGAGTAAGGGGAAGGGATTTGGTTACGAAATTCTAACGGGTCTTGTTGGTGTTGGTTTCTCTTCTCGAAGAGGTCAATCCATTACATTGATGCCTTCATTCCTCTGCTCCAAGTCATCATGCTGAAGTCGCCATCCTTTCTTCGGGGTCTTCATCGTACTTACGAAAGGTCAAGCGGTAACTTCGGAAGGACGGACCTCTACAAGGTTGCTTATCTGGTAGATAACATTAGGGATGGTGGCGAAAAGTAACTTCCGAATTGAAACTTAAGAAGTTATTGAGAGCAAAGTAAGAAGGTGCAAAGTAGAAGTTTCAAGCGCATAGGCAAGCGCTCGTTGCCTGATACGAAATGTGAAAGGGGTTCAGAGCAATGGGAATAAGTATTGCGTCCTGATACCAGAATTGGTGGTCTCTCGGAAGGTGGGTCGTGAATTGCATACAAAGCCACACGTGAGGAATAACTTTGGAAACCGAGGGGGGTTATAGGAGAGTCAGGTTTCAATCCTGTTGACTTGTGGGTTATGGGCCCACCATGTGAGTCAAAAAATGGAAGGAGCGGTGACATCTTGCACGGCCATGATAGCAAGGCATGTCAGAGGTTAGCCTGTCAGTTATGTCGGCAACAATGTCGGTACCAAGGGCGAGGGACAAAGAGAAACATTTTCCTACTCGTTGAACGAGGCGGGCCACTAGGCAAAGTTCTCGTCCATCGGTGGCTACCAGAATGTCATCAAATAGTAACAGGGTCTAGATGACAGAATTGGACACCGAGGTGTTTACATAAGCAGGAGAATAAGAAAGTTTAAACCAAACAATGGAAAGGAAAATGTATCATCATATTAAATAGAACAATGGAAAGGAAAATGTGTTTAAACACATATTTCAATGGTATATCCTTCCCAAGGATAAACAGAGCATGATATCCATGACAGGATATAATGTGGAAAACATTTTAGGTAAGGGGAGAGAAATTTGATGACATTACCGTTACGACGGTGTTTGGATAATTGAGTAAGAAACATTTAGCATTGGGCTTCAGATGTTCTTGTTGAAAATCAGAGTACCACAAACATGCTTCGAGATAGCATTGACATGGTATTTAAGCAAAGATCAAACTTGGATACACAAAAGATTCATCAGGAACAATGTATAGAATAAGTCTTACGATTTCCTTATGGAGGAATGGTTAACCTTGCTAAATAGGAAACTATAACAACAGGTTCTCCGGCCAGGTGGGCTAGGCATGACATCACCTTACCGAGTCGTCTAAAGACCAGTGTTATAACTCTTGGAAATGTGTCCCAACCATCATATCTGACCGAGATTCAAATCTGATCGGTGGTAGGGTACCTCAGACTCAGGATGCCTAAGAAGAAAAGGTGCAAAACAAATTGACGATATGACATTGTAAGATTCTCGGGAAATGTACTATGGAAGCGAGTTCCGAAACAAGAGTTTTTCATTAAACCAAGGAGAGGATGAGGAGGTGGCTGATGGACCCAATGATAATTCATCAAGATTACCAACAAGATGGATTCCACAATTATGTGAATAAGGAGATAATATTTGTGAGATCAAATGGTATAATGATGTATGCTCGAGGAAAACATACACAATTAAACATTTGTTGAAAGGTGCACCCGAAATATGGCTTAGGTAGCACAATCAATGTTATAATGGTGATCCAATAAACAATAGTTAAGAATGAACTGTTAACCATTAACTTCAGAGCAATAGAGTTGCTAGAAGTTTGCATTCACACATCATAGTTAAATGGCTGGTATCTCGGTTAGAAACAATACGCGGACCAAGATATGAACGAAGATTGTCGGGGATATACCCCGTGGTATGACCCGGCCGAAGTTTAACCTGGCTGGGACTTGGTAAACCGACATGTGTTAAGTCAGATGATAACCCGACAGGTGTTAAGTCAGATCATAACACGGCAGGTGTTAAGTCAGATGATAACTCGGCAGGAAGTCATAACCTGGAAGACAATCATAACCCGGCAGACAATCATAAACTGGTAGGAAGTTGATGTCTACTACACAACCTTCTTCTTGTAGACGTTGTTGGGCCTCCAAGTGTAGATGTTTGTAGGACAATAGAAAATTTCCCTCAAGTGGATGACCTAAGGTTATCAATCCGTAGGAGGCGTAGGATGAAGATGGTCTCTCTCAAGCAACCCTACAACCAAATAACAAATAGTCTCTTATGTCCCCAACACACCCAATACAATGGTAAATTGTATAGGTGCACTAGTTCGGTGAAGATATGGTGATACAAGTGATATATTGATGGTAGATAAAGGGTTTTGTAATCTGAAAATATAAAAACAGCAAGATAACTAATGATAAAAGTGAGCACAAACGGTATTGCAATGCGTTGAAACAAGGCCTAGGGTTCATACTTTCACTAGTGCAAGTTCTCTCAACAATAATAACATAATTGGATCACATAACTATCCCTCAACATGCAACAAAGAGTCACTCCAAAGTCACTAATAGCAGAGAACAAACGAAGAGATTATGGTAGGGTACGAAACCACCTCAAAGTTATTCTTTCCAATCAATCTGTTGGGCTATTCCTATAAGTGTCAAAAATAGCCCTAGAGTTCGTACTAGAATAGCACCTTAAGACACAAATCAACCAAAACCCTAATGTCACCTAGATACTCCAATGTCACCTCAAGTATCCGTGGGTATGATTATACGATATGCATCACACAATCTCGGATTCATCTATTCAACCAACAAATAGAACTTCAAAGAGTGGCCCAAAGATTCTACCAGAGAGTCAAGACGAAAACGTGTGTCAACTCCTATGCATAGATTCCCAAGGTCACGGAACCCGCAAGTTGATCACCAAAACATACATCAAGTGAATCAATAGAATAACCAATTGTCACCATGGTTACCCCACGCAAGACATACATCAAGTGTTCTCAAATCCTTAAAGACTCAATCCGATAAGATAACTTCAAAGGGAAAACTCAATCCATTACAAGAGAGTAGAGGGGGAGAAACATCATAAGATCCAACTATAATAGCAAAGCTCGTGATACATCAAGATCGTACCACCTCAAGAACACGAGAGAGAGAGAGAGATCAAACAGATAGCTACTGGTACATACCCTCAGTCCCGAGGGACAACTACTCCCTCCTTTGCATGGAGAGCACCGAGATGATGAAGATGGCCGCCGGAGAGGGATCCCCCCTCCGGCAGGGTTCCGGAACGGGTCTTGATTGGTTTTCGGTGTTACGAGGGCTTCTGGCGGCGGAACTCCCGATCTATTGTGCTCCCCGAAATTTTTAGGGTATATGGGTATATATGGGAGGAAGAAGTACGTCGCTGGACCTTTGGGCTGTCCAAGAGGCAGGGTGTGCGCCCAGGGGGGTGGGCGTGCCCCCACCCTCGTGAGCAGCCTGGGACTCTCCTGGTCCAACTCCGATACTCCGTGGGCTTCTTCTGGTCCAAAAATAAGTTCTGTGAAGTTTCAGGTCAATTGGACTCCGTTTGATTTTCCTTTTCTGCGATACTCTAAAACAAGGAAAAAAATAGAAACTGGCACTGGGCTCTAGGTTAATAGGTTAGTCCCAAATATCATATAAAATAGCATATAAATTTATATAAAACATCCAAGGTTGATAATATAATAGCATGGAACAATAAAAAATTATAGATACTTTAGAGACGTATCAGCATCCCCAAGCTTAATTCCTGCTCGTCCTCGAGTAGGTAAATGATAAAAACAGAATTTTTGATGTGGAATGCTACCTAACATATTTCTCTAAGTAATCTTCTTTACTGTGGCAAGAATATTCAGATCCATAAGATTCAAGACAAAAGTTTAATATTGACATAAAAATAATAATACTTCAAGCATACTAACAAAGCAATTATGTCTTCTCAAAATAACATGGCCAAAGAAAGCTATCCCTACAAAATCATATAGTCTGGCTATGCTCCATCTTCACCATACAAAATATTTAAATCATGCACAACCCCGATGACACGCCAAGCAATTGTTTCATACTTTTGATGTTCTCAAACTTTTTCAATCTTCACGCAATACATGAAGCATGAGCCATGGACATAGCACTATATGTGGAATAGAATGGTGGTTGTGGAGAAGACAAAAAGGGAGAAGATAGTCTCACATCAACTAGGTGTATCAACGGGCTATGGAGATGTCCATCGGTATATATCAATGTGAGTGAGTAGGGATTGCCATGTAACGGATGTACTAGAGCTATAAGTGTATGAAATATCAAAAAGAAACTAAGTGGGTGTGCATCCAACTTGCTTGCTCACGAATACCTAGGGCATTTTGAGGAAGCCCATCATTGGAATATACAAGCCATGTTCTATAATGAAAGATTCCCACTACTATTTGAAAGTGACAACATAGGAGACTCTCTATCATGAAGATCATGGTACTACTTTGAAGCACAAGTGTGGTAAAAGGATAGTAGCATTGACCCTTCTCTCTTTTTCTCTCATTTTTTATTTTATTTTATTTTATTTATTTGGGCCTTTTCTCTTTTTTGATGGCCTCTTTTTTCTCTTTTTTTATTTTTCGTTCGGAGTCTCATCCCGACTTATGGGGGAATCATAGCCTCCATCGTCCTTTCCTCACTGGGACAATGCTCTAATAATGATGATCATCACACTTTTATTTACTTACAACTCGATACTTAGAACAAAATATGACTCTATATGAATGCCTCCGGCGGTGTACCGGGATGTGCAATGACTCAAGAGTGACATGTATGGAAGAATTATGAACGGTGGATTTGCCACAAATACAATTTCAACTACATGATCATGCAAAGCAATATGACAATGATGAAGCATGTCATAATAACGGAATGGTGGAAAGTTGCATGGCAATATATCTCGGAATGGCTATGAAAATGCCATAATAGGTAGGTATGGTGGTTGTTTTGAGGAAGATATATGGTGGGTTTATGGTACCGGCGAAAGTTGCGCGGTACTAGAGAGGCTAGCAATGGTGGAAGGATGAGAATGCGTATAATCCATGGACTCAACATTAGTCATAAATAATTCACATACTTATTGCAAAAATCTATTAGTTATCGAAACAAAGTACTACGCGCATGCTCCTAGGGGGATAGATTGGTAGGAAAAGACCATCGCTCGTCCCCAACCGCCACTCGTAAGGAAGACAATCAATAAATAAATCATGCTCCGACTTCATCACATAACGGTTCATCATACGTGCATGCTACGGGAATCACAAACTTTAACACAAGTATCTCTCAAATTCACAAATACTCACTAGAATGACTCTAATATTACCATCCTCATATCTCAAAACAATCATCAAGTATCAAACTTCTCATAGTATTCAATGCACTTTATATGAAAGTTTTTATTATATCCCTCTTGGATGCCCATCATATTAGGACTAAATTCATAACCAAAGCAAATTACCATGCTGTTTAGGAATCTCAAAAATAATATAAGTGAAGCATGAGAGATCAATTATTTCTATAGAATAAAACCACCATCGTGCTCTAAAAGATATAAGTGAAACACTAGGGCAAATGACAAACTACTCCGAAAGATGTAAGTGAAGATCAATGAGTAGTCGAGTAATTATGCAACTATGTGAAGACTATCTAACATTTAATAGTTTCAGATCTTGATACTTTATTCAAACATAAAGCAAAACAAAATAAAATAAATTGATGCTCCAAGCAAAACAATATCATGTGGTGAATAAAAATATAGCTCCAAGTAAAGTTACCGATGAAATGAAGACGAAAGAGGGGATGCCTTCCGAGGCATGCCTTCCGAGGCATCCCCAAGCTTAGGCTTTTGGTTGTACTTGAATATTACCTTGGGGTGCCTTGGGCATCCCCAAGCTTAGGCTCTTGCCAGTCCTTATTCCATAGTCCATCGAATCTTTACCCAAAACTTGAAAACTTCACAACACAAAACTTAATAGAAAACTCGTAAGCTCCGTTAGTATAAGAAAATAAATCACCACTTAGGTACTGTTTTGAAGTCATTCTAAATTCATATTGGTGTAATATCTACTGTATTCCAACTTCTCTATGGTTCATACCCTCCGACACTACTCATAGATTCATCAAAATAAGCAAACAACACATAGAAAACAGAATCTGTCAAAAATAGAACAGTCTGTAGTAATATGTATCAAACATATACTTATGGAACTCATAAAATTCTCAAATAAATTGGTGGACCTGAGTAATTTGTCTATTAATCATATGCAAAAATAATTAACTAAATATCACTCTCCAATAAAAAATGGTAGCAATTCTCGTGAGCGCTAAAGTTTCTGTTTTTTACAGCATGATCAACAAGACTTTCCCCAAGTCTTCCCAACGGTTCTACTTTGCACAAACACTAATTAAAACATAAAAACTCAATCATAACATAGGATATATGATTAATTTATTATTAACAGGAAGAACAATAAAGTTGGGTTGCCTTCCAACAAGCGCTATTGTTTAACGCCCCTAGCTAGGCATGATGATTTCAATGATGCTCACATAAAAAAAAATAAGAATTGAAACATAAAGAGAGCATCATGAAGAATATGACTAGCACATTTAAGTCTAACCCAATTCCTATGCATAGGGATTTTGTGAGCAAACAACTTATGGGAACAATAATCAACTAGCATAGGAGGGCAAAACAAGCATAACTTCAAAACTTTAAGTACATAGAGAGGAAACTTGATATTATTGCAATTCCTACAAGCATAAGTTCCTCCCTCATAATAATTTTCAGTAGCATCATGAATGAATTCAACAATATAACCAGCACCTAAAGCATTCTTTCCATGATCTACAATCATAGAAATTTTATTACTCTCCACACAAGCAAAATTCTTCTCATTCGGGATAGTGGGAGTATCATAAGAGACTTGAATACTATATATTGTTTCCACATTAAAAGAGTAATGTTGAGAAAGGGGGTAATCGTAATCATGACAAGTTTTATAAATATAATCATCACTACTTTTTATAGCATATGTATCATCACAATAATTATCATAAGTAGCAACTTTGTTCTCATCATAATCAATTGAAACCTCTTTCAAGATAGTGGAATCATCACTAAATAAAGTCATGACCTCTCCAAATACACTTTCATAATTATCATAATAAGATTCAACATCCTCCAAAATAGTGGGATCATTACTTCCTAAATTTGACACTCTTCCAAACCCACTTTCATCAATATAATCATCATAAGCAGGAGGCATGCTATCATCATTATAAATTTCCATATCAAAACTTGGGAGACTAAAAATATCATCTTCATTAAACGTAGCATTCCCAAGCTTTGGACAAACATTAATTGCAGCAAATATATTCTCAAAAACATCATCTTTATCAAACATAGAATCCCCAAGCTTGGGCCTTTTCATATCATAAGCATAATCGCCCTCATCATTAATAGTATAAATAGCACCAATAGTACAGCAATTATCATATTCTTCCAAGCAAGTGCCAAAAAGATTTTCATGATCATAAGAAGTATCATTATCTTCCCAATCATAATCATCATAACAAGAAATAGGCATAACGAGATCATCATCAAGTGCATCATCTTCCACAATTATATTTTCATGAGGCACAACAGTAATAGGAGCAACATTATTTGGGAGAGATATCTTTTTACCTCTCTTCCTTTTTCTTTTCTTATTCTTCACCACATCATGTGTGGGTTCAATCCTCTTTTTGGAGCTCCTTATTAATGACATTGGTTGAATAGAAGGCTCCTCCTGGTTACCTGATTCATCATAAGAAATAATAGGAGGATATTGGGAAGTCTCTTCCCTTTCATTAGTATTCTCTTCATCTTCTATTTGCTTTATTTTCTTTATGTAATTGGCAATAAAAGGGTTTTCAATGCAATTCACCGCATAATACACATAAATTTCCTCTAGATCAAAATCAAGAAATTTATTGAGATTAAATTTTGGAATACCCTCAGTTATATGTTTCATTTCTTCATAACGCAAAAGAAGACTAAGCTCTTTATGATGCTCAAGGGTAATCAAGTTATCACAATTTTTGGACACGACTTGATCATGAAACAAATAGCATTGGAGCTTTAAATGCCCATGTTCATTGCAAAGTTGACAAGGCTGGCGATAAATATTGAATCTTTCAGCACAAACACCTAGCCTTTCTTGCAACAATTTAGTTCCTAAATGCTTATGCCTCTTGCAATATCTATCTTCCCTATTTGGTGTGTACTTGCAAACCCAATGCACTCCACAAAACTTGACATGCTTATAGGAGACATTTTCATCATAACTAGTGCATTCATCATTAGTACTATGGATATTCAAGGAATTCATACTAACAACATTGCAATCATGCTCATCATTCAAAGATTTAGTGCCAAACATTTTAATGCATTCTTCTTCTAACACTTTGGCACAATTTTCCTTCCCATCATACTCACGAAAGATATTAAAAAGATGAATCGTATGAGGTAAACTCAATTCCATATTTTTTATAGTTTTTTTATAAACTAAACTAGTGATAAAACAAGAAACTAAAAGACTCGATTGCAAGATCTAAAGATATACCTTTAAGCACTAACCTCCCCGGCAACGGCACCAGAAAAGAGCTTAGTTGATGGGGTGTTAGTGCCTCTTAACTTGCCTCCCCGGCAATGGCACCAAGAAAAGAGCTTGATGTCTACTACACAACCTTCTTCTTGTAGACGTCGTTGGGCCTCTAAGTGCAGAGGTTTGTAGGACAGTAGCAAATTTCCCTCAAGTGGATGACCTAAGGTTTATCAATCCGTAGGAGGCGAAGGATGAAGATGGTATCTCTCAAGCAACCCTGCAACCAAATAACAAAGAGTCTCTTGTGTCCCCAACAAACCCAATACAATGGTAAATTGTATAGGTGCACTAGTTCGGCGAAGAGATGATGATATAGGTGGTATATGGATGGTAGATAAAGGTTTTTGTAATCTGAAAATATAAAAACAACAAGGTAACTAAAGATAAAAGTGAGCGTAAACGGTATTGCAATGCGTTGAAACAAGGCCTAGGGTTCATACTTTCACTAGTGCAAGTTCCATCGACAATAATAACATAATTGGATCACATAACTATCCCTCAACATGCAACAAAGAGTCACTCCAAAGTCACTAATAGCGGAGAACAAATGAAAAGATTATGGTAGGGTACGAAACCACCTCAAAGTCATTCTTTCCAATCAATCTGTTGGGCTATTCCTATAAGTGTCACAAACAGCCCTAGAATTCGTACTAGAATAACAACTTAAGACACAAATCAACCAAAACCCTAATGTCACATAGATACTCCAATGTCACCTCAAGTATCTATGGGTATGATTATACGATATGCATCACACAATCTTAGATTCACCTATTCAACCAACACATAGAACTTCAAAGAGTGCCCCAAAGATTCTACCAGAGGGTCAAGACGAAAACATGTGCCAACCCCTATCCATAGATTCCCAAGGTCACGGAATCCGCAAGTTGATCACCAAAACATACATCAAGTAGATCAATAGAATACCCCATTGTCACCATGGGTATCCCACGCAAGACATACATCAAGTGTTCTCAAATCCTTAAAGACTCAATCCGATAAGATAACTTCAAAGGGAAAACTCAATCCATTACAAGAGTATAGAGGGGGAGAAACATCATAAGATCCAACTATAATAGCAAAGCTCGCGATACATCAAGATCGTACCACCTCAAGAACACGAGAGAGAGAGAGAGATCAAACACATAGCTACAGGTACATAACCTCAGCCCCGAGGGAGAAATACTCCCTCCTCGTCATGGAGAGAGCCGGGATGATGAAGATGGCCACCGGAGAGGGATTTCCCCCCTCCCCGGCAACGGCGCCAGAAAAGAGCTTGACGTCTACTACACAACCTTCTTCTTGAAGAGGTTGTTGGGCCTCCAAGTGCAAAGGTTTGTAGGATAGTAGCAAATTTCCCTCAAGTGGATGACCTAAGGTTTATCAATCCGTAGGAGGCATAGGATAAAGATGGTCTCTCTCAAGCAACCCTGCAACCAAATAACAAAGAGTCTCTTGTGTGCCCAACACACCCAATACAATGATAAATTGTATAGGTGCACTAGTTCAGCGAAGAGATGGTGATACAAGTGGTATATGGTTGGTAGATAAAGGTTTTTGTAATCTGAAAATATAAAAACAGCAAGGTAACTAAAGATAAAAGTGAGCGTAAACGGTATTGCAATGCGTTGAAACAAGGCCTAGGGTTCATACTCTCACTAGTGCAAGTTCCTTCAACAATAATAACATAATTGGATCACATAACTATCCCTCAACATGCAACAAAGAGTCACTCCAAAGTCACTAATACCGGAGAACAAACAAAAAGATTATGGTAGGGTACGAAACCACCTCAAAGTTATTCTTTCCAATCAATCCGTTGGGCTATTCCTATAAGGGCCACAAACAACCCTAAAGTTCGTACTAGAATATCACCTTAAGACACAAATCAACCAAAACCCCAATTTCACCTAGATACTCCAATGTCACCTCAAGTATCCGTGGGTATGATTATCCGATATGCATCACACAATATCAGATTCATCTATTCAACCAACACATAGAACTTCAAAGAGTGCCCCAAAGATTCTACCAGAGAGTCAAGACGAAAACGTGTGCCAACCCCTATGCATAGATTCCCAAGGTCACGGAACCCGCAAGTTGATCACCAAAACATACATCAAGTAGATCAATAGAATACCCCATTGTCACCACAGGTATCCCACGCAAGACATACATCAAGTGTTCTCAAATCCTTAAAGACTCAATCCGATAAGATAACTTCAAAGGGAAAACTCAATCCATTACAAGAGAGTAGAGGGGGAGAAACATCATAAGATCCAACTATAATAGCAAAGCTCGCGATACATCAAGATCGTACCATTTCAAGAACACGAGAGATAGATCAAACACATAGCTACTGGTACATACCCTCAGCCCCAAGGGAGAACTACTCCCTCCTCGTCATGGAGAGCGCCGGGATGATGAAGATGGCCACCGGAGAGGGATTTCCCCCTCCCCGGCAACGGCGCCAGAAAAGAGCTTGATGTCTACTACACAACCTTGTTCTTGTATACGTTGTTGGGCTTCCAAGTGCAGAGGTTTGTAGGACAGTAGCAAATTTCCCTCAAGTGGATGACCTAAGGTTTATCAATCCGTAGGAGGCGAAGGATGAAGATGGTCTCTTTCCAATCAATCCTTTGGGCTATTCCTATTAGTGTCACAAACAGCCCTAGTGATCGTACTAGAATAACACCTTAAGACACAAATTAACCAAAACCCTAATGTCACCTAGATACTCCAATGTCACCTCAAGTATCTATGGGTATGATTATACGATATGCATCACACAATCTCAGATTCATCTATTCAACCAACACATAGAACTTCAAAGAGTGCCCCAAAGATTCTACCGGAGAGTCAAGACAAAAATGTGTGCCAACCCCTATGCATAGAATCCCAAGGTCACGGAACCCGCAAGTTGATCACCAAAACATACATCAAGTAGATCAGTAGATTATCCCATTGTCACCACGGGTATCCCACGCAAGACATACATCAAGTGTTCTCAAATCCTTAAAGACTCAATCTGATAAGATAACTTCAAAGGGAAAACTCAATCCATTACAAGAGAGTAGAGGGGGAGAAACATCATAAGATCCAACTATAATAGCAAAGCTCGCGATACATCAAGATCATACCACCTCAAGAACACGAGAGAGAGCGAGATCAAACAGATAGCTACTGGTACATACCCTCAGCCCCGAGGGACAACTACTCCCTCCTTTTCATGGAGAGCACCGAGATGATGAAGATGGCCGCCGGAGAGGGATTCCCCCTCCGGCAGGGTTCCGGAACGGGTCTTGATTGGTTTTCGGTGTTACGGGGGCTTCTGGCGGCGGAACTCCCGATCTATTGTGCTCCCCGAAATTTTTAGGGTATATGGGTATATATGGGAGGAAGAAGTACGTCGGTGGACCTTCGGGCTGTCTACGAGGCAGGGGGTGCGCCCAGGGGGGTGGGCGCGCCCCGCGCGCTCGTGGGCAGCCTAGAACTCTCTTGGTCCAACTCCGATACTCTGTGGGCTTCTTCTGGTCAAAAAATAAGTTCCGTGAAGTTTCAGGTCAATTGGACTCCGTTTGATTTTTCCTTTTCTGCGATACTCTAAAACAAGGAAAAAACAGAAACTGGCACTGGACTCTAGGTTAATAGGTTAATCCCAAAAATCATATAAAATAGCATATAAATGCATATAAAACATCCAAGGTTGATAATATAATAGCATGGAACAATCAAAAATTATAGATATGTTGGAGACGTATCAGAAGTCATAACCCGGCAGACAATCATAACCCGGAAGAAAATCATAAACCGGCAGACAGTTATAACCCGACAGACAGTCATAACCTGGTTTACAGTCATAACCCTGCAGACAGAGTCGCCTGGGGTTAATAAGCCCAAGACGTTATGAAGCTCAAGACGTTAAGAAGTCCATGAAGAGAAGTCAGAATAGTTTAAGTTTTAATCCTAGTTGGACTCTACATGTAACCCGCCCTTTCAACTTATATAAGGAGGGGCAGGGCACCCAAGAGAGGAGGATAGATAATCTTAAGGGTTAGTCATAATTAGGAGAGTCGGTTTACGGCGACTCCCTCGTGATGATAATGAGACCTAGCCACAAACAACATGTAGGGCTATTACCGGACGATATTTTCTGGGGCCCGAAGCTGTCTAAATCCTTGTCTTGTGTTGGGTCTCTCGATTCCGCTTAACCCCTTTCAAGCAATTACAAAGATGTGTTGGCCTCACGACTAAGTCCTCCCATTAGGACATCTACCGTGACGTTTACACGACAGTTGGCGCCCAGCGTGGAGCCTGCGCACGGTGGTGTCGAGTTTTTAAAGGGATTTCTTCAGGGATTGAGAAGCTCGCGGTATGTCAGATGAAAAAGCGCCAACACGGATAGCGTGCAGGATAACCCGGGATGCAAGTTTGAAGATTGAGAGATTAGGGTTGCATGGTGTGGCCACCGTAATGTGTTGATCCGTGGAAACCGGATTGATTCTCCCCTGCATCGTCGAAACCGGATTGGTTCTCCCCTGCACCGTTAGAAACTGAGATGGGGTCAAATTGCCAGCTCAATCCTAAAACAACCAGGCATTACAGCAAGCTACGAAGAGACTATTTTATTTTGCAAGCCGCCCGTGGACCGGTCTCATCGGCCTCGCACCCCTACATCGCCGAACTGCTTGCCTCCGAATCACTGCCAGCGCCTCGCGTGAGTCGCCCCTACCCCTGTGTTTTTAGTCGCAGCTACTGCCATGGCCAAGTGGCCTGTTTCCAAGTCATTGCCGCAGCTTCGCTCTGCATCCGTGAAGTCGCTACTGTCTCTGGGCCGCCACCGAGGCCAGCGTAGCCTCCGTCAGCAGCGCCGCTGGAAGAAAATTAAGCGCTGTCAAAGAGGTCATGCGTGCACACTACAGCAGTTGCAGTTAGACCAAGGAAAGGAAAAGTGGGAGGTCCCAATTAGCACTCAATGTTAATTGGTATTCAACGCTGGATTTCCCTAGCAAAACTGTAGTACTGGATCAATACTGCTACGTGCCAAAGCTTCATGCACAGACTAGAAAAAAGGGGGAAGACCCCGATTTGGAAGGATCGGATGTGGATAGTCAAACCGACTATGACATGTACAAGGATATGGACTGGGGTTGGACTCGGACTCGGCCATGGCAGGCCTCGAGTCGCCGTCTCCATGCTGCCGCGGCCGCCACATCCACTCCGGCCACAACTACCGCCGTCGTAGCTCGCCTCTACGGCACCGACACGCCGCCGCCTCGGTGTCTCTACCACAATCGCAGCTCCGCTTCGAGCTGCCCGGTCGCTTCTACGCCCGTCGCCGGTGCATCTCTGAGCCGCCGTACCTGTCCACTGGCCTTGACCCGCGCCGTGCGGATCCGTCGTCGAATCATCAGCCTTGCTCTGCCTCCCGCCTGTGAGCTCGCTTGGCCTATTTACAGATCGCCATCATCTTCATCATCGCAACCGGGCTGGACCGTTTCAGTTGGTCATCAAGCCGTCCTTATGGCCTCGGCAGGCGTTGAGTTGTTATCGCTGCAGCCCGGCCCTGCTCCTCCCGCGCGCACATGCTGCCGTGGATAAACCGCCAGCCGCCAAACTGCGCTGCCATGAGCCGCCCTTGCTCCCGCTGCTGAACCGCCAAGACGCTGCTGCGAGCCGCCGCCGATTCAACCACAGCAAACCGGCATCTCTCGCGCGGGTCAAACGGCGCGTAGCCTGCGAACCCGCGCGGTGGCGGATGCACCTTCATCGACCCGCCCTGCAACCCGCCGGGCGCCGAATCATCGCCATCTCATCCTTGCGATGAGCTGTCGCGTCCTGACCTTCAGCCGGCTCTCACCCGCTAAAACAGCCGTCAGTTGCCGAACCGGCCGTCTCGAGCTGTTACAGAGCCGCCCCTTGTTTAAAGGAGGTCTCGCCTCTGTTGTGGCCATGGAAACTCAGCGCCGCTCTACTGAATCAAGCTCTCTCAAAAGATCCACGCATACAGTCTGGATGACCTCTGCGCTTCCGGCTTGCATTTGTGGAACCGCCGCCGGGTTACGCTTTGTTGCTACTTCACCCTCGGGCCAAGTCACCACGCGGCCAAGTCGCCGGTCTGGCCGTGGTTCTGGCGCGCCTTCACGGCTCTGTATCGGTCGCCGTCGCAGCCTGCCGAGTCACCGGCGAGGGAGATGCCGGTTTGCCGAACTGCCCCGCGCTAAACCGTCGGGCTTCATCCCCTCAAAATAGAACCTCCGCTGTATCCTCAAGCTGCCTTTGCTCGCCTCGGCAGTAAGATGCTTCTGCCTTGCGCCACCCTTGCTGGAGCGGCCTCGAACCGCCGCTGCCCTAATCCGCCATGCCTACCGGTGCCCGTGCCGGCTGAGTCGCCGCGCTTCAGCTCCAACCCGCCGCCGATCGAATAGTCGCGCCGGTCCCGCTTCTAAACAGCTCGCGCCACCTTGCGGGCAGCTTCGGCCGCTGCTGTGAATCGCCGAGACCACCGCGGTCCCGCCTCCACTGGCATCCGATGACTCCCCGACGTCGCCGAGCCACACCTGTTGAAGCTTCTTCCGCCTCAACCCGCTACTTGGCCGCGGGCAATCTCATCCTCGCTGGTCCGCGCGGGCACCCCCGCCGCTGCCGTCCCTGGCCGAGTGATTTCGCTCCCGCCATGAGCCGCCGGCCGTCGTGGTTGCCTGCGACCCCCTTGCCTTGGCCCCGTCTCTGCCTCCGCTGACCCGTCGTAGCAGTACTAAACCGGCCCTGCCTCGTGATTAAACCGCTGGGGGAGCGCTAAGTTGCCCGTCTTGGTCGCTGCTGTGCTTCGAGCCTCCGAGTCGCCCCGCTGGTGCGGACAATCGCCGCGAGCCGACCCCGCTTATTTTCGCAGCCGCGCCCCGCTTCTTCGAGTTGCCTGAGTGGCTATTTCTGAATATGGCTATCTCTTAATGCGGCCTGTGGGCTTGTTGACTGCCCAATGGGGCTGGAAGAAAAGTTCAAAATCTATTGGTTTGACTGGTTCTAAAGGTGGCACTTGGTACTACATGGAGGGCATCACGTGGACAAATTTCTATCAGTACTAGTCCGGTGTCAGCACAACTGTTACATCCACCCGGAATAAATCTACGGGTTTGCTCAGTACGTGTTCATCCGGCAAAAATACGATGCTATCTGCCCTATTTATTTCATCATTATAGTTTAATTCCTCCGAGAAACATTATTCCGCTTTTAATGTTTTTATGCACAGGACAAATTGTCCCATGATTCATGGCAGACATAGTGAGTCATCTGTCATCCAAATACATCAGGATAATTATTCACCGCCGAAGTGGAGTTATATCACGGATATGGAGTGCATAGCATCATCATTTTGCACTACATTTATCCGTGGTGCTGAACGGAAGTGCTTACGCTACCGCCCTTGCGGTCTGGTCTACATCAACACACCGGGCCGCACCTGTCCGCATGAGCTATTTATTGAATATGAGCAAGTCACTACTTGGCTAGCCCGGTTTTCTTTCAACAAATTGGAGGAAAATTATCATTCAGCCGCCGTCTGCGCTGGATGGCTCAATGGACATGTGCACAAATTGTTGCCACTACAGTTTGGTTAACTTCAAACAGCTAGTTGGAAGGAACCATTTTCCGAGTTGCTGATACGGCTCATAAGGGATCATTTATAACCTGCCGTAGTCACCTCAACACTTTGTGGATTCACATCGCGTTATCAACACCAACGATATATACCTTCTACTCTGGTCAAGTACGGAGAATCTCAAGACAACTCCTTGAGTCATCTTAAGACTCGGGGGCTACGATGATATGATTTTGCAAGTCTTGCCAGTTTCAGCAAATTCAAGTGCCCCAGGATGTTGAAGGGAAAGAGAACCCGGTCCCGGAGGCTACTGTTATATTGATGAAAATTTAAAGGCCGACAAAAATATTCTGGCTCACAATGATGCTTCCGGTTTATAGTCCGGTTTAAGAGAAATCCCGTCTCCCACACAGCGTTGAAGCCCTTAGTATCTGGTTAAAATCTGGTTTAAGAGGAAACTATCTCTTGCAAAGCTCTGACGCTCTCAATATCTGGTTCAAAAATCTCGGTTCATGAAGAATTTATCTCTTGCAAAAAGTTAAAGGTTGCCGAAGAGGACTTGTTGCCATGATGCGCGGTTCAAACATGGGTATCCTGCCTTATTGGCTTATCATATTATTGATCACATGGGGGCTTCTGTTTTTAGAGCAAAGTTATGATTACCCATTGATCCGGCATATAGGCCACATAAAAAAACTTGGGGCTTGCTACCCAAAGTCCAAAGAGGCCAAAGAGAGTGTTGCAAAATCACAACTCAAACATAGGCACCCATTGAGCACAGCTCAAAATATTGCTCGGGGTCTCTTTTTTTCTATAGGAACAAAGAGTCTATAACCTTGTAGTAGGCTATAAAAGCCAGGCTTGGAAGCCAGGTGTATTCACCTAAAACCCCAGGTTATCCTGCGTTTTTAAGTAAGTCACTCCGCCCAGGTAATCCTGGTAAGACCCATCGAACGTTTGACAAGTCAATCTTATAAAGACCCTGAACTTGTCATAGTTAAAATGACGATTGGTTAATGTGAGGTCCATCTTATAAGGCTTTGCAAAATGGTTTAACTCAGTGGCCTGGCAGCCCATGAAAAGCCTCGCCTTTTTTGCATGTTTTCTTCTGAAATCTTTCTTTTGGTAGTTTATTTGATGAGGTTTATGTTAATCTGGCGTTTATTGACCTGGCCTGGTTTTTGACTACAAGTCGCCAGTACGAGATAAGGTAACAACCGGTGTTTATTAACCCAGGCTGGCTTTCGACTATAAGTCGCCAGTATATATTCGGATTGCGCCATTGGAATCCTGCGCTTATAAATCATTGGGTATATTATTCAAATCTTTAAATAGCCAACATGACTGGATTTTTACTATGGTTATCAATAACCAGTATTATGATTGAGGTTTTCAAAGTCGCTTTAGCGCAATGGATATTATTTCATCGATGGATATGATTTCTTCTACAATGGAAGGAATAGTCCCGAGTCGCTGTAGGCTTACGACCCGACACTTGGGGGCTATATTATTCAAATTGAGGTTACATCAAATATGCAAGTCCCATGTCACTGCCAGCATGCACCATGGCACATGGGGGCTAATGCAAAGTCATTTTTTCATCACCTTATTGAAGACTCGACTCATCACATTATAATGAGCCGGCCCTTGGGGGCTAACAATTGCTCCTGTCAACAATTCAAGGTGCACAAGTTTTAATCCATTATATTGAAGGGTCCGCTCCTCAGTTGGTAAAGCACAAAGCTCTTAACCTTGTGGACGTGGGTTCAAGCCCCATGATGGGAGTTACATCATATGATGTTATTTTCAATGAAGTATATATAAAGTCCCAGCTCAGTATTATCTTACTGAGCCGGCCCTTGGAGGCTACATTGGTTGAAGTTTTTATGAGCATCAGGCAATTACAAGTCCCAGGTTGCTGCAAGCATGACAACCCGGCACTTGGGGGCTACATATGTGGAATGCTCAGTTCAGACTAGTGATTGAGATGAATAACCTGGATTTCTTCAAGCTTGTGACATTTATATTGAAGGAAGTCTAAATTTGTTGCTACGCTACCTTCTTAAGACTTGGGGGCTACAAGTGATGGGCATATAAGAGGTATATTTTCAAGCTTGATGTTAACTAACAATTATGACCCGGTGCCATCAATATTTATAAACCGGCATTTTTGTCTATGATAAACCGACAAGTTCTACATCCTTAAGCCGGCTGAAGATCAGATGAGGATTTCAAGGACCAATATTTTTATTAAGCATTGGGAGCTAAATCAAATGAATTATTCTTCACAATATTTCTCTGTGACAAACCAATGTCAGAAATTGATTATGAAACTGTCCTATTGACTCGGATTTTCCAGAAGAAGGAAATGACAAGGAATTAAGGATGATTATGATCAGTTTAACATGGATAAATCCAAATTAAACTGGGGGCTAATTTTGGGGATATACCCCGCGGTATGACCCGGCCGAAGTTATAACCCGGCTGGGACTTGGTAAACCAGCAGGTGTTAAGTTAGATGATAACCCGACAGGTGTTAAGTCAGATCATAACCCGGCAGGTGTTAAGTCAGATCATAACCCGGCAGGTGTTAAGTCAGATGATAACTCGGGAGGAAGTCATAACCCGACAGACAATCATAACCCGGAAGATAATCATAAACCGGCAGGAAGTCATAACCCGGCAGACAATCATAACCCGGCAGATAATCATAAACCGGCAGACAGTTATAACCTGGCAGACAGTCATAACCCAGTTGACAGTCATAACCTGACAGACAGAGTCACCTGGGGTTAATAAGCCCGAGACGTTATGAAGCCCAAGACGTTAAGAAGCCCATGAAGAGAAGTCAGAGTAGTTTAAGTCTTAATCCGGGTTGGACTCTACATGTAACCCGCCCCTTCAACTTATATAAGGAGGGGTAGGGCACCCCAAGAGGGGAGGAGAAATAATCTTAAGGGTTAGTCATAACTAGGAGAGCCGGTTTATGACGACTCCCTCGTGATGATAATGAGACCTAGCCACAAACAGCATGCAGGGCTATTACCGGACGATGTTTCCCGGGGCCTGAAGCTGTCTAAATCCTTGTCTTGTGTTGTGTCTCTCGATTCCACTGAACCCCTCTCAAGCTACTACAAAGATGCGTTGGCCTCACGAATATGTCCTAACACTAGGACATCTATCGTGATGTTTCCATGACAGAGATCACAAGAAGTATTACTATATCAAGAATTATTAAGAGGTGGTGAAATTCTCACAACCTTCTTGACATAAAAGATGGTAATACTCCAAGGTAGAACACATAAGTTGGATAGCAAGGATCTCAAGGTACAGCACAAAACATGACCAAGTTTGTGTTGGCAGGAAATCAAGGATGTTGTTGATGATAATACAATCCATTAAGGGGAAAGGATGGTATTTCTCATCATGAATTCAATTGGCATCTCGGAAGAAGTCAAAATGTAGATGATCACGACACATTTTGCCGAGAGGTTTCAAGAGGATGCAATCGAACAGCGACGACATCAAGCAAAAGGACTGATGCATCGAAAGATTATTGGATCCATGGACACGACATCAATTCGGAATCAACCTTGCTGTTCGAGGTGGAATGATAAGACGAGGAAATCGATGTAAGCTTAGCTCATCGTCGAAAATTGTGCTCCGGAAAGAAGGACCAGGTAGCACCCTTAAAATTTAGGCACAATAATTATATAGCCGATCAGGCTAGGAATGACTTGAAGTATTATTAAAACTCATAAGCAACAAAAATTAGTTAGGATTATTGAATCGGAATGCACGATCGGTTCACATATCAGTGTTATCGGTTGATGACAACCGAGAACCCAGGAAAATTGGAATCGGTGAGAAATAACAGTTGATGAAGAACCCATAAGAAGTTATGCAATTCCATGGTATTCTTGAGATACCAGAGTGTAATACTCAATGGTAGATCAAAGTAAAGGTTGGATAAGTGCAATGATCTGCAGAAGACAAGTACTTCAACTTGTCCTAGAAATGGTATTTAAAAGGAGAACATGGCCGGAACCACGATTGCAAAAGGCCAGACCCCAGATATAAGATGAACTTATACCAAGGGAATATTTAATTGAAGAGAAGCTTTAATGATACGATCTACATCGTGTCCATGGGCATGAACACAAAGTTCAAGGTCGACTCCCACTTCTCCAATGCATAACCTTTCATTCACTTCTAATTTTTGAAGAAGTTGTAGTGTTAAAATTTTATCTGGCAAAATACCAGAAGAGTATGACTCGTGAAAACTTTTGAGTTCACACATATTAAGGAAGGCATAGGTTCAACCCATCGGGGTATTGTGGAAACATATACCACAAGCTTCAATAGTAAATATCACCATCTCAAAAGCAAAGCATGGTTGGCCAAATTAGATAATAAGATTTACCAATGGTATTTTGTATCAGGGAAAAGAACTTCTCAAGGTTTTCGTATACGAAGGACATTGTCAGATGATAATTCAACAGAGGATCTGACGGTCCGTAATGGAGCTGATGTGAGCATCGGTACACAACCAGTGGAGGAAACAATGCAAAGGCATTGGATTATAGAAACATCTGACTAATTGAAAGCTCAAATGCAGAGGAATTATGATTTCCAAATCAAGGTATCAGAAGCAGACGCTCTGATTAAGGATGGATAAGTTGACTAGGCTTAGCAGTACAATTGATGGCAATTTGATTGGTCGAGATCCAGCTCATGTGTAAAATGACGTCTGACCCGGAAGGATAAATTCTAGGATATGATTGAGGATCGCGAGCATCCACAACATATTGAATCAGGGGACTCGAAATGATAGTGACAAAGCATGTCAACGAAGATTACCAGAAATATGGAATCAACCATAATGCAGGAAGGCAAGGCATTCAAAAGCAATAGGTTGCCGAAGATTTTTAGAAAATCGAATAGTATTTCGAAGACTTTTATGAAATATATGAATCAACTGGGGATGAGAGGATACTCGATAAGTGCAATAAATTATTCGTAGGGGTAGCCAGGTGGCAAAGAACTGCAAGGCAATAGGCTCAAAGTATTCTCGAAAGAATAGAGAGAATTTCGGCATATATTGTAATAACAAGATCAACTGGGAATAAAGTAAGAACGACAGATGTATGTATTTATCCATAGGGATATTTCGGTGGTAAGGAATTGCAAAAGCATGGCACAAAGTCTCGAGAGAACATCGAGAGTATCTTTGGAAATCCTTCAGTGCACAAAGCAATCATTTGGAGGGAGGGGCTCTTCGGGAGGAAGTATTTATGAAAACCTAGAGTTAGAGTTAGCAAAATCATTTAACCCGAATAGAAGAGAGATCAGAGTCTCGGAGTAAAGATCGAGGAGTAAAAGATCCTAATACCACCCGATGGCGACGTGGGCCCGTAAGCCACACAGCCATGTTAGTAAAAGTTTTGCAATGCCTAGAGTCTACTTCGGCCAAGGAGTGTGGAAGGGGGATTCCTACAGGCAGTCGGCTCTGATATCAACTTGTGACACCCCTGATTCTGTTTTGTATGCTCGAGTAGCTCATGTATCAACTAGGGCTGTCTATATCTTCCATGCTAGGTGGGTTATTCTCACGATGAGTGGACTCCGCTCATCACTCATGATAAAATGGCTGGTAACCTGGATGCCCAGTCCCATGCTCAAATCAAAATAATTAAAAAAAACTCCCCCAGGATTGTTGTTAGTTGGAGGCACCCATTGTTTTAAACAAGCCATGGATTGATGTTTGTTGGTGGTGGGGCAGTATAAACTTTACCATTCTATTTGGGAACTGACGGGGGATGACCCCCGGGTATGCCCAAGACGGCAAAGCAACGCTTCAAAACATTGCCAAGGGAGTGCCCCCTGGTTAGTTGGAACCTGGCTGTCTGGAATCTGGCCGGGTTGACCCTGGCCAGGTTGACTCTGGCCGGGTTGACCTTGGCCGCGTTGACTCTGGTCGGGTTGACCTGCCCGGGTTGACCCTGGCCGGGTTGACCTTGGCCGGGATGGCCTGTCCGGGTTGAGCTGTCCGAGTTGACCCTGGTCAGGTTGAGCTGGCCGGGTTGACCCTGTCCGGATTCTCCCTGACCGGGTTGAGCCCCGTCCGGGTTAAGGCCCGTCCGGGTTGAGCCCATCCGGTTGGAATCTAGCAAAGTCAACTAATACGTCCCGTCGGACCTGCGCAGACGTGACGGCCATATTCTATAGTGGAGCACTGTTCCTGCATCATGTGACACTTCACTGCGCTCCAATAGTGGTGCACTATAGCCCACATCATCACATGACATCTCGATAGTGTAGTGGGTGTGTGGGCAACCCCTTGTCCCTAGGCACTAGTATATAAAGTGACCCAGGGAAGGCCTCACACACCCAACCTCATTTTGGCCACTCACGCATACAAGCTAACTAGCAAGTAAGCTAGCTAGCCATTCATCCATCCACCCCACCCACTCACTCACGCATGCATACATGCTCATGGAGCCACACACACTCACGGCCACACTTGGCCATGCACTCACGCCACACACATATTCACACTCACTCACACATGAGGCAGAGTAGAGAACAAGTGTAGCTAGCTCCCCGATTCATCCGGATACAGCTCCAGGAGCAACTATGTATTGCAACATATATTCCACATATATTCAGACATGCAGGGGTAGGAGTATTATCTCTTCGGAGAGCTCCGAACCTGGGTAAACCACCGCGTGCTGCTTGCCCAATCCCGTCCCCTGATCTCTAGAGCAGTCTTGCCCTCACCTCAAGCCACCCCGTGGCATCTGTCGTCTCATGAACCCGCCCGCAAGATAAGCACGACAGTTGGCGCCCACCGTGGGGCAAGCTGCCGCAGAACCGAGGTCCGGGCAGGACCATCTTCATCATCACCGCGGCATCGCCGTCATGTCTACGGTAGCGCTCGGGGGCTCGACATCAACACGCCTCCGGGGCAACCGCACGGGACGGCGCGTCCCCATCGTCGGTCTCACCATTTTCTTCATGCTTGTCACTAGGGCCCGAGTGCCATGATTTCAGATCTGAAGCTATTATGTTTTCATGAATATAAGTGAGTTCTTGATCCTATCTTGCAAGTCAATAGTCACCTACTATGTGTTATGATCCGGTAACCCCGAAGTGACAATAGTCGAGATCACTCCCCGTGATGACCGTAGTTTGAGAAGTTCATGTATTCATTAAGTGTTAATGCTTTGGTCTGGTACTCTATTAAAAGGAGGACTTAATATCCCTTAATTTCCAATAGGACCCCGCTAACACGTGAGGGTAGGAAAAAAAGATGTCATGTAAGTTCTTTTCCATAAGCACGTATGACTAACTTCGGAATACATGCCTACATTACATTGAATGAACTGGAGCTAGTTCCGTGTCACCCTATGTTATAACTGTTGCATGAGGAATCGCATCCGATATAATTATCCATCATTGATCCATTGCCTACAAGCTTTTCACATATTGATCTTTGCTTAGTTACTTTTCTGTTGCCACTGTTACAATTGCTACAAAAACTACTACTGGTACTTTTGCCACCTTTACCGTTACTTCCATACTACTTTGCTATTAAATACTTTGCTGCAGATATTAAGTCTTCCAGGTGTGGTTGAATTGACAACTCAACTGCTAATACTCGAGAATATTCTTTGGCTCCCCTTGTGTCGAATCAATAAATTTGGGTTGAATACTCTACCCTCGAAAATTGTTGCGATCCCCTATACTTGTCGGTTATCACTACTTTCATTTTCAATTCTTACGGTGGTTCGTTCAAGATTTCTCTTCCTTCGTTATCTTATCAATTCATTCGTTGTTTCCAAATTCCACCGCTGGTTCCATCAAGGCCTTCTCAAGTTTATGCTATATCTATCCTTAATCCTTCAAGAAGAATAAGTGGCATGCCAATTCCGTTGCTTGTTATCAATTTAAATTGGTGAAGATAAGCATAACATAATTCTTATTCTTGTTTCATCCAAGTGATTCATCTTTCTTTCCAGAGTTGTTCGTCATATCACATTCTCGGTTCGAGATGCTTCATCTTTTCTTTTCCAGAGTTCCAAGTTTTTCCGCATTATCTCGTCACGAAGTTCCATCTAAATCATTGCAAGGCCTCATCTTGTTCTTCTCGAATTTCCTTTTGTTCGATCATTATTTTATTACCGGAGTTTTTCATGGAGGCTCTACATGGTGGTTCGGTAAAGATTTAATCCCTTCTTGAAGTGTTCTTCAAGATTCTTCTTGGATGAGCTCAAGTATTCTTCATCTTGCATTTTGAAGTGCAATTCTTTCTACATTATATTTTTAGGTGGTCTTATGTCATTCTTGACAATTTCCCTTCGTGTTTCATGATTCGCAAGTTGTCACGGATGAGATATGTAAACCCATCATTTTTTCTCTTCGTTCAGGAGATACTTCGCAACCCATCAATCTCTTCAATGGAGTTATCTTGGGTTAGATTTCACCTAAAGCCTTCCCTAAGGAATGTTCCTAATTGGGGTGCTTAACAATGATCCAAGTTATCTCTTTATCATCTTGGTGGAAGAAGGTTTTCATCTCTTTGGTGCTCTCAATAAAATCTTTTTTGCCATGAGTGGAAGGTTGTCACCTCATAATTTTAAGATGTTTTCCATAAGCCCATTACAAGCTTATTCTTTTCGTTGTTCGTTTTCCAGCGACTCCGTTCTAACCTTCTTGGAAGGATGTTTTTCAAATTCAATTGTGGGAGAATTTGTCATTTCCTACTCCGTTCTCTTATTCCGACCATCTAGCTTCTATTCGTTCATTCCAGAGGCATTGTGATGTTACTCTCTTCGACCAATCATCTCGTTTTCTCAAGATCATGTTCTTTTCCTTGCTTTTCCAGTTAACATGAGTGTTGTCTCCTCTATTCAAGTTCTTTTAATCTTATCAAGTTTCCTTTCTCTTTTCTACTGGAGTGCTGCCAAAATTCTTTCCTTCTCATTCGTTTTCTATCTCGTTTAAACCTGAGTGGTTTCAAAGCCTATCTTATCCCTTCAGCCTCTTTGTTCTCGTCGTGTTCCTTGTTCCTCTCATGTAGCGGAGTATTTTCAACTTCATTCATCTCCGGTGTATTCTTTCCTTGAAATTGTTTAACCTCTCAAGGTTCGTGGTTTCACTCGTTTGTCACAGAAGCAACTTTGTTTTACCTCTTCCTTTTCCGCTTTTCTCTGGTGCCATCCCTTGATCTCGGGGCGAGATCTCTTGTAAGTGGAGGAGTTTTGTGACGACCCGAGACCGGCGCTCCAGAAGCCTTCCATGTATTTCGTTGTAGCTGTGTGTTTCATTTGTTTATTGCATTTCATCATAGAATCATGTGCATTGCATCTGCATGTATTTTTTCAAAAACCCGCATCCATGCGTAGTTGTTGGTTCTCCTCTTTGATTTCGTTGGCCATTCCAAGACCAACCAGGTTTTTCGATTCCCTCTTGTCAAACCACCTAACCCCTCTTTGCACAGTGCATCGACCCTCGCGTGCGTGTCTGAATCTTACCCGAACCCGAACCGGGCTGTCGTTATCGATTGGTTCGGATCATCTTCGAACATCCCTAAGATATCTTTCGTTTCTCCATTGGACTCCCCTAACCTTTTATTCTCGACCACCCGATCCCGATTTGATGATCCAAATCCTCCCTCATTTTTACCTACTTACTATATAATCGAAGCAACCCTAAAAATCTAGGGATCATGTCCCACCCATTCCGTGTCCGCCGCCGCCACCATCTTCTTGGGGATCCGCGCTACCCAACCTCCAGTCGCCACCCACTCTCCCTAGAATCTCCATCGAGCCAATCCCGTCCTCTCTGAGATCCATCCAGCCGCCCGGCCCCGCAATAGAGCGAGCTGGAGCCACTCCTACACAACCTCGCGTATGAGCGCCTCGGCTTCCTCGTCTCCTCGCTGGATCCCGCCCTCGCTGCCGCCGGCCGGTCAACCAGCGGCACCAAGCAGCAACCCTACGCGCCCGCAGTGCGCCTGCCCGAGGTCCCGAGCAGGAGCGCTCGGCCTCGTCTCCTCGCGGCCGTGGGCCTCTCCGCGCTCTCGCCTCCGTGTCTCCTCGCACCTCCTCCACCTCCCGTGTGCCTCGTCAGACCGGCTGCCGCCGACGACCCAACACCAGGCCAATGCCACCGCTCGTCCTACCTTCTTCTCCTCCCTCCTGCAGTCCCCTTTTCCCTCCGGTATCTAATCACTTGACCTCTCTCCTTTCTTCAACAGGATACAGCAACGCCACCTGGAGCTTCTCCTCTGCCGACTCCCTCCATCTCTAGTTTCGTCCGGCCCCGCTGCCTTGCCGGAGAACCCAAGACGCTGCCTTGCCATTAGGTCCCGTCGATGAGCCCCTGCTTCTTTCCTCTCCTCCGCTTTCCTTCACTGAGTTTCTCTGACCCCGCCGCGATGCCCTCTGCAGGTCGACATTGCCGCCTTGGATCCATGCCAAGCTCCGCAGTCCCCGCACTCCTGCCGTCTCGCCAGATTCGGCAGGTCCTCGTTGCCGCGCTGCGCCCCCATCGCGCTGCCGCTCCCCTGCTTCATCCGCTTGAGCCGCCGCTGCTCCGCTTCCGGACGAGCAGAGGAGCTCGCTCGCCCGCTCGTTCGCCTGTGCATGGCCGCCCAGATGGGCCACATCGCCTGCCTCTAGCGCTAACCTGTGGGTCGCTTCCTCTCTAGATCCGGCCCAGTGGCCCATGGTGAGCGCCCCAGTGCCCACCAAATTCGGCCCGCATCATTTTTTTCCGTTCAGGATGATTTTTTCTATTTTTCCAGAGAACGCCAGTTTTACAGAAAAGTCCCTAATGATCATGCATTTAATAACTCCACAACTGTGCATCGGATTAAAATGATTTAAATATGTAAAATGCTTAGAATTTCATCTAGTTTCACAATATGCCTTTTTCATCCATGTTAAAATTGTTTAAAATGATGTTTGTTTAAATTTGCTCAAATGCCATGTTAAAAATGCTTTATTTCATAACTAAATCATCGTAGCTCCGATTTTAATAAACTTTATATGCATTTTGTCTAGAAAGATGCATATATTAACATGGTGCACTTATCTTTGCTGTTTAAAAAACATTAAAATATGATTTAGGGCAGAACAATACCATAACCAAAATATGCACATGGGGATTTTCTGGATTTGTTGTTTGTTATATCCGGCCCCATTTAAATTGCTTAGATAGTATAATTTTGTTATGATTCACCTCTTTCCATGTTTAACAACATTTAATATTGTTGAGTACCTAAACGGGAGAGAACTAAATAGTTCTTGTGAAGTTTCGTCAATATGCAACTCATTGCATATTGAGCTCCACTTAATTTGTAGTATTGCTTATTGCACCTTATCATGCCATGCCTCATTAAACCGGACATGCATCATACTTGCTTGTGCATCATGCCATGTTTATGTGATGGTTGTTTACCATGTTGTTTGCTTCTTTCCGGTTGCGCTTCTTCTTGATAGTTTCTGTTACGTTGCAATTGTGAGGATCCGTTCGACTACGTTGGTTCGTCAACTTCATGGTTTCGGTCTTCTGTCTAGCGGGATTTCATGCAAGATGACCCTCACCTTGGATCTCACTACTATCTTTTCTATGCTAGTTGTCTCGATGCTATCGCTATGTTGTGCTACCTACCACTTGTTTTCCAAGCCTCCCAAATTTCCATGATAGCCTCTAACCTTTTTCCACCATCCTAGCAAACCGTTGTTTGGCTATGTTACCGCTTTGCTCAGCCCCTCTTATAGTGTTGCTAGTTGCAAGTGCAGTTGCAGGTAGTTCCATGTTGGGACATGGATATCATGGATATCATGGGATATCACAATATCTCTTATTTTAATTAATGCATCTATATACTTGGTAAAGGGTGGAAGCCTTAGCCTTTTGCTTGGTGTTTTCTTCCACTCTTGCCACCCTAGTTTCCGTCATACCGTGTTATGTTCCTTGATTTTGTGTCCCTAGCATGATGAGCGTTTATGGGCCCCTCTTGACAGTTCGCTTTAAATAAAACTCTTCCGTCAAGGCCCAACCTTGGTTTTACCATTTTCCTAATAATAACTAAAACTTGCATAGGGACCGGCTAGCACCCGAGGTCTCTTAATCAACCCCCCGGGCTAGTGCTCCTCATGAGTGTTGGTCCAACCTATCAATCGCCGGTGGCCACCAGGGGCAACTCTATGATTGGCCTACCGGAAGTTTGGATAATCCGATCGTGGCCTGAGACGAGATACGCGCGGCTACTATCAGGGTGTCGGCACGTCAGGAGGTCTTGCTGGACTTGTTTTACCATTGTCGAAATGTTTTGTGCACCGGGATTCCGAGTTTTATTGGAGGGACCCGAGATGGAGGATTGTCTCCATGCATCGTGAGCTTGTCTTGGGCTAAGTTGGGACACCCCTGGATTGTTGTTGTTGTTGTTGTTGTTGTTGCCTTGGTTCTGAACTAACAACTGCATCAGGGTATTCTGCTGCTGGATCAACTGAGTGAGCTCCGGTGGAAAGGTAAATCCGGGGTCACGTCTCGGAGGCAACTGAGGGTTTAGAGGGAAGAGAATAGAATAGAATGAGGTCTAGTGAGAAAATACTACCCACATGCACATGAGACAAACACAATCATATCACTCAATCAATCAACCAAGGGCATACAATCGGTCTAGAACCTATCGTTACAAAGTGCTCGGACTATACTATATACATGGTAGACTACTACTACTACTACTACTGTTTTGGTGGTCAACTAGAAATATTGATCGGTCGAAGACTCCATGATATCTGCTCCAGCTTCATCTTCATAATCATCATCACTATCGTCGGGGTCCGAGTTGGTGTCGTCGATGATGATATAGTCCTCAGAACGAATCTCCTTGGGTTCATCGTCTTCTCCTCCTAGCGCGGGGTCTCCCATGAATACTCGTAACTTCCTTTCTAGATCGTCATTCTTCTCAACTAGTACGACGATTTCCTCCTCATAATCTTTGCGAGTTGCCTTGATTTCTTCCTCAATCTCCGTGATCCTTGTCATCGCCATCTTTAGATATATCATGCCTGTGCACATCTGGTTCTCCTAGCGGCGAATATGCTGGTTTAACTTCTGGATGAAAGCTGCAATTGATCTATCCTTCCTAGTGCTAATCATCTCCCATTTCTCATCTCAGCGCCCACAAATCTGGTAGATAGTATCCTTGAGATCCTTGTGGTAAACTTCTCCAATGCGTCCCTTGGTGATGTGGGCTGCCATACTCTTTCTAGACTCCAGATTGGTGCATCAAAGGAAAACTCTATGGGCTCAGTGACCGGTGTAAATGTCCTGCCTGGAACTTGAACTTAAATCATTCAGCGCTCCTCTTCTGGTAAAGTGGCGTTGTAAGTCCCGATGAAGCTTGGTATTCCGATGTTCAGGTACCTAGTGACTTCCTTCAAGTGTTGTCCAAAGGGTGTTTCTTCATCCGGTTGTGCAAACTTGTTCCTTGCGTCTGCCATCCTAAAGAATAGAAAATGGGGAGGAGTCATAAATGAGAAGAGAGTAGTGATCTAGGTCTTTAGCTAGTGGTCGTGTCCTACACTCAGCGTGTGCTCTGATACCATCTTGTAGCAACCAGACCTCAAACAGTCTGATCTCTGTGCACTAGTGTCATCCCTGGATCGGTAATGCTGACACGCACAGTACTTGAGGATTTATAACAGAGTAGCAATCACACACTTATTACATCGAATGTCTCAAAAGAGAACTTATTACAATAAATATGGCTTAAGGCCATCTAATACGATAACAGCGGAAGGCTTGGAAGATTAAGTGAGTCCATCAACTCCAACAGCATCACTAAGTGAAAGACCACGACCTAAGGCTCCTTACTCGTCGTATGAAAAGTCTGCAACATGATACGTTGCAGCCCGAACGGGTCAGCACATGGAATATGCTGGCAATTGTAACACAAGAGAGTAATGAACAATGCAAAGCTATCACTACATGCATATATGGCTGGTGGAGGTTGTATGGTTAATAGGTTTTGTGAAAAGCCAATTTTTCACTACTGCAAAGGAATATATTTTATTTAACTACAAAGTTGGTTGAAAACATTGAGAAAGTAAACCCCCTCTCAATCCCAATTAAAAGTAATCATTAACCCAACAAAATTAATTTAGAGTGATGAGATCCACATGATAATCCAAGAACCAGATACTCAAGATGTCCATAACCGGGGACACGGCTAACCATGATTAGTTTCTACACTCTGCAGAGGTTTGTGCACTTTTCCCCACAAGACTCGATCTCCTCCTTTGGATTTCTCGCACTACAAGGTGTTTGAGAGACAGATGACCGAGACATAGTCTTTCAGAAGCGTTAGCACCTTAAGATGGGTAGACCGGTACACCTACATCCCCTACATCTGCTAGTCTACCACTTTAAGAGTTCACATGACTTAATCAACTATGCCAGAGCCCATAATGGCATGTGGCTGCACACGGAAGTTTCCAGCATGAATAATCTTATGTTCCCTTTGAGCCTGGGTGGCGGTCCATAGAAAAATCACACGGCACCCCGAGATTTCCAAAAATACAGGAAATCACTGGGTTCCCCAGGTGCCTCAATCCACCATGATGTGTATTAAATTTGCCACCTTAAGTTGATCCATTAAGTAAACAATCTCAAAATCTGTCATGGAATACACAAACCCAATCCACGTCTACGAGCATAGCATGGCAATATAAGCATAACGTAGAAGTAACTCCCAGGGTTTGATAATGAAACATGTGAATAAGTACTACCTCATCTACTTCCCAACCCACAATTTATTCAGATCCTAACCATGCAAGTGTTTGAGGGTTGATCTAATGCAATAAAAACTAGGTAGTAAAGAGTTATGATCAAAGTGTTACTTGCCTGCTGATGATTCGTGAAACCTAGAGACTCGATGTAGCACGCTTCACACTCCGGGTACTCTATCGCAATCAAACAAGCATTCAATAAGCAATCAAGCAAAGGCACGGGTAAAACTCAAATAAGAAGTCTAACCAGAAAGTTCAACTTAAGAACTCCGGTTTGCAAAAAGAATCAAGTCAAACGAAGCAACAAAACTCAAACGGCGAAAGAAACAAGCTTCGTTCACTAATCTGGACTAAAGTCAAATTTTACAGTAGCAAAAACTTGTTTAAGTTGATTAAACAGAAAGAGGGCTTCGAGACGAAACTCTATGCACTTGAATCGCCTGATTCCGATAAACGAGTGAAAAGTTATACTAAAACGAAAATCGGATCAGAAACCGCGATCGAAAATAATCGCGGAAAATCCGAGAAAAAGAAAAACAGACGAACAGGCTAACGAACGAACGTTCGCTGTCTGCGGCTAAATGGTGAAAACCGTTCGCTAAAATGAACCTAAAAATGGGCGTTCGCTAAATAAACTAAACCGAAAAAACCGAACCGATCTATTAAAAAAACAGATCTAGGGTTTACCTAAAAAACCGAACGAAAAAAAATACGCTGCAACTCCGGTGAACTCCGGCAAGGCGGCGGGGCGGCGGCGGCGGGCTCGAGGCGGCTAGGGTTTCGGTGGCGCGGGCTGGGGTGGGCTGCGGTGGGGTGGCGGCTTATAAAGGCTGGGCGGGGCGGAGTCCGGGTTGGCCACGACGGCCCAAGTCGGTTTGACTTTTTTTTAAATAGTTCCGACAAGCAGAAAAAGAAAGAAAAGAAATACTAAACGGACTCCAAAAAATCTGAAATAATTTTTTCCCGTCCTCTAAAAATAAGCCGGACAAGGTGAACATTTATTTGGGTCTAAAATGCAATTTTGAAAAACGCCTTTTTTTCCTAATTCAAATAAAATAACGATAAAACTCCAAATAAAAATCTTATTTGATTTTAATATTAAATCTTTGATATTTCTCTATTTTTAGGAAGTCATTGTATCCTCTCTCTTTTATTTTTATTAAAGAAATATTCGAAGAGAAAATAATTAAAATCAAACGATCCTCTTTTCAAAATTCACGAAAACGCGAATATGAAAATAATGAAATCCCCAACTCTCTCCGTAGGTCCTTGAGTTGCGTAGAATTTCTAGGATCACGCCAAAATGCAATAAAATGTGATATGCAATGATGATCTAATGTATAACATTCCAAATTGAAAATTTGGGATGTTACAAACCTACCCCCTTAAGATGAATTTCGCCCACGAGATTCGGGTTGACTAGAAAATAGGTGTGGATGGTCCTTGCGTAGGCCTTCTTCTTGTTCCCAGGTGGCTTCATCCTCGGTATGGTGGCTCCACTGAACTTTACAGAACTTGATAACTTTGCTACGTGTAACTCGGCTGGCAAACTCGAGAAACTTGTCTGGCTTCTCCTCGTAAGTCAAGTCGCTACCCAACTGTATCGCTTCTAGTGGCACTGTATCTCTCAGAGGAATATCGGCCATCTCCGCATGGCACTTCTTCAACTGAGAACGTGGAACACATCGTGAACTCCTTTCAATCCTTCGGGCAATTCCAACTTGTAAGCAACTTCTCCCATACGTTCCAACTATTGGGACGTAGTAATTTCAAAATTTTTCCTACGCACACGCAAGATCATGGTGATGCATAGCAACGAGAGGGGAGAGTGTTGTCTACGTACTCTCGTAGACCGAAGCGGAAGCGTTGACGCAACGTAGAGGAAGTAGTCGTACGTCTTCCCGGTCCAACCGATCCAAGCACCGTTACTCCGGCACCTCCGAGTTCTTGGCACACGTTCAGCTCGATGACGCTCCCCGGGCTCCGATCCAGCAAAGCATCGGGGAGGAGTTCCGTCAGCACGACGGTGTGGTGACGATCTTGATGTTCAACCGTCGCAGGGCTTCGCCTAAGCACCGCTACAATATGACCGAGGTGGAATCTGGTGGAGGGGGGCACCGCACATGGCTAAGGAACGATCACGAAGATCAACTTGTGTGTTCTAGGGTGCCCCCTTGCCCCCGTATATAAAGGAGCCAAGGGGAGGGGGCGGCCGGCCAAGGAGGGCGCGCCAAGGGGGAGTCCTACTCCCACCAGGAGTAGGTCTCCCTTCTTTCCTAGTTGGAGAAGGAGAAGTGGGAAAGAGGAGGAAGAGGGAAAGGAAAGGGGGGGCGCCGCCCCCTCTCCTTGTCCTATTCGGACTAGGGAGGGTAGGGGCGTGCGGCCACCTCTTGCTTCCTTTCCTCTTCTCTCTTAGGGCCCATGTAGGCCCAATAACCCCCGAGGGGGTTCCGGTAACCCCCCGGTACTCCGGTAAAATCCCGATTTCACCCGGAACGATTCCGATATCCAAATATAGGCTTCCAATATATCGATCTTTATGTCTCGACCATTTCGAGACTCCTCGTCATGTCCATGATCACATCCGGGACTCTGAACAACCTTCGGCACACCAAAATACATAAACTCATAATGAAACTGTCATCGTAACGTTAAGCGTGCGGACCCTACGGTTCGAGAACAATGTAGACATGACCGAGAAACGTCTCCGGTCAATAACCAATAGCGGAACCTGGATGCTCATATTGGTTCCTACATATTCTATGAAGATCTTTATCGGCCAGACCGCGTAACAACATACGTTGTTCCCTTTGTCATCGGTATGTTACTTGCCCGAGATTCGATCGTCGGTATCTCAATACCTAGTTCAATCTCGTTACCGGCAAGTCTCTTTACTCATTCCGTAATACATCATCTCACAACTAACTCATTAGTTGCAATGCTTGCAAGGCTTATGTGATGTGCATTACCGAGAGGGCCCAGAGATACCTCTCCGACAATCGGAGTGACAAATCCTAATCTCGAAATACGCCAACCCAACATGTACCTTTGGAGACACCTGTAGAGCACCTTTATAATCACCCAGTTATGTTGTGACGTTTGGTAGCACACAAAGTGTTCCTCCGGCAAACAGGAGTTGCATAATCTCATAGTCATAGGAACATGTATAAGTCATGAAGAAAGCAATAGCAACATACTAAACGATCGGGTGCTAAGCTAATGGAATGGGTCATGTCAATCAGATCATTCACCTAATGATGTGATCCCGTTAATCAAATAACAACTCTTTGTCCATGGTTAGGAAACATAACCATCTTTGATTAACGAGCTAGTCAAGTAGAGGCATACTAGTGATACTCTGTTTGTCTATGTATTCACACATGTATTATGTTTTCGGTTAATACAATTCTAGCATGAATAATAAACATTTATCATGATATAAGGAAATAAATAATAACTTTATTATTGCCTCTAGGGCATATTTCCTTTAGTCTCCCACTTGCACTAGAGTCAATAATCTAGATTACACAGTAATGATTCTAACACCCATGGAGCCTTGGTGCTGATCATGTTTTGCTCGTGGAAGAGGCTTAGTCAACGGGTCTGCTACATTCAGATCCATATGTATCTTGCAAATTTCTATGTCTCCCACCTGGACTAGATCCCGGATGGAATTGAAGCGTCTCTTGATGTTCTTGGTTCTCTTGTGAAATCTGGATTCCTTTGCCAGGGCAATTGCATCAGTATTGTCACAAAAGATTTTCATTGGACCCGATGCACTAGGTATGACACCTAGATCGGATATGAACTCCTTCATCCAGACTCCTTCATTTGCTGCTTCCGAAGCAGCTATGTATTCCGCTTCACACGTAGATCCCGCCACGACGCTTTGTTTAGAACTGCACCAACTGACAGCTCCACCGTTTAATGTAAACACGTATCCGGTTTGCGATTTAGAATCGTATGGATCAGTGTCAAAGCTTGCATCAACGTAACCATTTACGATGAGCTCTTTGTCACCTCCATAAATGAGAAACATATCCTTAGTCCTTTTCAGGTATTTCAGGATGTTCTTGATCGCTGTCTAGTGATCCACTCCTGGATTACTTTGGTACCTCCCTACTAGACTTATAGCAAGGCACACATCAGGTCTGGTACACAGCATTGCATACATGATAGAGCCCATGGATGAAGCATAGGGAACATCTTTCATTTTCTCTCTATCTTCTGAAGTGGTCGGGCATTGAGTCTTACTCAACTTCACACCTTGTAACACAGGCAAGAACCCTTTCTTTGCTTGATCCATTTGGAACTTCTTCAAAACTTTGTCAAGGTATGTGCTTTGTGAAAGTCCAATTAAGCGTCTTGATCTATGTCTATAGATCTTAATGCCTAATATGTAAGCAGCTTCACCGAGGTCTTTCATTGAAAAACTCTTATTCAAGTATCCCTTTATGCTATCCAGAAATTCTATATCATTTCCAATTAGTAATATGTCATCCACATATAATATCAGAAATGCTACAGAGCTCCCACTCACTTTCTTGTAAATACAGGCTTCTCCAAAAGTCTGTATAAAACCAAATGCTTTGATCACACTATCAAAGCATTTATTCCAACTCTGAGAGGCTTGCACCAGTCCATAAATGGATCGCTGGAGCTTGCACACTTTGTTAGCTCCCTTTGGATCGACAAAACCTTCTGGTTGCATCATATACAACTCTTCTTCCAGAAATCCATTCAGGAATGCAGTTTTGACATCCATTTTCCAAATTTCATAATCATAAAATGCGGCAATTGCTAACATGATTCGGACAAACTTAAGCATCGCTACAGGTGAGAAGGTCTCATCGTAGTCAATCCCTTGAACTTGTCGAAAACCTTTTGCAACAAGTCGAGCTTTGTAGACAGTAACATTACCGTCAGCGTCCGTCTTCTTCTTGAAGATCCATTTATTCTCAATTGCTTGCCGATCATCGGGCAAGTCAACCAAAGTCCACACTTTGTTCTCATACATGGATCCCATCTCAGATTTCATGGCTTCAAGCCATTTCGCGGAATCTGGGCTCACCATCGCTTCTTCATAGTTCGTAGGTTCATCATGATCTAGTAGCATGACTTCCAGAATAGGATTACCGTACCACTCTGGTGCGGATCTTACTCTGTTTGATCTACGAGGTTCAGTAGCAACTTGATCTGAAGTTCTATGATCATCATCATTAACTTCCTCACTAATTGGTTTAGGTGTCACAGAAACCGGTTTCTGTGATGTACTACTTTCCAATAAGGGAGCAGGTATAGTTACCTCATCAAGTTCTACTTTCCTCCCACTCACTTCTTTCGAGAGAAACTCCTTCTCTAGAAAGAATCCATTTTTAGCAACGAATGTCTTGCCTTCGGATCTGTGATAGAAGGTGTACCCAACAGTCTCCTTTGGGTATGCTATGAAGACACATTTCTCCGATTTGGGTTCGAGCTTATCAGGTTGAAGCTTTTTCACATAAGCATCACAGCCCCAAACTTTAAGAAATGACAACTTTGGTTTCTTGCCAAACCATAGTTCATAAGGCGTTGTCTCAACGGATTTTGATGGTGCCCTATTTAACGTGAATGCGGCCGTCTCTAAAGCATAACCCCAAAACGATAGCGGTAAATCTGTAAGAGACATCATAGATCGCACCATATCAAGTAAAGTACGATTACGACGTTCGGACACACCATTACGTTGTGGTGTTCCGGGTGGCGTGAGCTGCGAAACTATTCCGCATTGTTTCAAATGTAGACCAAACTCGTAACTCAAATATTCTCCTCCACGATCAGATCGTAGGAACTTTATTTTCTTGTTACGATGATTTTCAACTTCACTCTAAAATTCTTTGAACTTTTCAAATGTTTCAGACTTATGTTTCATTAAGTAGATATACCCATATCTTCTTAAATCATCTGTGAAGGTGAGAAAATAACGATATCCGCCACGAGCCTCAACATTCATCGGACCACATACATCTGTATGTATGATTTCCAACAAATCTGTTGCTCTCTCCATAGTACCGGAGAACGGCGTTTTAGTCATCTTGCCCATGAGGCACGGTTCGCAAGTACCAAGTGATTCATAATCAAGTGGTTCCAAAAGTCCATCAGTATGGAGTTTCTTCATGCGCTTTACACCGATATGACCTAAACGGCAGTGCCACAAATAAGTTGCACTATCATTATCAACTCTACATCTTTTGGCTTCAACATTATGAATATGTGTATCACTACTATCGAGATTCATCAAAAATAGACCACTCTTCAAGGGTGCATGACCATAAAAGATATTACTCATATAAATAGAACAACCATTATTCTCTGATTTAAATGAATAACCGTCTCGCATCAAACAAGATCCAGATATAATGTTCATGCTCAACACTGGCACCAAATAACAATTATTTAGGTCTAATACTAATCCCGAAGGTAGATGTAGAGGTAGCGTGCCGACCGCGATCACATCGACTTTGGAACCATTTCCCACGCGCATCGTCACCTCGTCCTTTGCCAGTGTTTGCTTAATCCGTAGTCCCTGTTTCGAGTTGCAAATATTAGCAACAGAACCAGTATCAAATACCCAGGTGCTACTGTGAGCTCTAGTAAGGTACACATCAATAACATGTATATCACATATACCTTTATTCACCTTGCCATCCTTCTTATCCGCCAAATACTTGGGGCAGTTCCGCTTCCAGTGACCACTCTGCTTGCAGTAGAAGCACTCAGTTTCAGGCTTAGGTCCAGACTTGGGTTTCTTCTCCTGAGCAGCAACTTGCTTGCTGTTCTTCTTGAAGTTCCCCTTCTTCTTCCCTTTGCCCTTTTTCTTGAAACTAGTGGTCTTGTTGACCATCAACACTTGATGCTCCTTCTTGATTTCTACCTCCGCAGCCTTTAGCATTGCGAAGAGCTCGAGAATTGTCTTATCCATCCCTTGCATATTATAGTTCATCACGAAGCTCTTGTAGCTTGGTGGAAGTGATTG